>NC_091977.1:381345162-381653824 GCF_044704955.1 Pristiophorus japonicus | reverse complement strand
GCAGGGAAAATAAGAGTATGAGAGGAAGCTTGCAGGGAACATTAAGACAGACTGCAAAAGCTTCTATAGATATGTAAAGAGAATAAGGTTAGTAAAGACAAACGTAGGTCCCCTGCAATCAGAATCAGGGGAAGTCATAATGGGGAATAAAGAAATGGCAGACCAATTGAACAAGTACTTTAGTTCGGTATTCACGAAGGAGGACACAAACAACATTCCGGATATAAAAGGGTTCAGAGGGTCGAGTAAGAAGGAAGAACTGAGGGAAATCCTTATTAGTCGGGAAATTGTGTTGGGGAAATTGATGGGATTGAAGGCCGATAAATCCCCAGGGTCTGATGGACTGCATCCCAGAGTACTTAAGGAGGTGGCCTTGGAAATAGCGGATGCATTGACAGTCATTTTCCAACATTCCATTGACTCTGGATCAGTTCCTATGGAGTGGAGGGTAGCCAATGTAACCCCACTTTTTAAAAAAAGGAGGGAGAGAGAAAACAGAATTATAGACCGGTCAGCCTGACATCGGTCGTGGGTAAAATGATGGAATCAATTATTAAGGATGTCATAGCAGCGCATTTGGAAAGAGGTGATATGATAGGTCCAAGTCAGCTTGGATTTGTGAAAGGGCAATCATGCTTGACAAATCTTCTGGAATTTTTTGAGGATGTTTCCAGTAGAGTGGACAAGGGAGAACCAGTTGATGTGGCGTATTTGGACTTTCAGAAGGCTTTCGACAAGGTCCCACACAAGAGATTAATGTGCAAAGTTAAAGCACATGGGATTGGGGATAGTGTGCTGACGTGGATTGAGAACTGGTTGTCAGACAGGAAGCAAAGAGTAGGAGTAAATGGATACTTTTCAGAATAGCAGGCGGTGACTAGTGGGGTACTGCAAGGTTCTGTGCTGGGGCCCCAGCTGTTTACATTGTACATTAATGATTTAGACGAGGGGATTAAATGTAGTATCTCCAAATTTGCGGATGACACTAAGTTGGGTGGCAGTGTGAGCTGCGAGGAGGATGCTATGAGGCTGCAGAGTGACTTGGATAGGTTAGGTGAGTGGGCAAATGCAGGTAGATGATGTATAATGTGGATAAATGTGTGGTTATCCACTTTGGTGGTAAAAACAGAGAGACAGACTATTATCTGAATAGTGACAGATTAGGAAAAGGGGAGGTGCAACGAGACCTGGGTGTCATGGTACATCAGTCATTGAAGGTTGGCATGCAGGTACAGCAGGCGGTTAAGAAAGCAAATGACATGTTGGCCTTCATAGCAAGGGGATTTGAGTACAGGGGCAGGGAGCTGTTGCTACAGTTGTACAGGGCCTTGGTGAGGCCACACCTGGAATATTGTGTACAGTTTTGGTCTCCTAACTTGAGGAAGGACATTCTTGCTATTGAGGGAGTGCAGCGAAGGTTCACCAGACTGATTCCCGGGATGGCAGGAAGAAGGACTGGATCAACTGGGCTTGTATTCACTGGAATTCAGAAGAATGAGAGGGGATCTCATAGAAACGTTTAAAATTCTGACGGGTTGAGACAGGTTAGATGCAGGAAGAATGTTCCCAATGTGGGGAAAGTCCAGAACCAGGGGTCACAGTCGAAGGATAAGGGGTAAGCCATTTAGGACCGAGATGAGGAGAAACTTCTTCACCCAGAGAGTGGTGAACCTGTGAAATTCTCTACCACAGAAAGTTGTTGAGGCCAATTCACTAAATATATTCAAAAAGGAGTTAGATATAATCCTTACTACTAGGGGGATCAAGGGGTATGGCGAGAAATCAGGAATGGAGTAGTGAGGTTGCATGTTCAGCCATGAACTCATTAAATGGCAGTGCAGGCTCGAAGGGCCGAATGGCCTACTCCTGCACCAATTTTCTATGTTTCTATGTCTATGTTTCTATGTTTAGCATAACTTAACTTAAGTTATTATAAGACAATGCACAACAATTGTTAAATTCAATAAAAAAATGCATTAATGTAACACAAGAATTTTTAATTTTTAACAAACACCCCACCCACCCACCCCCCCCAACTATAAACCAACAGTAACAATAAGTTAAAAAGAACAAATCAATAACAACAATAAAAATAACAACAATAACACCCCCCCTCCGTACCTGTGGCCACATTTCTCTCCAGATCCTTTCCCCCCCCCCACCGTAACTTAACCTAACCCACCCATTTTGGTCCCCAGAGACTGAGACGAGTCTAGCGTGCAGCGGGCAATGGAATGACTTCTTGCCATGATGGGGGTGATGGTGGCACGATTGGCTGTTGGGGGGGGAGGGGTGTTGGAGGGGTGGACGAAGCTGGGGGATCATCTTCCGGTAAGAAGGAAGCTCTTCCTCCCGCCTCGCTTGAGTGCTTGGGTTGGTACTCGGACCAAGCGCGACACTTTGGAATGCAGCGCCATACACAGCCAACAGCGCATGTCGCAAGGCGTTGGTGGCGGCGGTCTGTGCACGCAACTGTGCAAGTGTCTGCCTCGCTACTTCCATATGCTCAGCAGACACCTGTGCGAAGTCCCGCGTGAACTGGAGAAAAGCCTGGAGATGCTCGCAACTTATCGCGACCGTCTTCTCGCACAGGGAGATCAAGCCCTCCAAACGATCGTCTCTAGGAGGCGAGTGCAGACCTTGCTGACCCGACCTCCGTCGGGTCGGCGTGTGCACAATAATGCGCCTTGGCATTGCCGGCTGCATGCTGCTTGGTCCCAGTGCCTCTTCTGTCTCAATAGAGACGTCCAAGTTGGCCGCAGGTTCATCCCCCTCTGTGGGATCCAACAAATGTTCCTCCTCCTCTGGTTCAGTGGTTGTAGATATTTCTTCCTCCTCCTCCTGTTCCTCTTCTTCAGGTGTGACCTCCACTGGCATCTCTGGTTGACCTTCAAAGCACATTTCAGCTTATTGAGCTTATTAGACCATAGGGGTGCACATTACCGAGGGACATTACATATTAATGCATCATGTGAATTTCATTGCCCCAAAAAGCTGTCACAGCTGCATCAGTCGCAGATGGACAGAATAAGGGAGTGAGGGTTTATGGGGAGTGAACAGAGAAGGGGACAGATGGCCAGATGACCATCCCCTGCTCTTATTGCTTCTTATATTGTCAACCTGAGAGTAGCACAAGGGCTTCATGCATGACATGACATGACATCATTCGTATATTGCATTATAATTACAGTACGTTATAGTACTTTTTAAAACTATTTGACACATTACTCACGAGACATATAGCGGGGTTCCGCAAGACCACGGGTGGTGGCCGAACAGCTTTGATGGCCCACAAGCATGGCTGCATGCTCCTCCAGGTCAGTCAGTGGTTGCAGCTGAGCAGTGCCCCCTCCGGCGCACCTCTGCTGGTCGCGGTTGTTAGATATCTTCTTCTGCAAATGAGAAAAGAGCATGGCATAAGCTAATTGACTAGGTAGCATCATGGAAAAACAACAGTTTCAAGCGTTACATGCAAATAGGATCAACAATTGATGCACAGTTGTTACAAAACTCAGCATGTTTAGGAGCTGCAGCTTGACAATACATCTCTCTATACTGCAGCAGCCAGAGAGACTTAAAAGGGACACAGGTTCATAGCCCTGTCCAGACACTAGCAGGGAATATATATCTGTGTATGCATGGATGTACGCATGTATGCATTTATGTATGTATGTATGTATGTATGTATGTAAATAATTTACAACATTTACAACAATTAATTAAATCAATACAATATAAAATCTGTACTTCCTCTTTCTGATGCCACCAGGCTGTTCCAGCGTTTGCAGCACTGGTCAAGCCCCCTCGCCTCGTGGGATGCCGAGGAGACGATGTCCACGATCAGGCCCCAAATTTTCCAGTAGACCTCGGGTGGAGGTTTCCCACTGCCACCCCGGGTTAATTCACCCTACCTGGAATGCACCTTCTGGATGAGGGCCTCATTGGCCTCGTCAGAAAAAGGCTTTGCCCTCTTCCAACCCCCCTCCACACTGTCCGACGATGACATTTTTATTCTCTTCTCTTTTTCTCTGCTTTTATCTCTTTTTTTCAATCTCTCTCGCGAACATTTTTTTATCTGTCACTCTCTCCAACTGCTTTTATATATTTTTTCTCTATTTTATTGCAATCTGATACTCTCTATTCTCTATTCTCTTCGCTCTCCAACTATGCTTTCCTCCTCTCCTTTCTCTCTCTCTCTCTCCACCTCAGCAATGGCCTTCTGTGCATGTGTAGATGACCCCTGACCTCCCGAAACACGGGAAAAGCTGTCCACCAAAAAAAAAAATCACATGCGCAGAAGGCCGTTGCTAGGGAAGCTTTTGCCTTCCACATTGCTGGCCTATCGCTGGGCCCACATAACATCACTGGCTTATCGTTTCACTCATTTCACTTCACTGGGCTATCACCAAGCCGAAACCCGCGGACCAAAAAATGGGCGAAGTGCCAGCGATCATGAAGGCTAACACATCACCAAGGCTGGAACATCGTCCATTTTTTGGGCGATAGCCAGCAAAGTGGAACGTCTAGCCCAAAGGCTCATCTTCACACCGAGGACACCCTCCATCGTGTTGTGTGGCACTACCACTGTGCTAAATGGGATAGATTCAGAACAGATCTAGCAGCACAAAACTGGGCATCCATGAGGTGCTTTGGACAATTAGCAGCAGCAGAATTGTATTCCACCACAATCTGTAACTTCATGGCCCAGCATATTCCTCACTCTACCATTTCCATCAAGCCATGAGACCAACCCTGCTTCAATGAGGTGTGTAGAAGAGCATGCCAGGAATAGCACCAGGCATACCTAAAAATGAGATGCTAACCTGGGGAAGCTGCAACACAGGACTACATGCATGCTAAACAGCGATAGCAGTATGTTATAGATAGAGCTAAGCGACCCCACATCAATGAATCAGTTCAAAGCTCAGCAATCCTGTCAGATCCAGTCGTGAATGGTGGTGGACCATTAAACAACGAACAGGCAGGAGGCTCCATGAACATCCCCATCCACAATGATGGCAGAGCCCAAAACGTGAGTGCAAAAGACAAGGCTGAACCATTTGCAACCATCTTCAGCCAGACGTGCCGAGTGGATGATCCATCTCAGTAATCTCCTGAGGCCCCCATCATGACAGAAGTCAGTCTTCACTTGCCTGGATGAGTGCAGCTCCAACAGCACTCAAGAAGGTTGACATCATCTAAGTCAAAGCAGCCCATATGATAGGCACCCCATCAACCACCTTAAACATTCACATCCTCCCCCACTGGCACACCATGTCTGGAGTGTGTCCCATCTAGAAGATGGACTGCAGCAACTTGCCAAGACTTCCTCGAAAACACCTCCCAAACCCAGGATGTCTGCAACTTAGAAGGACAAGGGCAGCAGGCATATAGGAATACCATATATTCTAAGCTGTTAAGAGACGCAAGGGAGGAAATAGCGGCGGCTCTGACCATCATTTTCCAATCCTTTCTACCTACATAAGAAATAGGAGCAGGAGTAGGCCCTTTGGCCCCTCAAGCCTGCTCCGCCACTTATTAAAATCATGGCTGATCTGATCATGGATTCAGCTTCACTTCCCTGCCCACTCCCCATAACACTTTATTCCCTTATCGCTTAAAAATCTGTCTATCACCGCTTTGAAAATATTCAATGACCCAGCCTCCACAGCTCTCTGGGACAGAGAATTCCACAGATTTACAACCCTCTTAGAGAAGAAATTCCTCCTCAACTCAGTTTTAAATGGGAGGTATATTCTGAAATTATGTCCCCTAGTTCTAGTTTCCCCTATGAGTGGAAATATTCTCACTGCATCCAACTTGTCGAGCCCCCTCATTATCTTATGTGTTTCGAAAAGATCACCTCTCATTCATCTAAACTCCAATGAGTATAGGCCCAACCGATTCAACCTATCTTCATTATTCAATCCCTCATCTCTGGAATCAACATAGTGAACCTTCTCTGAACAGCCTCCAATGCAAGTATATCCTTCCTTAAATACGGAGACTAAAACTGTACAAAGTACTCTAGGTGTGGCCTCACCAACACCCTTTACAGTTGTAGCAGGGCTTTTATACTCTATCCCCCTTGCAATAAAGGCCAACATTCCACTTGCCTTCCTGATTACTTGCTGTACCTGCATACTAACTTTCTGTGTTTCATGCACAAGGACCCCCAGGTCCCTCTGCACTGCAGTACTTTGCAATTTTTCTCCATTTAAAAAATAATTTTCTTTTCTATTCTTTCTGTCAAAGTGGATAACCTCACATTTTCCCACATTATACTCCATTTGCCAACTTTTTGCCGAATCACTTATCCTGTCTGTATCCCGTTGCAGATTTTTTTATGTCCTCCTCATAATTTGCTTTTTCACCCATCTTTGTATTATCAGCAAACTTGGCTACATTACACTCGGTCCCTTCATCCAACTCACTAATGTAAACTATAAATAGTTGAGGCCCCGGCATCGATCCCTGCGATACCACACTAGTTACTATTTGACAAACAGAAAATTACCCATTTATACCGACTCTCTGTTTTCTGTTAGTTAGCCAATCCTCTATCCATGCTAATGTAGTAGGTTAAGGAAATATTGACAGATTATATGTAAAACTGTGATAGGAAAATGAACTTTAGATTTTGAAGGAACACATAGAACAGTTTATGTGTTTAACTCTTAAAGAATGTGGAGCAGCTGAGAAAGCCCATAAAGTCAAACCTGTAGAAACAAACACATTCTGAGAGGCAGAGATAATACATTCAAAGAAGCCAAATGCTCGTGAAGGTGAAGGGATCAGC
The DNA here is from genome assembly GCF_044704955.1 of Pristiophorus japonicus. Taxonomy (NCBI): domain Eukaryota; kingdom Metazoa; phylum Chordata; class Chondrichthyes; family Pristiophoridae; genus Pristiophorus; species Pristiophorus japonicus. The sequence continues at coordinate 381,647,025 of NC_091977.1, read as the reverse complement.
TCACACAGCAGGCAGTCTGATAAGGGTTAACAAATGTTTTAAACCAATGTTTAACTGAGCTAAATTCCCGTCTTTCATGTTAACAACTGTGTTAACAAATGATGCTGTGCTGCAATTGAACTAAAATTCCCGTCTTTCATGTTAACAAATGTTTCTGTGCTTTGTGAATTTAATGTTTTTTTTGACTGAAATGCAGTAACAAATTCCGTTATTTGTCTTTGCCTTAGATCTGTGTTATTTGTGGCAGTTAAATTGTCATTTCAAAGATTGTCGAGACATCTGTGTTATTGTCACGTTAGACTAACTTTTTAGTTCTTATTGTAGCGTTATCGATCACTGTCACTACAAAAGATTCCTTATAGGCCAGCCCACTAAAATTTGTATAAAGGCCGGTGAGACTTTTGGATTTTTGATGATTCTGTCTTGGACGACTAAGAACAGACCTCCCCCTGCATATGCCAGAATAATTCGTTTCGAACCTATCTCTTTGAGTCGGTCATGCATCAAAAGCATCGATCCATTATCTCAATGGATCCACTAGGGAGAAAGGGAGAATTCTCCTCAACAGTAATATGTTACCCCCAACCCCGTGAACTTTTATCTTGTGCAGTAACCTTTTATGTGGCACCTTATCGAATGCCCTCTGGAAATCCAAATACACGACATCCACTGGTTCCCCCTTATCCACCCTGCTCGTTACATCCTCAAAGAATTCCAGCAAATGAGTCAAGCATGATTTCCCTTTCATAAAATGATGCTGACTCTGCTTGATTGAATTATGCTTTTCCAACTGTCCTGCTACTGCTTCCTTAATAATGAACTTCAACATTTTCACAATGACAGATATTAGGCTAACTGGTCTGTAGTTTCCTGCTTTCTGTCTGTCTCCTTTTTTAAACAGGGGAGTTAGACTTGCTGTTTTCCAATCTGCTGGGACCGCCCTAGAATCCAGGGAATTTTGGTAGATTACAACCAATGCATCCACTATCTCTACAGCCACTTCTTTTACGACCGTAGGATGCAAGCCATCAGGTCCACGGGACCTCCCTATAGCCCCTTGTTTATCCCCTATGGGAATGTTTTTAATGTCTTCTATCATGAAGACCGATACAAAATATTTGTTCAACGTCTCTGCCATTTCCCTGTTCCCCATTATCAATTACCCAGTCTCATCCTTCAGGGTACCAACATTTACTTGACCCACTTTTCTCCTTTTTATGTACCTGTAGAAACTCTTACTATCTGTTTTTATATTTCGTGTTATCTACTTTCATAATCTATCTTCCCTTTCCGTATTATTTTTTTAGTTGTTCTTTCTTGGCTTTGAAAATATTCCCAATCCTCTGGCCTCCCAATACTTTTGCCCACTTTGTATGTATTCAATTTGATACCCTCCGTAATTTCCTTTGTTAGCCATGGATGCTTATCCCTTCTTTTACAGTTCTTCCTTCTCATTGGAATATATTTTTGTTGAGTTATGAAATATCTCCTTAAATTCTGCCACTACTCATCAATGGTCCCACACTTTAATCTATTTTCCCAGTCCACTTTAGCCAACTCTGCCTTCATACCTTTGTAGTCTCCTTTATTTAAGCTTAGGACACTGGTCTGAGATCCAATTTTCTCACCCGTCAACTGAATTTGAAAGTTAACCATGCCATGGTCACTTAATCCAAGAGGATCCTTTACTAGGAGATCATTTATTAATCCTGTCTCATTACACATATCCAGATCTAAGATAGCCTACTCCCAGGTTGATTCTGCAACATACTGTTCAAGGAAACTATCCCAGATACACTCTAAGATAGCTAAGATGAATACGTGGCTTGAGGAGTGGTGCAAGAGGGAAGGATTCAAATTCCTGGGACATTGGAACCGGTTCTGGGGGAGGTGGGACCAGTACAAACCAGACGGTCTGCACCTGGGCAGGACCAGAACCAATGTCCTAGGGGGAGTGTTTGTGAGTGCTGTTGGGGAGGGGTTAAACTAATATGGCAGGGGGATGGGAACCTATGCAGGGAGACAGAGTGAAATAAAATAGGGGCAGAAGCAAAGGATAGAAAGGAGAATAGTAAAAGTGGAGGGCAGAGAAACCCAAGGCAAAAATCAAAAAGGGCCACATTACAGCAAAATTCTAAAGGGACAAAAAGTGTTAAAAAGACAGGCCTGAAGGCTCTGTGCCTCAATGTGAGGAGTATTCAGAATAAGTTGGATGAATTAACTGCGCAGGCAGCTTTTAACGATTATGATATAATTGGGATTACGGAGACATGGCTCCAGGGTGACCAAGGCTGGGAACTCAACATCCAGGGGTATTCAACATTCAGGAAGGATAAACAGAAAGGAAAAGGAGGTGGGGTAACGTTGCTAGTTAAAGAGGAAATTAACGCAATAGTAAGAAAAGACATTAACTTGGATGATGTGGAATCTGTATGGGCAGAGCTATGGAATACCAAAGGGCAGAAAACACTAGTGGGAGTTGTGTACAGACCACCAAATAGTAGGAGTGAGGTTGGGAAAGGCATCAAACAAGAAATTAGGGCTGCATGCTATAAAGGTGCAGCAGTTATCATGGGCGACTTTAATCTACCTATAGATTGGGTTAACCAAGTTGGTAGCAGTGCGGTGGAGGAGGATTTCCTGGCGTGTATTAGGGATGGCTTTCTAGGCCAACATGAGAGCTGGCCATCCTAGACTGGGTGTTGTGTAATGAGAGAGGACTAATTAGCAATCTTGTTGTGCGAAGCCCCTTGGGGAAGAGTGACCATAATATGGTTGAATTTTTTATTAAGATGGAGATTGAGAGTGTTAATTCAGAGACTAGCGTCCTGAACTTAAGGAAAGGTAACTTTGATTGTATGAGACGTGAATTGGCTAGGATTGACTGGCAAATGATACTTAAAGGACAGACAGTGGATAGGCAATGGCAGACATTTATAGATTACATGGATGATCTTCAACAATTGTACATCCCTGTCTGGAGTAAAAATAAAAAAGGGAAGATAGTTCAACCGAGGCTAACAAGGGAAATTAGGGATAGTGTTAAATCTAAGGAAGAGGCATATAAATTGGTGAGATAAAACAGCAAACCTGAGGACTGGGAGAAATTTAGAATTTAGCAGAGAAGGACAAAGGGTCTAATTAGGAGAAAGAAAATAAAGTATGAGAGGAAGCTTGCAGGGAACATAAAAACTGACAGCAAAAGATTCTATAGATATGTGAAGAGAAAAAGATTAGTGAAGACCAACATAGGTCCTTTGCAAACAGAATCAGGTGAATTTATAATGGGAACAAAGAAATGGCAGACCAATTGAACAAATACTTTGGATCTGTCTTCACTAAGGAAGATACAAATAACCTTCCGGAAATACTAGGAGTTCGAGGGTATAGCGAAAAGGAGGAACTGAAAGAAATCCTTATTAGTCAGAAAATTGTTTTAGGGAAATTGATGGGATTGAAGGCCGATAAATCCCCAGGGCCTGATAGGCTGCATCCCAGAGTACTTAAGGAAGTGGCCCTAGAAATAGTGGATGCATTGGTGATCATTTTCCAACATTCTATTGACTCTGGATCAGTTCCTATGGACCGGAGGGTAGCTAATGTAACACCACTTTTTTAAAAAGCAGGGAGAGAGAAAACGGGTAATTATAGAATGGTTAGCCTGACATTGGTGGTGGGGAAAATGTTGGAATCAATTATTAAAGATGAAATAGCAGCACATTTGGAAAGCAGTGAGAGGATCGGTCCAAGTCAGCATGGATTTATGAAAGGGAAATCATGCTTGACAAATCTTCTAGAATTTTTTGAGGATGTAACTAGTAGAGTGACAAGGGAGAACCAGTGGATGTGGTGTATTTGGACTTTCAAAAGGCTTTTGACAAGGTCCCACACAAGAGATTAATGCGCAAAATTAAAGCACATGGTATTGGGGGTAATGTATTGATGTGGATAGAGAACTGGTTGGCAGACAGGAAGCAGAAAGTCGGAATAAACAGGTCCTTTTCAGAATGACAGGCAGTGACCAGTGGGGTGCCGCAGGGTTCAGTGCTGGGACCCCAGCTATTTACAATATGCATCAATGATTTAGATGAAGGAATTGAATGTAATATCTCCAGGTTTGCAGATGACACGAAGTTGGGTGGTGGTGTGAGCTGTGAGGAGGATGCTAAGAGACTGCAGGGTGACTTAGACAGGTTAGGTGAGTGGGCAAATGCATGACACATGCAGTATAATGTAGATAAATGTGAGGTTATCCACTTTGGTGGCAAAAACAGGAAGACAGAATATTATCTGAATTGTGACAGATTAGGAAAAGAGGAAATGCAATGAGACCTGGGTGTCAAGGTACTTCAGTCATTGAAGTTTGGCATGCAGGTACAGCAGGCGGTGAAGAAGGCAAATGGCATGTTGGCCTTCATAGCTAGAGGATTTGAGTATAGGAGCAGGGAGGTCTTACTGCAGTTGTACAGAGCATTGGTGAGGCCACACCTGGAATATTATGTTCAGTTTTGGTCCCCTAATCTGAGGAAGGACTTTCCTGCTATTGAGGGAGTACTGCGAAGGTTCACCAGATTGATTCCTGGGATGGCAGGACTGACATATGATGAAAGACTGGATCAACTGGGCTTGTATCCACTGGAGTTAGGAAGGACTTTCTTGCTGTTGATGGAGTACAGTGAAGGTTCACCAGATTGATTCCTGGGATGGCAGGACTGACATATGAGGAGAGACTGGATCAACTGGGCTTGTATCCACTGGAGTTTAGAAGAATGAGAGGGGATCTCATAGAAACATATTAAAATTCTGATGGGATTGGACAGGTTAGAGGCAGGAAGAATGTTCCAATTGCTGGGGAGTTCCAGAACCAGGCGTCACAGTCTATGAATAAGGGGTAAGCCATTTAGGACCGAGATGAGGAGAAACTTCTTCACTCAGAGAGTGGTTACCCTGTGGAATTTTCTACCGCAGAAATTTGTTGAGGCCAGTTCGTTAGATATATTCAAAAGGGAGTTAGATATGGCCCTTATGGCCAATGGGATCAAGGGGTATGGAGAGAAAGCAGGAAAGGGGTACTAAGGTTGAATGATCAGCCATGATCTTATTGAATGGCGGTGCAGGCTCGAAGGGCCAAATGGCCTGCTCCTGCACCTAATTTTTATGTTTCTATGTTTCTATGAACTGTCCCTCAAGGCTACCTTGGCCAATTTGCTTTGTCCAATCAATATAAAGTTAAAATCGCCCATGATTATTGCCGTTCCTTTTTTACAAGACTCCATTATTTCTTGATTTATACTCCATCCAACAGTGTAGCTAATTTTAGGAGGCCTATAGACTACGCCCACCAGTGACTTTTTCCCCTTATTATTCCTTATCTCCACCCAAACTGATTCAATATCTTGCTCTTTTGAGCCAATATCATTTCTCATTATCGCACTGATCTCATCCTTTACTAACAGAACTACCCCACCTCCTATTCCTTTCTCTCTGTCCTTCCAAATTGTCAAATACTCCTGAATATTTAGCTCCAAGTCTTGGTTACCTTGCAGCTATGTCTCTGTAATGGCTATCAGATCATACCCATGTGTATCTATTTGTGCCATCAACTCATCTGTTTTGTTACAAATTCTGCATGCATTCAGATAAAGAGCTTTTAAATTTGTTTTTTTTAACCATTTTTTCCTGCTTTGACCCCACGTTCTGATTCACTGTTATGTTTATACATTCTGTCCCTTCCTGTCATGCTCTGGTTTTCCCCCAGTGCCACCCTGCTCTATTGCCTTCTCCTTGTTCTTTGACATTTTAAATTTCTGCTCACCTGTACCCTCCCTCCTATTATTTAGTTTAAAGCCCTCTCTACAGCCCTAGTTATTCGATTCGCCAGGACCCTAGTCCCAGCACGTTCTAAGTGGAGCCCATTCCAATGGAACAACTCCCTCTTACCCCAGTACTGGTGCCAGTGCCCCATGAACCAAAATTCTTTTCTCCCACACATGCCTTTGAGCCACGTGTTTAACTCTCTGATCTTATTTATCCTATGCAAATTTGTTCGTGGCTCAAGTAGTAATCCAGAGATTATTAACTTTGTGGTTCTGCTATAGATGTGATGCCGGAAGACTGGAGGACTGTTAAAGTTGTACCATTGTTAAAAAGGGAGAAAGAGATTGACCAAGTAATTACAGACCAGTCAGCCTAACCTCAGTGGTGGGAAAGTTATTGGGAAAAAAATTCTGAGGGACAGTCTTAATTGTCATTTAGAAAGGCATGGATTAATCAAGGACAGCCAGCATGTATTTTGTTAAGGGAAGGTCGTGCCTCATTAACTTGATTGAATTTTTGAGGAGGCAACAAGGAGGTTCGATGAGTGTAGCACATTTGATGTCGTCTACATAGATTTTAGCAAGGCTTTTGACAAGGTTCCACATGGCAGACTGTTCAGAAAAATAAAACCCCATAGAATCCAAGGAAAAGTGGCAAGTTGGACAAAATTGGATCAGTGTCAGAAAGCAAAAAGTAATGATCAATGGGTGTTTTTCTGATGGGAAAGCCCTTTCCAGTAGAGTTCCAAATGGGATTCAGTACTGGGTCCCTTGCTTTTTGTGGTATACATTAATGATTTAGACTTCAATGTAGAGGGCATGATTGAAGTTTGCAAATGATGCAAATGTTGGCCATATGGTTGATAATAAGGAAGAAAGCTGGGGTTGTTTTCTTTGTAATCAAGGAAGCTGAGGGGAGACTTAATTGAGGTATATAAGATTATGAGGGTCCTACATAAAGTAAATAGAAGGATCTATTTCCATAAGCATAAAGGTCAATAACCAAGGGGCATAGATTTTAAAGTAATTGGTTGGAGGATTAGAGGGGAGTTGAGGCGAACTTATTTCACCTAGAGAATGGCAGGCAGCTGGAACTCACTACTTGAAAGGGTGATAGAGGCAAAACCCCCCATCACATTTCTAAACTACTTGGATATGCACTTAAAATAACCTACAGGGCTATGGACCAAGAGCTGGAAAGTGGGATAATGCTGGACAGCTCTTTTTCAGCCAGCACAGACACGATGGGTCAAATGGCCTCCTTCTGTGCCGTAAATTTATTTTATTATTCTATGAACACCACATCCAAGTTCCCCTCCAAGTTACACACAATCCTGACTTGGAAATATATCACTGTTCCTTCAGTGTCGCTGGGTCAAAATCCTGGAGCTCCTTCCCTAACAGGACTATGGGAGTACCATCACATGGATTGCAGTGTTTCAAGAAGGTGGCTCACCACCACCTTCTCAAGAGCAATTAGGGATGGGGAATAAGTGTTAGCCTTGCCAAACACGCCCACATCCCAGAAACGAATTTAAAAAATGAATGTGTCAGTCTTGTTTTGAACAAGGATTAAGGGGGCTAACAACACTCACAACTGCAGTACGTTAATTGTGAAATCATCATACTAAAGCAGCAGTATCTGTTACTACCTGAATTGCAAAATGCAGTTCAGGAAACTATTTTAAGTTGTATAATGTCAATGGAAACAGAAATAATCAAAAACTCAAATACTTCATTTCAAAGGGCTAAAATATCAGAGAGCCGAAATTTCACATTGCCTGAAACGAGACGTACCTACCACTTTTTGCCGTGCATTACCACTGCAATGGATGCAGCGGCCATTAGAGGGAAATTCAGCAATTTTACTCAAAAAAAAGAGCGGTGTGGTATTGGCGGCGGGAATGGACTGTTTGCAGCGGTGTGAGGGTGGAGGGGCCGATTAGGGTATGAAATTCAGCTGATGCCCATTTACTGATAACGAGGCAGCTGCTCCCTGGCTTTCTTAAAGGGCAGGTTTTGCAGCTAGGCCCTGAGCACTGAGTTTGTCTCTGTTGCTTGCAAACGAATGGCTAATGCCAGAGATTTAAGGAGGGCCAGCCACTTCTCTGATGTGAAACTTGAGTTCCTGGTCCAAGCTGTGGAGGGAAGGAGGCGTGTTCTGTATCCAGACACAGGCAGACCCACTCACATTGTCTTTGTGAATGTGTGGAGAGAGATAGCTGTGGTGGTGTCGGGGACCTCCATTCATGACTGCACCGCCACACAATGCCGCAAAGAGCTGAATGACATCATGCGACTGATGAAAGTGAGTACATGTTCAATTAACTCACCTTCCATCTGCGAGCCTCTCCTTCACCTTCTCTTATTTCCCACCTTCACTTATCATCATAGGCGATCCCTCAAACGAGGATGACTTGCTTCCACAAGAGTTCACAGATGTTTCAATGAAGGACCAGATACTCCAGTCCTGAACTCCAATTGAGGGGGTGGAAGATGCCTGTGGGTGGATTTTTTTAACGTGTGGTGACCGTTGCACATCAACCCACCACATGGGCTTGACAGAGCTAGGCCTTTATCCAATGGCAAGGGTTAACCAGGACGATTGGAGACCTGCTTTGCTGCACAGACCTAGTGTGCACACATTTCGCAGTGTGGGCAGGCCCGTGCTACCCCTGGGTCCTCTGCTCTTCTGGGCCTCGTACCCTCATTCGCCACACTTACGCCCACAATATTCCAGGGCCCGGCGCTCCAGCTCTATTTATAGCCCCGACCTACAATGGTGCCACCTTCACTATATGGTCACTGAAACACCATTTGATTGCTGAGGCCTGTATATATATGTGTGCATACTCGTAATGGAGGGTCCCTTTCATGTGAGAGTTACAGCTGCATGTAATGGACCCATGCTTGCACTAATTGCTGAGGCCTCATGACACTGCTAGTCAGCAAACCTTTACTTTTCAGGCCAAGGTACCTTACAACCATTTGGAGCAACAGAGGACTGGTGGGGGCGAGGCCGATATCCAGCAGCTGAGTGACATAGAAGAGAAGGTGTAGCGGCTAGTGGGCTCACATGTTGCCTTCACTGTGGCCACTGGTCATGTGGATCCCACTGGGGGCAGCATTGGTAAGTGAAGGTCTTCCTTTAATGCCATCTCTCTCTGAAAGTCCAAGCGCCTACCAGGCAATTGCTTATGATATTGTGCAAGTTGCTTGCTGCAATACCCTACCACACCCTGACAGTACCCCTTGCGGCATTTATGATTGCAGATGGGACCCTGAGTGTAAATCACAGCGAGACCGAGACCCTTGATGCGACTGGGAACCATAGTCAGGCCAAGACCCTTGAGGCGAGTGGGAGCTCGAGTCAGGACGAGACTCTTGAACTGAGTGCCGACATTGCCGGCATGTCTGATGAGGCTGAGGAAGAGGAGGACACAGCTGGCAGCACTGCGTCATTGCTTCCTATACTTGCACGCGCCAGCTCAGATACTGGGAGTACGCGGTCAGGGCAGTTCGATTTAGCAGAGGGCGCTGCACTGGGTGATGCACTGGGGCCTAGCGGGCTGCAGCATGGTCGAGGGCAAAGACAACCTCAGATGCTATCTCTCCGGGGGGGGCAGGTTCGTAAGCGAGTTCTGCTGTAGAGGACTCAGACAAGCCTATCGATGTTTGGGCTTATGAAAGAAGGGTGGAGTCCATGCATTCGCAGATGTTGGGGACAATGGCAAGGGTGCCGAGAGCTTGTTGCAAGTAGTAAGGAGTGTGGAGGAGTCTGCCTCCAACATTTTGGACAGCTCTGCACACACCATGGAGCCCATCATTGCCAGTGTGCAGATGATGGTGGATTCCCAGAGTAACCATGTGGATCTAGCTCTGATGCCGCGTCTCGTGAGCAATGTGGCAGCTGCCATTACAGCACAAGTGCAAGGGAACCAACGTCTCAGTGCTGTATTGTAGAGGATGGCCGCTGCCCTGGAAGCTCAGAATGCTCTCATACACTCTCAGCAACGGCCACGGAGCATCTACTGCTGTCGTCTCTGGTAGCATCGAGACTGTGTCTGCTCTCATGCAGTCTCAGCTGGATGCCACGTGAGATCTGACTGCTGCCATTGCTGCTGGATCCACTACGGTCCACGGGGACCTTCCGGTATTGCGCCACCCCACCGACCTGTGCTCCAGCAGATTGGTGGGGATGGTGAGGTGCTGCCCCAGGGGAGTGGCGCAGGCTCCTCAGACCAGGATCCTGACGCCTGATGTGCTCTGTCAGGATCACAGTAGTCCTGAGCCGAGACCTGGCTCTCTGCCATTGCTGCCAACCATGGAATCGCCCCAGCCAATTCCGACTGAAGGCACCGAGAAGAGTGCGGCCCAGTCTGCAGGCGGCCCTTCCAGGGCCAGAGCTGGTCGAGGGCATCCTAAAAGGACATCTGTAGCTTCTACACCTTAAACACAGCAGCCTTCCCAGAGCCATGATGCAGCCACAGCGGAGACACTGCGGCGTAGTTCGAGAAGAGGGGTTATAAGGAAATTCACAAGGCTGAGAACTGATAATGGGTATGTTTTGCACATTCATTATTTCTGGTGTAATAAATCTTTATTTTGTGTTTCAATATCTGTGCAGGCCTCTCATTTCACTGTGGGCAATAATGTGTGAAAGGGCTCATTGTTTTGCCCATGTAGACGCACAGATGAAGGCTAAAGTGCGCATGAACTCAGCGGAAACAAGCAGCAATGGACAGTTTAGGACTTCCCTTGCAGAGTCCGAATGGCAACACCGTCTCCTGTGCGGCCGTCGACCCACATCCTGGCCCTCCTCCTCCTCCTGCGCATCAAGGGGATCAAGGGGTATGGCGAGAAAGCAGGAATGGGGTACTGAAGTTGAATGTTCAGCCATGAACTCATTGAATGGCGGTGCAGGCTAGAAGGGCCAAATAGCCTACTCCTGCACCTATTTTCTATGTTTCTATGTTTCTATGTGCTCCTGTGCCTCTTCCTCCTCCTCCTCCTCCTCCTCAGGTGGTACTGCTGCCTCGTCCTCCAATGGTCGTGCCCTCATGATTGCCAGGTTGTGAAGCATGCAGCAGATGATCATGATAGGGAAACCCACTCAAGTGAGTACTGCAACACTCATCCTGAGCGATCCAGGCAATGGAACCTCTGTTTAAGAATTCCGATGGTCTGCTCGATGATGCACATGGTGGCTGAATGAGAGTCATTGCATGATTGCTGCATTGCAGTCCTGGTTGCGAAGGCCAGTCAGCAGCCAAGTACTGTATTGGTCAATCAAGAGCCTGGTAAGTGCAGTGGTTTAATGATGCTGATGATGATGAATGGCTACAATTCCTCATGAGGTGAGTTTCTAATCTCAAACAAGCTGTCCTGGGAGATGTCAAACAGAGGCAATGTGCTCCACCGCAAACAGGAAAAGAAAACTCCGAGGGCATGCTACTGAATACTGTACTTATGCACCTACAAATAGTATCAAACAAGGACATTGGTAGATACCAAGGAACAGATTTCCTCATGCAAGAAATGTTACGTAGGCTGATGCAGGTGTGGGGAAAAAGGAGAACAAAGTAACATAGAAATAACAGAAGTTTAAAAGATAGTTATCTTTGTTTTGTACTCCATATAAGATAATGAAGGGGCTCGACAAGGTGGATGCAAAGAAGATATTTCCACATAGGAGAAACTAAAACTATGGGACATAGAGCCCAAGTTTCGAGCCGCGCCTAGAAGGGCGCAGTCCTGACCTGGACGGCCATTTTTCGCGCCACACAGTGCGCCTAAAAAAACCCTCCGTATTCTCCACCTCCCTGCAGGTCCTCTGGCCCTCGGCGCAGCGCAGCAGGAGCTGTAGGGGGGGGCGAAACCAGGTCCCTGCGCTGAAAACAGTGCCGGGACCTCTGCACATGCGCGCTACAGTGGGCACGCAAGTGCAGTAGCTCCAGGCGCCCGAAACTGTGTGGGAGGGGCCCGAAGCACACAGCCCCTAGCCCTGGCCGAATGGCTTCACTGGGGCTGCGTGAATAAGGCTCTTCCCACGGCCAGCTCCTGCTTCCTCCCGACTCCCGCTTTCCCCCCCGGACCGGACCTGCCCCGTCTGCGTCTGCCGCTGCCGCTCCCACCCGCCCGACTCGTCTGCCGCCCCCGCACTGGATCTGGATCTGGATTCGTCTCCTCTCGTCTCCTCTCGTCTCCTCTCGTCTCCTCTCGTCCCGCCGCCGACCCGAACCGAACCTCTCTCCCCGACCCGACCCAATGCCACCTACCTCTGGTGCTGGGGACGGGCCCGGCCCGTTCAGCCTTCGGTCCCGACGGCAAACCGCTTCCTAAAGGCCTGCCTGAAGAACTTTCACACAGGTTGGAACATGGTTTATTTAATCTTTTCTTTGCTTATAAATTTTTATTCAGGTTGGATTTATTTGTATAAGTATAACTAAGGATTTATTGTAGAATTTAATGACTTCCCTTCCCCCCCCCCCTCATTCCCTACGCCTAATTTGTAACCTGCGCCTGATTTTTTAATGTGTAGAACAGGTTTTTTCAGTTCTACAAAAATCTTCATTTGCTCCATTCTAAGTTAGTTTGGAGTATGTTTTCACTGTGGAAACTTTGAAATCAGGTGTCAGTGGCCGGACACGCCCCCTTTTGAAGAAAAAATTCTGTTCCAAAGTGGAACTGTTCTAACTGACTAGAACTGCAGAAAAAAAAATGTTGGGAATTGCGATTTCTAAGATAGTCCGTTCTCCACCAGTTGCTCCTAAAAATCAGGCGCAAATCATATGGAAACTTGGGCCCATAGTCTCAGAATAAGGGGTCTCCCATTTAAAACTGAGATGAGAAGGAATTTTTTCTCTCGGAGGTTGTAAATTTGTGGAATTTCCTGCCCCAGAGAGCTGTGGAGGCTAGGTCATTGGAAATATTTAAGGCTGAGATAGACAGATCTTTGAGCCATAAGGGAATAAGGGATTATGGGGATTGGGCAGGGAAGTGGAGCTGAGTCCATGATCAGATCAGCCATGATATTAAATGGCGGAACAGGCTCAAGGGGCCAAATGGTCTACTCCTGCTCCTATTTCTTATGTTCTTATATTCTGTCAATGATTATTTGCAAGATATTACAGCAAGAAAGAATCTGATCACAGATTGTGGTAAATCAATTCAATTTTGTGCAAACTACAGAATCCGAAGTAAGGTTTGGTTACTGGAGACTTGATCCAGCATAATGCACTAATACATTGACCCTGAAATTATGCCTTGGGAAACCTGTGCAAGATTAATGATGAGTTGGTCTCAAATTCCTATCTGCTATTGTAGTGGGTCTGCCTCTGTTGATACAGCGGGGAGAAAACTTCCAGAAAAACATGTTAAATGTTGATACACTAATATCCCATGATGTAACTTATGCATCTTATGACCTAATGAATAGCATGCAGGTTATGTAGTTGCGTGCTATTTTCTATCTGGAAGTTGAATTCTAAAATCTATTACTTCTAATAATCTTATTTCACTGACAACAAAAGAGGAACATTTGAAATTGCCAAAAAATATACATTATTGATTTTAGAATTCATTGATGTTCCTCATACAACTAAATGTAAATTTGTCTTGCACCTTGTAAATCTTTGGTGGCACTAATATTACTGAATTATGAGATCACATTCCAGACAGGTAATGCAACTGAAGTAAACATGAAGCCTTAAACAACACATTTCATGTGATGCACAGCCCTAACATATTTAGTTTAGTCAGTGTTTTTTGCCAATCTTATCTGCTGAAATATGCTTACCGTTCAACATTAGTTTTGGTTTCTGATCTTAATCTCTTTCAATAAAACTGCTTCTTGGAAGATTAGATAAAAAAATAATTGCCATTAGTTTGCAGGGATCCCTTTATTTTTCTAGAGCGCACAATACACCTCCCTGTTGTAGGATGCAGTAATTATTTGTACCCTTCTATAAAATAATGACAATATGCTGATATGTATTTGATCAATGTTGAAATGATTGTATATTTTCAGATAAACTCTGGTATACTGTACATTATTTTTGGCTTTTAAATAAGATGAATACTTCTGGTGTTCATTTTGATGCAGTTATTTTACAATACTTCAATTTGGAAAAAAATAATTATATTTGTTATGCCAACATGCACCACAGGAGACGTATTTACACATATTACTTGCTTTGTCTTTCTATAATTTTATAATTAGTCATTTATGCAAATAATAATCTTGACAAAAGTAATTTGCAATAAAATGATGGTTATCATAAATCACTTTATAAACTAATAAATGTTAGAATAAGATGCCTAGTTCTGACATTTGTAGAAAGCATGATGCTTTAGAAATGTATCTCACATCTCACTGTCAAAATCATTGCATATCACTCATTCATGATATGTAAAAGCATGCATTTAATACTGTGATAAAATCATTACATAACACATAAGTGAAGTATATGTTGGCCATAGCAAAGCAAGAACAATTTTTTTTTAAAGTATTTTGAGTAAGCCATCACAATTCGTAACTAAAATTCTAAAAATAGCAATGTGCTAACATGGAGGTACTATAGGAGTTTTTATTCATATGTTGGTATAGCATACACCAGTTATTGAATATTATCCTCCTTTGATTTTATCTATTCTTTATTGAAACGAAATAACTAAATGACTTTAGTAAAATTGCCTTTCTTGTAGTAAATGGATGAAAATAATAAGGATGAAAATATATCTTGATTTAAAATTACAAATTTCTCCTGCAGAGTTCACATTTCTGCAGCAAAATTATTCAGATATCTGTGTTAGAAATAAAGTGGAATAAATGTATTTACATTGTTTAAAAAGTAAAGACAATGCTTTTCCAAAAATAAGCAGACAATTATTTTTGTAGTTTGCAGCATATAATTGATTGTAGAATTTATTGAAAAAGAGGGGAAAACAATTAGCAATTTATTTTTAAAGGACAGTGGTTACGTACTGTGATAAAAGAAGCTTTTGATCTGAGATGATCGAAGGGCTTCCAATTACCTCAGTCGCTCACAAGTCGTAGCAAGCTCCTTTGAAGAGGTCTTGGACCTCGTTGGGGAGTCTGCCTGTCATTTCATACATTGTTGCTATGAATGTGGTAATCAATGGTCTCAAATGTTCAAGAGCTACAATAGAGTCTTTTGAAGAGTTGTTGGACCTCTTCAGGGCCTATGTCAAATATGTGGGAATTTGTCCATGTACACAAGAGTCTACGGTGACCTCTGGTCAATGGACCTTTTATATTAGTCAAGGCGTTGCTCCATGCCTAGAATAGCATTGGACAGTGAGGGTGAAGGTGGAGGGCAGGTAATCACTGTCAGGTGAACAGTCACAGTGACGTTTGTTGGTTTAAAGTGCGGGTTGATGAAATGTGATAATCAAATACTGGAAATATTACAAATGAAATAACACTGCAGCAGTAACAGCATCAAGAAACAAATCCCTTTTTACTAAAAATGGTTGGCAGGCTGCTCCTGTAGAATAACTTTGAAACCTTGTTTTGTGTTGTCTATTTTCATTGAGGTAGGCCTAATTTTTAAAAAAAGATATTGAAGAATAACAAGACATTAATGATGTTTCACTTCACTTTGTAGTTAATGTTTTCTTCTATGCTGCCCTTTTATCTAAAATTATAATTATTAAATATATTTAAAAAGATAACTTTTTAAATTATGTTTTTATTGCATTCAGTGTACCTACAAAACAAAATCGATGGTTTTGTTTTAAAAATCTAGTATTCATAATTTAGATCAATTTTGGTAGATTTAGTTAATGGTATAAGACTTGTGCATCATAATCCCAGAAAATATTATCTAACAAATAGTAGGGGAGAAATATTCGAAGTGTTAACTGCAGTGTTTTTGGAAAATAGTTAAATTCACAAGCACCACATTATGTATGCTTTTCAACATATTTCACTGAGGTTGTATTCTAATGGCATGGCTCACAGTATCCCAGATTTGCTCGTGATTTTACATAAATAAGATGAAATCATCCATTTCTTATATGAAAACTCTGCACAAATTGAACCATGAAATAGCTCAAATCTGTTCATTGACAGCAGCTTTCTTTACTGTTTTTTCAAAACCAATTTGTTTCTTTCCAACAGGCAGAATCTCCTGCTGAGTCTATGGTACAAAAAATAGAAATTCTTTTGGCAATAAAGCTAATATAAATCTTCCAATCATTGAAGCAGATACTGTTTATATATCCCTAGGAATAGTCGGATTGATATACTTTATAGGAGTTAAGTTGGAATTATGCTGTTTTTCAGCAGATCATGTTTTATTTTAAAATTTTAAAAGCATCATGGGTGGAGCTCATGAAATCAAAGTTAGTAACAAAAATATGAAGAGTATCATTTAACAAACACAGTTATGCATTCAGTGTAACAATGCTTGGGTGTTTTAATATATTATTCATAGATAAAGTCAGTACAGTGTTAACATGCATAAAACATGGCATGTATATATGTGAGGGAATGTTGGTTAAATAATATATATTGTGAGGCTAATGGACAAATTGAAAACCATTGTTACAGTACACACTTTTATCTCCAGGCCCTGACTTTCATCATCAGGTCAAAAATGTTAGCACCAAGCTGTACACCGCCTAGTTTTATAGGTGTATTATTAAGTTCTGTCTGCCTTTGATACATGAGGATAGTGCAGCATTCTGTTTCTATGTCACTCTACGCTTAACTGAAATAACGAATACTTCAACATTTGGGCACACAGTACAAGACACAGCCATCCAATCTGTCACGAACAGCACCTGAATCCCAGCTGGAGCATTCATGGTGAATGCTTGATATTAGCTTTAAACGAGCTCATGCTTTACACTCAACATATTTTTTCATTAAGGTTCAGAGAATAGTATTTAATTATATTTTAATGCACTGTATTTTTATTTGTTAATCATCACTGAAATGTAGGGGTGCAGTGATTATTTAACTATTTGATTTGAAATAACAGTTAGATTCTGTTAACTATTATAGTCGACTATTGTATATATGCTTTCTTAAAATATTACAATAGCCTTATATGCAGCTGCTGTTAATTGAATGGGGAATATCACCATGTGTGCAGCAAAATGAGCTCTTCTACATTGCACATCAGAGTACATGCAGTGCAGGAAGAGGCTGGCCATGACAATGACCACTCGGACACTTCCACTGGGGAATCTACTGCCAGATCCACAGCTTCGACTTCTGCCACTTCCTTATCCATCGTATCATGGCCACCTTATTTTCACAAGCACCAATACAGAGACATCCACTTGAGAGGCGGTAGCTAGTGAATCAGAAGGGCTGTCACTCTGAGGTGCTGGGAGAGAACAAAAATCTGGAAGTGGAAGACAGTCAGAGTGCTGTTCCTCCATAGAGAAATAACCAGTATTAGTGGAGGAGCCCAGGGACCTAGATCTCAGGGTCTCAGTGTTCAGTAGAATTTCTATGGAGAGTGCCATTGAGCCTGTAGCTTTAAGGCCCCCTCCAATTACTTTGCACGAGGGTACTTCAGATATGGCCTTCCCTGCCACAGCAAGAAAAAAAATTCCAGAAGCTGTTCCCTCTTGCTCAGCTACTTCCCTGACATAAGAGTCACCACAGGCCTCAAAGACTCAGGGGGACCATCTCAGTCAATAATTACTCAATTTCATCTCGCTCAGAAAACAACTCATAGGAGTAATAGATTAGCAGCATGACCAAATAAGTTAGATGGCACAAAGTTTTTGCGGGCTTCAGAGTGCAGACTTGCTCTAATCTGGTGTCTGATCCAGCAAGGCGCCCTCTACAGGGCAGCTGTAGCATCTGTGAGGAGGTCAAAAAACAGCGATGCTCTGCAACGAATCAGATTGAAGAATCCTCACTAAGACACACAGGGGTTAAAATTGGGCTCAGTACTGTTATTTTTGGGGTGCTATGAGATACGTAAGGTTCCAAAATGGCATCTGCAGTATGTATGTATATCTGATGCAAAGTATGGTGGACACCATGTTGGTAAAGGGATTAGCACGCACATAAATAAGAACATAAGAAATAGGAACAGGAGTAGGCCATACAATAAGATCATAGCTGATCTGGTCATGGATTCAGCTTCACTTCTCCAGCTGCTCCCCTTTATCATTTAAGAAACTGTCTCTTTCTTTCTTAAATTTATTCAATATCCCAGCTTCCACAGATCTCTGAGGCAGTGAATTCCACAGATTTACAACCCTCTGAGAGATGAAATTTCTCCTCATCTCTGTTGTAAATGGGCGCCTCCTTATTCGAAGATCATGCCCCCTAGTTCTAGTCTCCCCCATCAGTGGAAACATCCTCTCTGCATCCACCTTGTCAAGCCCCTTCATAATCTTATACGTTTCAATAAGATCACCTCTCATTCTTCTGAATTCCAATGAGTAGAGGCCCAACCTACTCAATCTTTCCTCATAAGTCAACCCCCTCATTCCCGGAATCAACCTAGTGAACCTTCTCTGAACTTCCTCCAAAGCAAGTATATCCTTTCTTAAATATGGAAACCAAAACTGCACACAGTATTCCAGGTGTGGCCTCACCAATACCTTATATAGCTGTAGCATGACTTCCCGGCTTTTATACTCCATCCCCTTTGCAATAAATGCAGTCCAATCCTTCCTGATCACTTGCTGTACCTGCATACTATCCTTTTCTGTTTCATGCACAAGTACCCCCAGGTCCCGCTGTACTGCAGCACTTTGCAATCTTTCTCCATTTAAATAATAACCTGCTCTTTGATTTTTTTTCTGCCAAAGTGCATCACCTCACACTTTCCCACATTATACTCTATCTGCCAAATTTTTGCCCACTCACTTAGCCTGTCTATGTACTTTTGCAGATTTTTGTGTCCTCCTCCCATCTTTGTGTCATCAGCAAACTTGGCTACATTACACTCAGTCCCTTCTTCCAAGTTGTTAATATAGATTGTAAATAGTTGGGGTCCCAGCACTGATCCCCTGCAGCACCCCACTCGTTACTGGTTGCCAACCAGAGAATGAACCATTTATCCCGAATCTCTGTTCTCTGTTAGTTAGCCAATCCTCTGTCCAGTATTATCACCCTTTCCTTCAAATCTGCAGTCATCACTCCCTCCTCAAAAAAACAACTCTCGGCCTGTCTGTCCTTGCAAAGTATCACCCCATCTCCAATTTCCTTTTCCTTTCCAAACTTCTTGAACGTGTTGTTGTCTCCCAAATTCGTGCCCATCTTTCCCAAAACTTCTTGTTTGAAACCCTCTGCCCCAGCCACAGTACTGAAACTGTTCTTCCCAAGGTCACAAATGGCATCCTAATTGACTGTGACAAAGGTAATCTATCCCTTCTTGTTCTTCTGGATCTGTCTGCAGCCTTTAACATGGTTGACTTCAAAATTCTGCTCCAACGCCTCTCCACCATCATCCAGCTGGATTGGACTGCACTCGTCTGGTTTAATTCCTATCTTTCCAGCCATAACCATAGAATGGCCTGCAATGACTTCTCTTCCCAATTTCGCACTGTCACCTCTGGTGTCTCCCAAGGATCTAACCTTGGACCCTCCTATTTCTCATCTGCATGCTGCCCCTCGGTGACATAATCTGATTACACAATGCGAGTTTAAACATGTACGCTGATGATACGCAGCTCTATCTCTCCTCCATCTCTCTCGAAGTCTCCACCATCTCTATACTATCAGACTGCTTGTCCAACATCCAGCACTGGATGAGTAGAAATTTCCTCCAATTAAATCTCGGGAAGACTGAAACCATTGTCTTCGGTTCTCGCCATCAACTCCCATTCCCTTTCCTTTGATTCAATCTCTCTCCCTGGCAACTGTCTAAGCTGACCAAGTCTGTTCACAACCTTGGTGTCATATTTGATTGTGAATTGAGCTTCCTACCTCATATCCATTCCATCACTAAGACGGCCCATTTTCACCTTCGTAATATCGTCGGTCTCCGCTCTTAGCTCAACTTATCTGCTTCTGAAACCCTTATCCATGCCTTTATCACCTCCAGACTTGACTATTCAATGCACTCCTGGTCCGGCTTTCCTAAACTTGAGGTCACTCAAAACTCTGTGTAAGGAAATCTCTTAAACTCAATTAAATGATACCTCGTGATTAAGGCTCGAGCTTATTATCCAAATGCAAGTTTATTACTCAGACACCAATAGTATAATAACTATTACATACAACTTGGCTTCCTGCAGACCCAAGGTGATTAAGTTTGGCCTCCATAGGTGTTGGACTTCCGACCGTCCCATGAGCTGTCTCCCAAGAAGGCTGTTACCTTTTTCCTCTTTTGCCATCTATCACAAAAGTCCTCCAGCCATCCTTAAAGTACCCTCCCCTTTAATGTAAGTCATATCACATGATGCCCTGAATGTATATGAGATTCCTACACTCCATACCTCCAGACTTGACATAATAGCAATGGTTTAACTGTTAATCAGTTTAACCTGATATCCTGCCTTAATATTGAAAAAGGAACGGGATGAACTAGACAATCCCAAATAGTTAATGTGATACTGCATGGGTGCTTCCATTGTTCTGGCCAATTCCTGATACTAACTAACAGAAAACAGAGTTGGGATAAATGGTTAATTCTCGGGTTGGCAATCCGTAACCAGTGGGGTTCCGCAGGGATCAGTGCTGGGACCCCAACTATTTACAATCTATATTAATGACTCAGAAGAAGGGACCGAGTGTAACGTAGCCAAATTTGCTGACGATAAATAGGTGTGAGGAAAAGCAACATGTGAGGAAGACACAAAAAATCTGCAAAAAGACATAGACAGGCTAAGTGAGTGGGCAAAAATGTTGGAAAGTGTGAGGTTATGCACTTTGGCAGAAAGAATCAAAGAGCAAGTTATTAGTTAAATGGAGAAAAATTGCAAAGTGCTGCAGTACAGCGAGACCTGGGGATACTTGTCTGCATGAAACACAAAAGATTAGTATGCAGGTACAGCAAGTGATCAGGAAGGCCAATGGAATCTTGGTCTTTATTGCAAAGGGGATGGAGTATAAAAGCAAGGAAGTCTTCCTATAGTTATACAGGGTATTGGTGAGGCCACACCTGGAATACTGCATACAGTTTTGGTTTCCATATTTAAGAAAGGATATACTTGTTTTGGAGGAAGTTCTGAGAAGATTCACTAGGTTGATTCTGGAGATGAGGGGTTTGACTTAAGAGCAAAGGTTAAGTAGGTTGGGCCTCTACTCATTGGAATTCAGAAGAATGAGAGGTGATCTTACCGAACATATAAGATTATGAGGGGGCTTGACAAGGTGGATACAGAGAGGATGTTTCCACTGATAGAGGAGACTAGATCTAGAGGGAATTATCTTAGAATAAGGGACCGCCCATTTAAAATTGAGATGAGGAGGAATTTCATCTCTCAGAGGGTTGTAAATCTGTGGAATTCGTTGCCTCACAGAGGTGTGGAAGCTGGGTCATTGAATAAATTTAAAGACAGAGATAGACAATTTTTTAACTGATAAGGGAATAAGGGGTTATGGGGAGCAAGCAGGGAAGTGGACCTGAGTCCATGATCGGATCAGCCATGATCGTATTAAATGGTGGAGCAGGCTCGAGGGGCTGAATGGCCTACTCCTGTTCCTGCTCCTATTTCTTATGTTCTTATGTTCACCTCACATGAGATCTAGCCATCCTTTCTGTTATTTGCTACTCCCATTATCCTGACTAATCTCCAATATTAGCATATCCTAATTGGACAATGGCCTCTGACGCAGAAGCAATTTCTAACACTCTACCACCTATTTGTTAACTCGTACCAAGTCCCACTCACCCATCTCCTCTGTGCTTGCTGACCTACATTGGCTCCCAGTTAAGCAAAGCCTCAATTTTAAAGTTTTCAATCTTGTTTTCAAATTCCTCCATGGCCTCACCCCTCCTTTTCTCTCCAGTCCTATAATTCCCTTAGAATTCTGTGCTCCACCTATTCTGAACTTTCGAACATCCCTGATTTTAAATGCTCCATCATTGGTGGTCGTGCCTTCAGGTGCATAGGTCTTATACCCTCCCTAAATCTCTCGGCCTCTCTACCTTTCTTTCCTCCTTTAACACTCTCCTTAACACCTACCTCTGCAACCAAGTACTTGGTCATCTGCCCTAACATCTCCTTGTATGGCTCTGTAATGTCTGTAGCTCCACACTGTGGACTCCTGTGTTACTGCAGCCAGTGCTGTTTAATAAAGAGCCAGGTCACCTGACAAGAAGCAGGAGACTTATGGAAGCTACCATCTTAAAAGCTGTGTGCTCTCTGGAAATATCACAATAGCGACGAGAATGGGTTAAATCGGATAAAACAAAGTTGAATTTTTTGTTGGTGGTGGATTCAGCCAGCCGACAGAGAGACTTTGAGAGCTTCTCTGTTTTGATTAACAACTACAAATCCAAGGTAAATTATAAGCAAACTTGTTTGAACTGCCAGAGTCCAGATGGCCGCATCTATGGGAGTAGTAGGGCATTTGGGAGAATTTCAATACGACCGGGAAAGTTTCAGAGCGTATGTGGATCGGCTAGAATGTTTTTCACTGCAATAATATAACTGAAGTCCCCGAGAAAGAAAACCAGAACCGGGCGGTAATGGAAAAAAAAAGGGCTATATTCTTAACTGAGGCAGGGCCCGAAGTGCATGAAACGCTGATAAATTTGCTTGTGCCTGACAAGCCAAAGGACACAACTCTGAAGCAGATTCTAACTAAGCTAGAGCAGCACTGCAGCTCCTTAGAAATTGCTGAAAGTTACCGTTTCGGAATACGAAATCAGAAGGCCGAAGAAAATATCAGTGAGTATATTGTAGCATTAAAAAAGCTATCCATAACTAATGAAAATATCAGTGAGTAACATTTAAAAAAATTTCTATTCACTGTAATTTCGGAAACTTTAAGGACCGAGCATTGCGTGATCACTTTGTTTGTGGGATGAAAAATGATGCGATCAGAAGAAAGTTATTGACAATGCCTAACTTGACTTTTGATTTAGCTTGTCAGACAGCTATGTCAATGAGCATGGCTGACCAATATTCCTGAGAATTTCATACTATTTTCAGTTGTCAGACAACCAAGGTGAATCGCCTGCAGGTTCAAAGTAAAACGCGGTTGGGCTGCAAAGTCTCAGAAACTGGCAATGGTAACAGAGCATTGAAGTCTTGCTATCGGTGCCTGGGACAACACATTGCTCAAAGTTGTCCATATGTGAAGGCAGAGTGTTTCTGCTGCAGGAAAACTGGGCATTTTGCGAAGGCATGCCAACTGAAGAGTAAACCAGCTTTCAAAACTATGAATAGAAATCCCCAGAGACTACATAGCATGGAAGAAAAACAACAGGACGAGGAGATGTTAGAGCTAAACGTCATCAGGAGCACGAGGTTAACTGACAGTGATTTGAAAAGTATCATAATCCAAATAGACGTTGCAGGAATCAAGATACTCATGGAAATCGACACTAGTGCATCCGTGAGTGTAGTACCAGAGTCGCTATACCTTGACAAATGATGTGATTTACCACTGGAGAAATCCAAGATAGAGCTGCGAGGCTACTCGAGAGAGAACATTCCTGTGGTAGGTCATATCACCGTACCGGTGAACTATAAGGATCAAGTTCAGAGCTTGCCTCTAATAGTAGTGGCAGGAGACAAGCCTGCATTACTAGGAAGAAATTGGTTGGGATCACTGAAGCTGGATTGGAGTGAGATTTTGTGTGTTGAAACAAGATTTGCATCAAAGGATGGTCATCAAGAATTATCCGAAGGTGTTCTGCAAAACAGGAGTCCGATTCAAGGCTTCAAGGCGAGTGTCAGGGTACAGAAGGACGCTAGATCGGTTTACTGCAAGACACGTTCCGTACCATATGCACTCAAGGAGAAAGTTGAGCAAGAACTCAAAAGACTAGAGACTGAGAACCTTATTTCTAAGATAGATCGATATAATTGGGCTACACCCATTGTTGTTGTACCTAAGTCCGATGGTAAGATAAGATTGTGTGATGATTATAAAGTAACCGTAAACCAGGTTCTAGAGGGTAATGTCCCAAATACATTGCCGAATATAGAAGATTTGTTCACAACACTAACAGGTGGTCAGATCTTCTCAAAACTGGATCTTACGAATGCCTACTTACAGCTTGAACTAGATGAGGAGTCCAAGTCATGCTTGACTATAAATACTCATCTAGATTTATATCAATTTAATAGGCTACCATTTGGAGTGTCTTCTGCCCCAGCCATATTCCAAGGGATGATGAACCAGATTTTTCAAGGTATTGAAGAGGTAATATGTTATTTAGATGACATACTAATTTCAGCACCAGACAGGCAAATTCATAATAACATATTGAATGAAGTCCTCAAATGGCTAGTGAAGCACAGAGTATGAGTGTCTGCTCGCAAATGTGAGTTATTTCAAAACTCAGTGGAGTACTTAGGGTACAGAGTAGACAAAGATGGTTTACATCCAACCAAAGGAAAGCTGGATGCAATCAGGAATGCACCCACTCCCAAGAATGTCACTGAACTTCGATCATTTTTGGGTCTTTTGAACTATTATTGGAAGTTCCTACCAAATTTGGCTACAGTATTACATCTACTGAATGAACTATTGAAAAAACAGGTCCATTGGAAGTGGTCAGAAGAATGTGATACAGCATTCAAGGAGTGTAAATGCAAATTGGTAGAGAGCACCATATTAGTTCACTATGATGTATCTCAGGAGATCAAGCTTGCATGTGATACCTCTCCACATGGAGTTGGGACAGTGATCTCTCATGTATTATTTAGTGGAGAGGAGAGGCCAATTGCTTTTGCTTCATGCACTCTCAGTGCCAGTGAGCGTTATTATGTGCAAATCAAAAGGGAAGCTTTGGTATTAATGTTTGGGGTCAAGAAGTTCCACATGTACTTGTATGGTGAGTGATGGGGGTGTGGTGAATTGAGCAGTGGCTGAGGCTAGTGGTACAGTTGGTAGGATGTAGCATTTGAAGATGTACTCACTGACTTTGACTACTCGTGTGAGATCATTGAACTTCTTCCGGCACTGCATCCATGTCCTTGGGGCTATGGTCCTGGCATTAACCTCCGTGGATTTCTGTTCCCACTGCCTTCTCATTAGATGTCTGGATGGCCTCCTGCCACCTTCCGAGGATACAGAACATCTCTTCTCTTTTCCACCTCCTTCACCAACGCGTCCAGTGCAGTATTTGAAAGGCAGATCCAGAAGTAGTGGAAAAAATGGATAGAAAACACAAACAAGATAAAGATATTTTTAAGGTGAAAAAAGCAGATTCAACAAAATTACATCACATGCCCCTTAACATCTGATGAGGAGTCTGAACTGAGTTAATCTTTGTGCTTTATGGTGGCATACGGAGAAGAGCATTGCCAACACCAGATGATTAGGCCAAAAAAAAGAGTTCCCATAGTTTCTCTGATATTCCTTGTAGTGGCATGGGCCTCATTGTATCTGCTGTCCCCCTCTGTCTGTGGAAGTCTTAGTGGAATCAACATCCATGACTGCAAGGATTAGCCCTGATCACCAGTCAATCATCCATTTAGAATAAGGGAACATAGCTATTAGATAACCTCCAGTGGGCAGCATGGCCTCCATAAGCATTAATGGTCAGGGAAGATTAAGTAACATTTCCTTGATTTGTATATCCTGGTGAGCACATAGGAAAGAGACATCTTCTATGATGCCTGACTCCAAGAACCTCCAATCTAATACCTTCCTTTTTCTGGTACTTTTCTTCTTCAAATGTACGAATAGAAGGATTCCCATTGGGAAATCCAATGCCAAGCAGTACTTTGAGCACAGCTGAGGGAAACTAACACCAAATGTCATTACTGAACTTCCAAAGAGATTGATATTCAGGCAAAGTAAGATTGAACTTCAATAGCAGCACAAAATAGCTTCTTAAGTACAGAATCCGCCTCAGACTACCTTTCTACAGCTCATACCATCACTTATACAGTGGTGGTAATTGTTTGGGGAGGGTATGGGGTGAAATGTGACGGAAGTGGATTGGAAGGATTAATTGCAGCCACTTGGCTCCATTTGCTTGAGGCAAGTCTTAAAGGGGACTGGCATTTTGGGGGAGATTGATAATTCAGATACATGTTTTCTGTATTGAATTTCAAGCAGTGGCCTATAAAAACCTAATTTATTCAATTTACTACCTCAAAATGGATGGTAATTCAGAGCAAATTCCAAGCCATTATGCCATCAATTTTGCAAACAACTGCAAGATATGATTGCTGATATTTCAATAGTTAATGTTGCGCAGAGTCAACATTGCACCAACTTTGACTAACTAGAAGCAAAACAGTTGGCAAAGAATACCATTATAAAACAATCAAATATGCCACTATTTCATAATAGCAATGGTATTCCACATGTATATTTGACATTGACATCCAAGTGATGAGGTCATCATAGATCCCCACTGACACCTGGAAATCCCTGGCCCAAGATCGCTCAAAGTGGAGGAGAAGTATCCGGGAAAGCACCGAACACCTCGAGTCTCTTCGCCAGGAGCAGCAGAGGCCAAACGCAAATAGCGGAAGGAGTGCACGATTACCCAAGCACCCCACCCACTTGCTCCTTCAACCACCATCTGCCCCACCTGTGACAGAGACTGTTGGTCCCGCATTGGACTCATCAGTCACCTGAGAACTCATATTAGTGTGAAAGCAAGTCATCCTCGACTCCGAGGGACAGCAGTGGTATTCCACTTGTATATTTGACATTGATATCCTGACACACTGAAGACCGAGCCTGAGAACTGGTTAAAAATTGGAAGGAAAGAAAGAAGGAAAGGCTTGCATTTATATAGCGCCTTTCACGACCACCGGTTGTTCCAAAGCACTTTACAGCCAATTATGTACTTTTTGAAGTGTAGTCTCTGTTGTAATGTAAGAAACGCGACAGCCAAGTTGCTTACAGAAAACTCTCACAAACAGCAATGTGATAATGACTAGATAATCTGTTTTAGTGATGTTGAGTGAAAGATAAATATTGGCCAGGACACCGGGGATAACTCCCTTGCTCTTCTTCAAAAATAGTGCCATGGAATCTTTTGCGTCCATCTGAGAGAGTAGACGGGGCCTTGGTTTATCATCTCATCTGAAAGATGGCATCGCTGTCAGTACAGCACTCCCTCGGTACTGCACTGGAGTGTCAGCTTAGCTTTTTGTGCTCAAATCTCTGGAATAGGACTTGAACCCACAACCTTCTGACTTAGAGGCAAGGGTGCTACTCACTGAGCCATGGCTGACACTAAGTCAACAAGTATGAATGAAAAATCATTATAACATTGTGCCTGGCACTCAGTTATACGACCAGCATTCAACTTTGGAAAAAATGAAAAATTCTGGTAATTGCTGTGCAAAAGAAATATTTTAATGGTAAGAATATTAAAAATAATCAATAAAAATGATAAAATAATACAGAATCCATTAAAGTAAAACAAATCTCAATTAGGACAGCAAAGAAAGAAGAATTTAGTAATGAATTGGAAATTATTATAGCATCCCAATGATAAGATATGTCTAATTCATGCTGATTGAGCTAATATTTACCACATTTCTCAAGTGCATTATTTACTGATAAAAGTGTTTTAACTATTACAAGTTAAGGATTTTTGTATTCTTGGGCATTTATGCACTATTTGAAAGAAATGGGTTTTACATATAGAAACTTGCATTTTCCCAAGAAATGTACCCTGAATATCCTCTTTTAAATTCTCCTTCTCACTAATGATCCAAAAAATGAATTCCATAGCTCTGCCTAAACCAACATTACCCTTTCACTCCAAACTAATAGGCCATTAATGACTTTGCAATTGATGTTTAAGCATAGATTCTGATTTAGTTTGACTGTTGCTGCATAAGTCAATTGCAATTTATCTTCTTGTTTCTCTTGATTATGTGGTTCCTTTCTCTGATCATGAGGAGCAGTAAGGGAACAGATTCTGAAACATAGGCCCGCGATCTCATCTTCTGTGGTCTTCCTAACCCAGTCTGTACAAATTTTCGTTGTTAGGTTTCAGCCTGATGCAGCCACTAATAGATTAGTAAAAAGTTCTGTGAAGCACAAAGATATAGAATTAAAGAAAATGCTGGAAACACTGCAGGTCAATCAGAATCTGTGGAGAAAACAGTCAAAATAACATTTTGGGTGTAACTCTTCATATGGACTGAAAAGTGAAAAAAATAACACTTAAATAGAAAGAAGAGGAAAAGAAAAAGCACAAACAAGAGATGAGGGGATTATTTTGGTGGCAGGGTGAAAACATGCACTATATGGGTGCTGCGCTAATAAGAAACGCCTGTTTGAAAGTCTGGATTTACCAAGCAATTTTGGGCTAATTACCGATTACCATGATTTAAACATGCCTGCGGGCATTAAAATAAACTCCTGCAGGTTTAGCACTCAAGTGCTAATTAGAAACAATTATCTGGGAGTGCTATATGTGGACTCCAAGCGCCCACTTCCACTGAAGGTGTGGAGTGTGCTAGCTGGCAAAAAAGGGAACGTTTGAAGATGGCTCAGGGACCGAGGGAGAATGCTCATAGGTTCTTGGACAGGGCACTGGAGGTCCTGATAGAGGAAGTACACTGGAGGAGGGATGTCCTATACCTACAGTAAATTTAATAACTTGACACGAGTGGTCAAGGTAAAAGCCCATCACACAAACCCACTGCTAAAAACTGTATCACCACCAGCATCACAACCTCAACACACTGCATCCACCATCTAACTATACACTGACATTCATACACCTCACACTATTGCATCCTTCACAGGCACAACTCAGACACATCTCACAGCTCTTCAAACATGTGAGATATCACACACACACACACACACAAACACACCTATCAATACATTCATTCACAGTCACCACTCTGCCTCTTCCAGGACAAGATAGCACATAACAGGCAACAGCAGGACATGCCTGCATGAGATCACTCTCCTTGAGGAGGCAGTGCTGGCTGAGATCGAGAGGGGAGTGGGACATGCTGTGGCCAGAGACAGAGCAGGGGCAGATCACCTAGAGGTATGTGGCCACTCCAGCTTCCTTAAATATCCACAACTATTCGTGATCCCTAATCCCCCAAACCTATCCTCACTTCCAAGCTCCATATGGTCTAATCACACACATCTGCCAATAGTGGCCACACGCACTGTACCCTAACCCTTCTAGCTTTATAATTGCAGGCTTCCAACAGCAAGATCCAGTTTGACCCCTGGAGGAAGGAGGAGAGCAAGGAAGATGGCACTGCGTAAATCGCTACCCCTGTCGTAGGTACTAGTTCAGAGACCGGCAGCATGTGTAAGCTGTGTTAGAAGAGGAATCATCATGGTTGGGACGTTCCGGGCACTAGTGGGCAGCAGTCATGCGGGTGGAAGGGACACCATGGGTGCCACCTTGCCAGGGGAAAGGTCGTATACTAGTTTTGCTGTAGAGGAGTCAAATGAGGACCTGACAGAGCCAAGCTTCAGAAGAACGCTGATGGGTTTGACAAACCAAATGCTTGGTGCAATGGACAACCTGCCTGAAAGCATATGGGTTGTGGCTGGGGGAATGGAGGAGTCTGCCTCCAAATTGGCACAGAACCTAGAAGCCATTCTCTGCAGCATGTCGAGGCTGGCCAATTCCAGCCAGCGACCTGCGGAGCTTGACATCATGCAGCATTGCATGACTGGGATTGCAGCTTCCATTGCAGTCATTGCAGCTTCTATTGAATGTCAAAGTGCTACAATGGAAGCCCAAACAGCTTCCATTGCACTACTAGCATCTTCCATGTAATGGCAAAGTGTGGCAATGGAAGCTCAGGCAGCTGCTATGGTGGCTCTGGGCTTCTCATACTTACCCTTGTGCATAGAAACAGCAACACAACTCGAGAGCAAGAAAGCAGCTCTATAGGCATCTGAAGGCTGAGGTCCAACATAAAACGCATGAGCTAAAGAACAAATGGTAGGTGGAGAAAACGCAGAAGATCCAGCAACTAGCCGATAACTACGACATGCGTGGATTCTTTAGTGCAGTCAAGACCACCTGTGGCCCAAGTTCCTACCCAACTGAGGGCCAAGAATGGAGAAGTACTCATCAAAGACAGAGCAGCAGTCAGTGCCCGCTGGAAGGAGCACTTCAAAGATCTCCTTAACCGACGCTTAGTCTTCGCCGTGAGTGTGCTCGAATCCATCCCGCAGCATACTACCCACCACCACCTCAGGAGGTTGAAAAGGCCATCCGTCAACTGAAGAACAACAAGGCCTCAGGAGTAGATGGAATACCCGCATGGTGGAGAAGCACTATTGGCGTGAATCCATTAACTAATTTCTCTTATTTGGAAGGAGAGCATGTCAGGGGATCTCAGAGATGCCGCAATCATAACCATCTTCAAAAAAGGTGACAAGTCCGATTGCAGTAACTACAGAGGCGTTTTCCTGCTGTCTGCCACAAGGAAAGTCATCGTAATAATCCTCCTCAATCGCCTTTTCCCAGTGGCTGAAGAGCTCCTCCCAGAGTCGCAATGTGGATTCACTAAGGGGCACAATGAACATGATCTTCACCGCGTGTCAAATTCAAGAGAAATGCAGGGAGCAGCATCAACCTCTGTACATGGCCTTCTTTGACCTCACAAAGGCCTTCGACACTGTCAACCATGAGGGATTATGGAGTGTCCTCCTCAAATGCGGCTGCCCTCAAAAGTTTGTCACCATCCTCCGCCTGCTCCACAATTACTTGCAAGCCATGATCTTGATCAATGGATCCACCCCAGACCCAATTCACGTGTGGACTGGGGTCAAGCAAGGCTGTGTCATTGCACCAATGCTGTTCTCAGTCTTCCTTGCTGCAATGCTCCATCTCAATAAGCTCCCTGCTGGAGTGGAAATAATCTACAGAACAAACAGGAAATTGTTCAACCTCCGTCACCTCCAGTCCAGATCCAAGGTCATCCCATTCTCTGTCATTGAATTACAGTATGCAGACAACGCTTGCGTTTGCGCACATTCGGATTCAAACTCCAAGCCACCGTCAACACCTTTACTGAAGCATGTGGGCCTTATACTAAACATCCGTAAGACAAAGGTCCTTTACTAACCTGCCCCCGCCACACAGTACTGCCCCCTATTATCAAAATCCATGACGAGGCCTTGGACAATGTGGACACTTTCCATTCCTCAGAAGCCTACTGTCAACAAGGACAGACATCGATGACTAAGTCCAACACCACCTTCAGTGCGCCAGTGCTGCCTTCAGTCGCCTGAGGAAGAGCGTGTTTGAAGACCAGGACCTCAAACTCGGCACCAAGCTCATGGTCTACAGAGCAGTAGTGATACCCTCCCTCCCATATGCTTCAGAGACATGGACAATGTACAGCAGGCACCTCAAAACACCAGAGAAGTACCACTAATGCTGCCTCCCCAAGATCCTGCAAATCCATTAGCAAGATAGGTGCACCAACGTTAGTGTTCTCACTCAGGCCAACATCCCCAGCATCGACCACGCTCTATCAGCTCCGATGGATAGGTCACATCACCTGCATGCCCGATATGAGACTCCCAAAATAAGCACTGTACTCAGAGCTCCGACACGGCAAGCGAGCTCCAGGTGGGCAGAGGAAACGCTTCAAGGACACCCTCAAAGCCTCCTTGGAAAAAGTGCAACATCCCCATCAACACCTGGGAATCCCTGGCCCAAGACCACCCAAAGTGGAGGAAAAGCATCCGGGAAGGCGCCGAAAACCTCGAGTCTCTTTCGTCGGGAGCAAGCGGAAGCGAAGCGCAAACAGCAGAAGGAGCGCGCGACAACCCAAGCACCCCACCCACCCGTCCCTCCAACCATCATCTGCCCCACCTGTGACAGAGACTATAGGTCCCACATTGGACTCATTAGTCATCTCATATTAGTGTGTAAGCAACTCTGAGGTACTGCCTAAGAAGGAGAAGACCCTTGTGCATTTTTCATTTCTGATACTCAAGAAATGCAACCTGGCCAGGCAGTGGAGGACGACCAAGAAGACAGTGGTTGCTTGATGTCATACTCACAGCCACCAGCTCAGATATTGACACTGCATGTAATTTGGAAGATATCATAAAGGCAGGATCTGCATGTGGTGAGACACTGGGCACACGTGCACTGCAGCCAGGGCAGGGGGCAAGGATAGTGCAGGTTCCAGCTCGCCGGAGTTAGAATAGTAAATCAAAAAAGATATGTTGATGGGATGAGATGAATTAAGATAGGAGGACACAAAAGCAAAATACTGCTGATGCTGGAATCTGGAATAAAAACACAAAATGCTGGAAATCTCAGTAGATCGGGCAGCATCTGTAGACAGAAACAGAGTTAACGTTTCAGCTCGATGACCCTTCGTCAGAAGATAGGAGGCGGCATGTGGAGCATAAACACCGCCATAGACCGGTTGGGCTGAATGGCTCCTTACTGTGCTGTAAAATTCGATATTTATATGATATATTTGAATTCTTACCATATAATTTTATCAATTGAAAGCTGCTCTGTCAACATTTTCTGTGAGGATTCCCATATTCCAACATCCACACTTACCTGTTACTTTACTTTATGGTGTGGGTAAGTGGTACTCTATAGGATTTCCCCGATTGATTTATCACTTGCCTCTCACAGTTGGTTGTTGCACCACAACTTGATGCTGTGGAGCCAGCACATCCATTGCCACACCTTCTAAACTGCTACATCGCCTGTGTTAACTTGAAATGTATATTTATTTTTGGTGTTCATGGCTTGCTTCCTGACCCATTTTCTAGGTTTCCTATACTGATTCTCTCCCTATTGGCTGTTGGCTCTCGCTATTTGCCCCAAGGCTCCCCACTGCATGGTTCCATTGTTTATCCTACTGCTTCTTGATGTTTCAAATGTTGCTTTCTGCTCTGCTTTTATCACCTCCGCAGACTTCCGTTTTTTTTCCCCCGAGGCTTCCCAGCGTGCCTCCTCTCCCCCGCTCCTGAGGTTTCTCCCACTCGTTCTTCTTTTCCAGGATCCACTTTCCTCCCTGATCTTTTTTATGACTTCTTGTAGAGCTCCCTGACTGCTTTAATAGTGGCCTGCTTTTCAACCTCAGCCAAGCTTCTTTCTGTGCTGGTTTATTGTCCTGGTGTGCTTTTGTGATTTTCATAGCCTTGGTTGTACTGCTTTTCTCCCCCTTACCCTGTGCTTTTTCAGTGTCCCCACATGAATTTTGCTTTTTTACAAGCCTCATTACACATCCTGTTTTTGTTTCTTTTACATCCTTGTTATCTTTGAATGCCTATTTACCATTGCTTTTTTTTCTTTTCTGAAGCAGTGCACATCCCAACTCTTTACTATTCTAATCCCTCAAACACCCATTACCACATTACATCATCCACTATACTAATCGCTATCCATCCTTTCTCCTTCAGTATTGTCTCAACTACCCATCAATAAATCAATACTTTTCTTACCAATATTTATTCCCCCCCACTTGATTGCTTCCACATGAATCTGAAATGCTTACAAATTAAGCATTTTTTCCTATGAATAAAATTCCCTCATGTAACCTGTACCACAACGCTTTGATGGTAGATTCTTGTCTTCACCACATGGCTGTAAACCAGATTTTGTGAAAGTCGGACAGTTTCTCTATTACGCGGGTGATTAGTCTGCCCAAACGGAGAAGACGAAAATATGCTCCATTCACTTTCTCATAAAAGACCTTGCCCTCGGGATTCCCATGAATAATGCCATAAGAAATCCATGAAGATATATATTGAACTATTATAAACATATTCATGGGCCCCAATATTTAAGGCGTGTTCTGAACGGGGAAAGAGTTATGGATGGTAAATCCCTAAGTATGATTTCCTGAACTAGAGGGCATAGTTTCAGAATAAGGGGTCACCCATTTAAAATGGAAATGAGGAGGAATTTAGAGCGTCGTGAATCTATGGAATTCTCTACCCTCAGAGAGCTATGGAGGCTGCGTC
The DNA here is from genome assembly GCF_044704955.1 of Pristiophorus japonicus. Lineage (NCBI taxonomy): Eukaryota > Metazoa > Chordata > Chondrichthyes > Pristiophoridae > Pristiophorus > Pristiophorus japonicus. The sequence goes on along the minus strand of NC_091977.1, from coordinate 381,613,173 downwards.
TTTGAATATATTTAAGGTGGAGATAGACAGATTTTTAAATGACAAGGGAGTCAAGGGTTATGGGGAGCGGGCAGGGATGTGGAGTTGAGGCCAGGATCAGATCAGCCATGATCTTATTGAATGGCGGAGCAGGCTCGAGGGGACAAATGGCCGACTGCTGCTCCTATTTCTTATGTTCTTGCCTTTTTGGCCTACAACGTACCTAGAGTGCTGCACGAAAGAACTAATCACAATTCATAAGAACATAGTGTTGAGGATGAAGAAAGGCCATTTGGTTCATCAAGCTCACCCCATATTCAGACCTTCATTGTTCTGGATCTGGACTACATTGTTCCCTCCCCCCTGAAAAACATACAGGATTGAAACTGGGATGCAGGAGGTGCAAGGGTGAATAATAAGGTACCATGAATTTAGGCAGAACCTAGGTTCCTCACCCTATTTACAATTAATCCCAAATTCTGACGTTGGCTGTGGGTGAGGCTTTGCCCACTTTCCTATCTCCATGGTCTGTTCCGGGAATACCTCATTGGCTGAGCTGTACCTACATCTTTTGAGAGTAGGTGTAGGTGCCATACTGGGCTTTAAGAAGGCCCCAAAATTTCCTGATAGAAAAGGGATCGATTTCCTTTAAAATGCTTCCACTTTCATCCTTTAGGAGCATTCAACAAATTATGTAGACTCATTTATTTTGCACTTACTGGGGCTTGGAGTGCCTCTATTGTGTCTGTACAGGCATAGACCACCTGCCCCAACGATGCAAATGATTCAGTCCGCACAATTTGTGACAAGGTCAATGCCAAGGCTCAGTGGTGCCTGGCAGTCTGACCCCACTGCACTTCTGATGGTGGATCAGGGCTCCAGGCATTTTGGCAACATATTGACTAGGCCTCAATAATTAGAATCTATTCATTCTAATTTAATGCATGAATCTTCACTTCATATAATTAGTGGTGACTGGTAGAGATTGATAAGTAATTTATTGTGCACAACAATAATTTTCCATAGTTATTCATTTGTCAGTTCTTGGTGCCTCCTTTTAAGTCATAGACACCGTTAATGATGGCAGCCTGTGAGCAATCAGTGGCTCACCAGAGATTGTCCATGTTAGTCAGTGGTGCCTACTTATAATCAATAGATATCATACCAGAGAGCACAGTGATTCCTGGTCATTTACTTGTTAGAAGTGCCTATTTCTAATCAGTAGGTGTTGTACCAGGGAACTAGGGATTCCTCAGTCCGCTTAGTTGCATTTGTGGCTTTTGTTGCAATCAATAGTAGGAATTCAAATGGATTTATGTAAATGTCCCCCAGTTAGAATGCATATTTGCCCTAGGATTGTTGGAGCTGCTCCTCAAGTTCCCCAAATTCATGTTTCTACAATTAACATGTGCATTAAATATGAAGTATTTCTACAGCAAGGCAATGCAAGTTGAATAATGGATGTTGCACACATTAAGGACAAGATCGAAACTATTTTTTTAACCAACTAAATCATCACTTACCTCAGGCAAGGTGTTATTTTCAGGAAAAAATATAGTACTCCTTGAAAAAATAATTTTGCCAGTCTAATAATTTGAAATCTGATTTAATGATGAAGTGATGCTATTGATCATCTTTTTTTGAAATGCTAATTTCATTACTGAGATAAGAAACATAATAAGCTGATGTCGTTATATACTGTAGATCATTAGCCCTGATTAACTTGTTGTGTTTCCTCTAATGGTTTTTGCAACAATACTCGGAATCAGCTCCTGATAATAGGAGCAAAAATTCAAGTCAAAGTTCAAAAGACAAGGTTTAAATAGCAATTTAAATAATTATATTATTACTTTCTGTTTCAGCAACAATATTATAATACCACAATAGTTGCAGAATTAGTCAAACATAACAACAGTATGGGCACTATTTTAACCTCAGTGTTTTCTGAGGCTCTACTGGTGGCATGGAGGGGGGCCAGCAATTTACACTCAAAATATTTAAATTAACTTACCTCAGGAAACGTGTGTGCAACTCCCTCTGTGGGTAAATGGGGTAACTTTCTGGCACAACAATGGCATAACTGACATTGAGAAATTTCTGGGCCAATGCCTTCGTACACTTGTAAGTATGGGGGTTTGGGACAATTTCTCACTTTCTCATGCAATGCATTGTGGCAGCCTCAAGCATTCCCAGTCATCTCCCAGTTCTTTTCCAGTTTCCTTCCTGCAGGTTAAAATTATGTTAGTTATTTATTTCATAAGAATGGATTTCCAACTGTCCTCTCTAGTTCTGCAGGCAAGAATCATCTGAGCAGGGATCGTAACTAGACCTTAAGGATGTATCTTTGCCCAGTTCCTACTACTCGCTGTTTTCCAGCTAGAGATTTCTTTCATACTCAGGGGCTTCAAAATGTATAATATTCAAATTTGCTCCGAGCAGAACTAAAATCTTTTCACTGGGATTGTGCTGTTTGCCGTGTAAACTAATTTCAACTGGGCCAGGGGAAACTACAGGTGCAAAAGTTCTTAAAGCCTTACAGGTTTGTAATGGAATATTATTTTTATAACTGTGCTGTTTTAAAAATATATTGATGTCATTCAAATTTAAACTAAATATTTTTGCTATGTTTTCTGGTACAATTTATATTTCGTCATAATCATAGGCTGATTTTTAAACATGCTGAAAACAATACTGATTAGTCTTCTAAGTCAACGGAAATTCAGCTACAACTGAAGTATTTACAAGACTCCAGAAGAACAGCACAGATACAAACATTTATGGCAGCTAAAGGAACCCCATAGCATCTAAATGCAATTTGCGAAATCCTGTATTCGTCAGTAAAGTCAAGGCAAAATTAATAATAGGATTAGTATTGATATTCCTCAAATATAATGGGCTGGATTATACCAACCTCGGCGGGTCCATGACAGGCGACGTTGGTGGCAGGTCCCAGCGTCGTTGTCGGCTCCAGCCCCCTGTCCAAAATGATTTCCCCTGATTGAGCTTGTTAAGCCCGCCCAACACTTTTCCCGACCAATTGAAGGCAGTGGGTCTGATGACGTCATTTGATGACGCGTCATCAGCCAGTTTCCTTGAAGGGATCATGCGCAAATTAAATTTAACAGTTGTTTTATCAGTGTTCCACAGCATTGAGATAGTGCAAACACTGACTCGCACTGCACAGAGGTGTTAACAAGATCATAATGACCTGAATTGCCTCTCCTGCTGCTGTGTGTCGGGTCTGCACGATGTTGATGGACCCGACATTTAGGAAAGGCACGTGGCCGCAGTTTGGCAGTAGGGTTCCGACCCGCTGTCCAAAAAAATATCTTCCCAACTGACCTGACACCGAACACACCCGCTGACCCCCCACAAAAATTTCCCCCTCCATATTTCATGGTCAAATTGGTATAACATAAAATAAGTTATGTTGGGAGATCAGTAGGCACCAGATCTACACTGCCCATGGCATCAACCATACCTGCAGGTCTTGGCACACTGACATGGCAATGACTGAGGAAAAATGCCTGGACTTGCTACTGGTCAGCAGAACACCAAATGCAAAGCTTGGATATTTGCTGCAAGCAAGGATATCTATCATCAAGCTCTAACATAGGAAAAGTACTGTTATTGCCAATTTAATTCGCTATTGTCCTCTGTACATCTGCAGTTCATGCTAGGCAAACACTACATAATACTAGGCAAACACTAGCTAATGTGTTGCCAAAGATGTATCAAACAGGTGATTTATACAGTGGCCAGCACTTGCATCGCTTTATCGACTGAAGACCACAAAATCATGACACATTGGCCAATGGCACCGCATTGCTATATTGAGAGGGTCATCAATAGCATGCAGGTGACATCAATTAGCATTATGACTCTTCCTCCTTCTCTGTCATTATCTCTTAATTATTCTCACCTATTTACTCTGCCCCAACCAATACTATCTCCTCAAGCACAAGTAATTGCATCTCTTGGAATGTGTGGAGCTGTGGTGGTGGTGGTGTTAATAAACTTTGTGTAGAGGAATGCAGGGTACTTTTTGGTGTTCTCTTGTTTTGAGCTGCTGGTAAATTGTCCTTCCAGGCCTGCAGTGACATAAAAGGAGCACATATTGGTAGCAAGAGGCACTTTCAAACAGAACATACATTACATAAGAACATAAGAAAATAAGAATTAAGAACAGGAGTAGGCCATCTAGCCCCTCGAGCCTGCTCCGCCATTCAAAAAGATCATGGCTGATCTGGCCGTGGACTCAGCTCCACTTACCCGCCAGCTCCCCATACCCCTGAATTCCCTTATTAGTTAAAAATGTATCTATCTATGATTTGAATACATTCAATGAGCTAGCCTCAACTGCTTCCTTGGGCAGAGAATTCCACAGATTCACAACCCTCTGGGAGAAGAAATTCCTTCTCAACTCAGTTTTAAATTGGCTCCCCCGTATTTTGAGGCTGTGCCCCCTAGTTCTAGTCTCCCCGACTAGAACCTCTCTGCCTCTATCTTGTCTATCCTTTTCATTATTTTAAATGTTTCTATAAGATCACCCCTCATCCTTCTGAACTCCAATGAGTAAAGACCCAGTCTACTCAATCTATCATCATAAGGTAACCCCCTCATCTCCGGAATCAGCCTAGTGAATCGTCTCTGTACCCCCTCCAAAGATAGTATATCCTTCCTTAAGTAAGGTGACCAAAACTGCACGCAGTACTCCAGGTGCGGCCTCACCAATACCCTGTACAGTTGCAGCAGGACCTCCCTGCTTTTGTACTCCATCCCTCTTGCAATGAAGGCCAACATTCCATTCGCCTTCCTGATTACATGCTGTACCTGCAAACTAACTTTTTGGGGATTCATGCACAAGGACCCCTAGGTCCCTCTGCACCGCAGCATGTTGTAATTTCTCCCCATTCAAATAATATTCCCTTTTACTGTTTTTTTTTCAAAGGTGGATGACCTCACATTTTCCTACATTGTATTCCATTTGCCAAACCTTAGCCCATTTGCTTAACCTATCCAAATCTCTTTGCAGCCTCTCTGTGTCCTCTACACAACCCGCTTCCCCACTAATCTTTGTGTCATCTGCAAATTTTGTTACACTACACTCTGTCCCCTCCCCCAGGTCATCTATGTATATTGTGAACAGTTGTGGTCCCAGCACCGATCCCTGTGACACACCACTTACCACCGATTTCCAACCTGAAAAGGACCCATTTATCCCAACTCTCTGCTTTCTGTTAGCCAGCCAATTCTCGATCCATGCTAATACATTTCCGCTGACTCCGCGTACCTTTATCTTCTGCAGTAACCTTTTGTGTGGCATCTTATCGAATGCCTTTTGGAAATCTAAATACACCACATCCATCGGTACACCTCTATTCAGCATGCTCGTTATATCTTCAAAGAATTCCAGTAAATTAGTTAAACATGATTTCCCATTCATGAATCCATGTTGCGTCTGCTTGATTGCACTATCAGAAGCTAGATGTCCCGCTATTTCTTCCTTAATGATAGCTTCAAGCATTTTCCCCACTACAGTTGTTAAACTAACCGACCGAAAGTTGTCTGCCCCCTTTTTTAAACAGAGGCGTTACATTAGCTGCTTTCCAATCCGTTGGTACCTCCCCAGAGTCCAGAGAATTTTGGTAGATTATAACCAATACATCTGCTGTAACTTCTCCCATCTCTTTTAATACCCTGGGATGCATTTCATCAGGACCAGGGGACTTGTCTATCTTGAGTCCCATTAGCCTGTCCAGCACAACCTCCCTAGTGATAGTGATTGTCTCAAGGTCCTCCCTTCTCACATTCCCGTGACTAGCAATTTTGACATGCTAACATTGGTGATTGTACAGTTGTGTTTATGACTGTGGAAGTTAATGAGAAAAGAACAAGACTAAACAGCAGGATATTACCAACCAAGTACTAGGGGGAGCCTAACACTTCACATTTCCCTACATCCTCCATGCTTTTATGTGCAAGAATTAGAAACATAGAAACATAGAAACATAGAAAATAGGTGCAGGAGCAGGCCATTCAGCCCTTCTAGCCTGCACCGCCATTCAATGAGTTCATGGCTGAACATGAAACTTCAGTACCCCCTTCCTGCTTTCTCGCCATAACCCTTGATCCCCCGAGTAGTAAGGACTTCATCTAACTCCCTTTTGAATATATTTAGTGAATTGGCCTCAACTACTTTCTGTGGTAGAGAATTCCACAGGTTCACCACTCTCTGGGTGAAGAAGTTTCTCCTCATCTCGGTCCTAAATGGCTTACCCCTTATCCTCAGACTGTGACCCCTGGTTCTGGACTTCCCCAACATTGGGAACATTCTTTCTGCATCTAACCTGTCTAAACCCGTCAGAATTTTAAACGTTTCTATGAGGTCCCCTCTCATTCTTCTGAACTCCAGTGAATACAATCCCAATTGATCCAATCTTTCTTGATAGGTCAGTCCCGCCATCCCGGGAATCAGTCTGGTGAACCTTCGCTGCACTCCCTCAATAGCAAGAATGTCCTTCCTCAAGTTAGGAGACCAAAACTGTACACAATACTCCAGGTGTGGCCTCACCAAGGCCCTGTACAACTGTAGCAACACCTCCCTGCCCCTGTATTCAAATCCCCTCGCTATGAAGGCCAACATGCCATTTGCTTTCTTAACCGCCTGCTGTACCTGCATGCCAACCTTCAATGACTGATGTACCATGACACCCAGGTCTCGTTGCACCTTCCCTTTTCCTAATCTGTCACCATTCAGATAATAGTCTGTCTCTCTGTTTTTACCACCAAAGTGGATAACCTCACATTTATCCACATTATACTTCATCTGCCATGCATTTGCCCACTCACCTAACCTATCCAAGTCACTCTGCAGCCTAATAGCATCCTCCTCGCAGCTCACACTGCCACCCAACTTAGTATCATCCGCAAATTTGGAGATACTGCATTTAATCCCCTCGTCTAAATCATTAATGTACAATGTAAACAGCTGGGGCCCCAGCACAGAACCTTGCGGCACTCCACTAGTCACTGCCTGCCATTCTGAAAAGTACCCGTTTACTCCTACTCTTTGCTTCCTGTCTGACAACCAGTTCTCAATCCACGTCAGCACACTACCCCCAATCCCATGTGCTTTAACTTTGCACATTAATCTCTTGTGTGGGACCTTGTCGAAAGCCTTCTGAAAGTCCAAATATACCACATCAACTGGTTCTCCCTTGTCCACTTTACTGGAAACATCCTCAAAAAATTCCAGAAGATTTGTCAAGCATGATTTCCCTTTCACAAATCCATGCTGACTTGGACCTATCATGTCACCATTTTCCAGATGCACTGCTATGACATCCTTAATAATTGATTCCATCACTTTACCCACTACTGAGGTCAGGCTGAGTGGCCTCCTTGAAAGGAGTCAAGAGCTTATGATTTCTGAATCTTTCTCAAGTTCAGCTCTCTTTCTCTGTGCTTTGTTGGTGTGCACAGAGAGTGGTTGTCTTGAAATGAAGGAAATTGAAGTTATGTGTCAGTAACTGGCTATCAGCAGCTTAGTTGTATTACAATGACTTTATGTGAGAAGCCCTTTGAAGATGCAAATGCTTTCAATTATAAGTTACTGGTTGAATATGTGCCCTCCTCATATCAATATGATAGAAAAGCATGAAACTGCTGTTAAATTCTGTGGCTTGGCATCGGCTAGCAGTAAATGAGGATTAGTTTGTTGAGCAACACTTTCCTCGGGCAAATATGGAACATCTACCTGGTAAGCTGACCATGGCACTTTCCTGAAGCTGTACCATTTTTTCCTTCACCTGTTCCCAGGTTATGTGGGTGATGGGCAAGCGTATTCATCACCTCCTGCCAGGCATATTGGGCACTTTACAACCTTCCAGATTCAACATTCAACTATTTCAGATCATAACCACTGTTTTCATTATTTTGGGCAGCAGGTAGGTGCTGGTAATGATCCTCTGGACCCATCTTTTGTTTCTTTCCTTGTCCCATTTCCATCTCTTTTGTCATTGAATCACTCCTCCCCTCCACCCTATAATAAACCTTCCATTTGGCTCTTTCCTCCTCTCCTCCTCCCCCATTCTTTTCCTGTGTCTATACTTGGTTAAAAATGGTTACATCTCTAACTTCTTCCAGTTCTGACAAAAGGCTTGATTGAGTTTTTTGATGAAATAACAGAGAGGGTTGATGAGGGAAATGCGGTTGACTTGGTGTACATGGATTTCCAAAAGATGTTTGAAGAAAAGTTGAAACCCATGGAATAAAAGAGCTACTGGCAGCATGGATTGACAGGAAACTAGAGAGTAGTAGTGAACGATTGTTTTTCGGACTGGAGGAAGGTAAACTGTGATGTTCCCCAGGGGTCGTTACTAGAACCATTGCTTTTCTTAATATATATTAGTGACCTGGACATGAGCACAATTTCAAAATTTGCAGATGAAGCAAAACTTGGAAGTATAGTGAACAGCGAGGAGGATAGTGATGGACTTCAAGAGCACATAGACAGGCTGGTGGAATGGCTAGACATGTGACAGATGAAATTTAATGCAGGAAAGTGTGAAGTGATACATTTTGGTAGAAAATATGAAGAGAGTAAATATAAACTAAAGGGTACAGTCCTAAAGAAACATAGAAACATAAAAAATAGGTGCAGGAGTAGGCCATTTGGCCCTTCGAGCCTGCACCGCCATTCAATGAGTTCATGGCTGAACATACAACTTCAGTACCCCATTCCTGCTTTCTCGCCATACCGCTTGATCCTCATAGTAGTAAGGACTACATCTAACTCCTTTTTGAATATATTTAGTGAATTGGCCTGAACAACTTTCTGTGCTAGAGAATTTCACAGGTTCACCACTCTCTGGGCGAAGAAGTTTCTCCTCATCTCGGTCCTAAATGGCTTGCCCCTTATCCTTAGACTGTGACCCCTGGTTCTGGGCTTCCCCAACATTGGGAACATTCTTCCTGCATCGAACCTGTCTAAACCCGTCAGAATTTTAAACATTTCGATGAGATCCCCTCTCATTCTTCTGAACTCCAGTGAATACAAGCCCAGTTGATCCAGTCTTTCTTGATATATCAGTCCCACCATCCCAGGAATCAGTCTGGTGAACCTTCGCTGCACTCCCTCAATAGCAAGAATGTCCTTCCTCAAGTTAGGAGACCAAAACTGTACACAATACTCCAGGTGTGGCCTCACCAAAGCCCTATACAACTGTAGTAACACCTCCCTGCCCCTGTACTCAAATCCCCTCGCTATGAAGGCCAACATGCCATTTGCTTTCTTAACCGCCTGCTGTACCTGCATGCCAACCTTCAATGACTGATGTACCATAACACCCAGGTCTCGTTGCACCTCCCCTTTTCCTAATCTGTCACCATTCAGATAATAGTCTGTCTCTCTGTTTTTACCACCAAAGTGGATAACCACACATTTATCCACATTATACTTCATCTGCCATGTATTTGCCCACTCACCTAACCTATCCAACTCACTCTGCAGCCTCATAGCATCCTCCTCGCAGCTCACACTGCCACCCAACTTAGTGTCATCCACAAATTTGGAGATACTACATTTAATCCCCTCGTCTAAATCATTAATGTACAATGTAAACAGCTGGGGCCCCAGCACAGAATCTTGCGGTACCCCACTAATCACTGCCTGCCATTCTGAAAAGTACCCGTTTACTCCTACTCTTTGCTTCCTGTCTGACAACCGGTTCTCAATCCACGTCAGCACACTACCCCCAATCCCATGTGCTTTAACTTTGCACATTAATCTCTTGTGTGGGACCTTGTCGAAAGCCTTCTGAAAGTCCAAATACACCACATCAACTGGTTCTCCCTTGTCCACTCTACTGGAAACATCCTCAAAAAATTCCAGAAGATTTGTCAAGCATGATTTCCCTTTCACAAATCCATGCTGACTTGGACCTATCATGTCACCTCTTTCCAAATGCGCTGCTATGACATCCTTAATAATTGATTCCATCATTTTACCCACTACCGATGTCAGGCTGACCGGTCTATAATTCCCTGTTTTCTCTCTCCCTCCTTTTTTAAAAAGTGGGGTTACATTGGCTACCCTCCACTCCATAGGAACTGATCCAGAGTCAATGGAATGTTGGAAAATGACTGTCAATGCATCCACTATTTCCAAGGTAGCATAAACAGAGAGACATGGGAGTATAAGTGCACAAATCGTTGAAGGTGGCAGGGCAGATTGAAAAAGTAGTGAAGAAAGCTTACGGGAGGTTATGGGCAAGAAATTCCATAATTGGCGCTATGACCGGTTTTTGGCGATAATCGTGGCTTTTGATATTTTTTTTAGTGCAGGAATACCGCTATGGCTGGAGGCCACAAAATTTGGCAAACGATGACCAGCGATAGCGCTACCAGTAAAATCCGGCCTTGCATGACTGCATTTGTGCACCAGAGCCAAATTCAGTGATTTGGAAAATAAATGGATCTTCTGCGCATGCACAATGGTTTTTTTCCCCAGATTTCCCCCCCCCCCCGCCCCGCCCGCGATTCTGGTCAGGTGTCAGGGTGCATCCGCGTATGTGCAGTACACCCAGGTCTCAATCTGCTATTTTTTACAGACAAGAGAAGATGCAGCAGGGTGATCATAGCAGGCAGAGGGCCAGGAAATTTAGTTCTGATGCCAATGAGGCACTTATAACAGCAATTGAGTGTAGATGGGGGAAGTTTAATAGAAGGGGTCGAAGTAAACCCCCCACCCCTGCCGTTGTAAGGAGATTTTGGACCTGTGTTGCGGAGGAGATCTCCTCAGTAGATGATATCCCCAGGGACCAGCATCAATGCAGGAAAAGGTGGAATGACCATTGCAGGGTGGTGAGAGTAAGTAATATTTTTATTCATGCACTCCTTGATTACTTAAATTGTAAATCTGACACATGTTGCTTTAGGTAGGCTGAGTGTTGCACCTTATTTGCCATGAATGATCGTTGCACATTATTAAGATTGCTCTTTGACTTCTTAAAATATTTTTCTGCTCGTCGATGTCTTCCTTATGAACCATGTGCAGCTTCCAGGGCCATTAAACAGACGGCTGTATTAAATGCACACAGAATGGTATGAGTGTTTTGATGGCTATCTGTGTGTGTCACAAGAGCAGAAGGGCACTCTGGTAACCATTCTTTTTGTAATTTTTGCAGACAAAGTTGTCCCACAATCGCTGCGAGCAGCGACGGACAGGTGATGGTCCGCCCAGTACGCATCCCTTAACAGACCTGGAGGAGCGCGTGGCTGGCTTAATTGTTGCCTCTGGGAGGTCAACTACGCATGCAGGTGCTGAGCCCTTGTTGCGAACTAACGGTAAGTCCTGCAAAATCCCCAGGCTGGGTTGAGGTCAGGTGATGCAGGGTCTGTGGACACGGGTTCGGGTAATGTGATGCCGTGTCTCTCAACGATATATAATGCGGTAATGGTTGTCCTTCAAATAAGTCTGGACTATGTGACCTTACTCATATCACCCTGCCCTCTCCCCTGCTGCTAACCACTCGTCTGTTGTTTTCTATTTTGCAGGTGAGGATTCTGAGGCACCACATTGTCCTATGCAAGCCTCCACCTCAGCCCATCATGTGTGGGTCGAGGAGGAAGATGAGGGCCGTGCTGAGGACTCTCTACGGGAGGAACAACATCATGAAGCTGTTGCGGGGGGGGAGGGGAGGGAGGGGCTGGTGGGGGCAATGCAGTCAGCACCACTTTTAGCTGCGACCACAAGTTCCTCGGAGGAAGCCACATTCACAGGCTTTGTCCCATCCGAGGCAGCGGGTCCAAGTCGTGTGCAGCAACGCACCCCCAGGGCTGAACCCCGTATGCCATCTCTTCGGAAGTTGAGTTGGCAAAGCTGGTCTGCTGAAAGACAGGCAGACGCACACCTGGATATGGTGGGACTGTCAAGGGAGAGTGTCTATCGGTCGAGAGCTCCTCCAGGCCCTGGGTGGCATTTCCGGCAACATCGTGGCACAATCTGCAACACAATCTGTGGACATGTTGCAGATTGCAGCTGCGATCCGGGACAACACCGAGGCTGTCAATGCCCAGTGGCAATTGATGGTTTCGACTTTTGGCACTGCAGTCTCCAGTGTCATACCACCCAGACTGACAGCACCTGTGAGTGGTGAGGTAGAACAAAAGCCTTCCGACTCAGTAGCCAGGCCTTCCATACCCTGAGCTTCTCCAGGGGGTCCAATAATGTCTCCGTTGTCTCTTTCCCAACAACAGCAGCGCCCTGCATGCCCTTGCTGCACACTGTCTTGGTCCCAGTGCGGGTAGAGGTAGGGGCAAGAAGCGAGGGGGCCGGGGGGGGTGATTAAGATGAGTAGGGGGAAAGGTAGCCGCAGTTAAAAGGCGTTCGGTGCAGGGGTTGTTCTTGTTTTGCTGTAATTTTCCTGTTTTCATTATTTTATAAAAGTTTTACAATTTGTGTTCAAGTTCAACATTTATTTAAGTTTCAAAACTAAAGTTTACAAAGTTTCAAGAATGTACAAATGTTTTATAAATTTACAAGTATTTTATAAATTATTTTGTTCACCTTAACCATTCTTGTGCAGTGTCTCATTTGTAGAAAAAGAGGGGGAATAGTCAACATGGTGGGATAGAGTGGGCAGGCAACGGTGAAACATGCCTTTCACTGTTAAAACAAAGCGTTGATTTATGAGCTGCTGAAGTAAGACTTTTGCAGTGGCAACAGCTCCACAAGGCCTCCCCTGTGGTGGTGGTGGTGGTGGTGGTGGTAGCATGAGTTCATCGGCAGGCTCCTCGTCCTCCACCGCCTCCTCCTCATCCTCATTGTTCTCCTCCTCCGTCTCCTCCCCTCTATCCTGAGGTGGTCCTGCAATCCCCAGTGGCAAATCCTGTCATAGAAACATAGAAACATAGAAAATAGGTGCAGGAGTAGGCCATTCAGCCCTTCTAGCCTGCACCGCCATTCAATGAGTTCATGGCTGAACATGAAACTTCAGTACCCCATTCCTGCTTTCTCGCCATAACCCTTGATCCCCCGAGTAGTAAGGACTTCATTTAACTCCCTTTTGAATATATTTAGTGAATTGGCCTCAACTACTTTCTGTGGTAGAGAATTCCACAGGTTCACCACACTCTGGGTGAAGAAGTTTCTCCTCATCTCGGTCCTAAATGGCTTACCCCTTATCCTCAGACTGTGACCCCTGGTTCTGGACTTTCCCAACATTGGGAACATTCTTCCTGCATCTAACCTGTCTAAACCCGTCAGAATTTTAAACGTTTCTATGAGGTCCCCTCTCATTCTTCTGAACTCCAGTGAATACAAGCCCAGTTGATCCAGTCTTTCTTGATAGGTCAGTCCCGCCATCCCGGGAATCAGTCTGGTGAATCTTCGCTGCACTCCCTCAATAGCAAGAATGTCCTTCCTCAAGTTAGGAGACCAAAACTGTACACAATACTCCAGGTGTGGCCTCACCAAAGCCCTGTACAACTGTAGCAACACCTCCCTGCCCCTGTATTCAAATCCCCTCGCTATGAAGGCCAACATGCCATTTGCTTTCTTAACCGCCTGCTGTACCTGCATGCTAACCTTCAATGACTGATGTACCATGACACCCAGGTCTCGTTGCACCTTCCCTTTTCCTAATCTGTCACCATTCAGATAATAGTCTGTCTCTCTGTTTTTACCACCAAAGTGGATAACCTCACATTTATCCACATTATACTTCATCTGCCATGCATTTGCCCACACACCTAACCTATCCAAGTCACTCTGCAGCCTCATAGCATCCTCCTCGCAGCTCACACTGCCACCCAACTTAGTGTCATCCGCAAATTTGGAGATACTGCATTTAATCCCCTCGTTTAAATCATTAATGTACAATGTAAACAGCTGGGGCCCCAGCACAGAACCTTGCGGCACCCCACTAGTCACTGCCTGCCATTCTGAAAAGTACCCGTTTACTCCTACTCTTTGCTTCCTGTCTGACAACCAGTTCTCAATCCACGTCAGCACACTACCCCCAATCCCATGTGCTTTAACTTTGCACATTAATCTCTTGTGTGGGACCTTGTCGAAAGCCTTCTGAAAGTCCAAATATACCACATCAACTGGTTCTCCTTTGTCCACTTTACTGGAAACATCCTCAAAAAATTCCAGAAGATTTGTCAAGCATGATTTCCCTTTCACAAATCCATGCTGACTTGGACCTATCATGTCACCATTTTCCAGATGCACTGCTATGACATCCTTAATAATTGATTCCATCATTTTACCCACTACTGAGGTCAGGCTGACCGGTCTATAATTCCCTGTTTTCTCTCTCCCTCCTTTTTTAAAAAGTGGGGTTACATTGGCTACCCTCCACTCCATAGGAACTGATCCAGAGTCAATGGAATGTTGGAAAATGACTGTCAATGCATCCGCTATTTCCAAGGCCACCTCCTTAAGTACTCTGGGATGCAGTCCATCAGGCCCTGGGGATTTATCGGCCTTCAATCCCATCAATTTCCCCAACACAATTTCCCGACTAATAAAGATTTCCTTCAGTTCCCCCTCCTTACTAGACCCTCTGACCCCTTTTATATCCGGAAGGTTGTTTGTATCCTCCTTAGTGAATACCGAACCAAAGTACTTGTTCAATTGGTCTGCCATTTCTTTGTTCCCCGTTATGACTTCCCCTGATTCTGACTGCAGGGGACCTACGTTTGTCTTTACTAACCTTTTTCTCTTTACATACCTATAGAAACTTTTGCAATCCACCTTAATGTTCCCTGCAAGCTTCTTCTCGTACTCCATTTTCCCTGCCCTAATCAAACCCTTTGTCCTCCTTTGCTGAGTTCTAAATTTCTCCCAGTCCCCAGGTTCGCTGCTATTTCTTGCCAATTTGTATGCCACTTCCTTGGCTTTAATACTATCCCTGATTTCCCTAGATAGCCACGGTTGAGCCACCTTCCCTTTTTTATTTTTACGCTAGACAGGAATGTACAATTGTTGTAATTCATCCATGCGGTCTCTAAATGTCTGCCATTGCCCATCCACAGTCAACCCCCTAAGTATCATTCGCCAATCTATCCTAGCCAATTCACGCCTCATACCTTCAAAGTTACCCTTCTTTAAGTTCTGGACCATGGTCTCTGAATTTACTGTTTCATTCTCCATCCTAATGCAGAATTCCACCATATTATGGTCACTCTTCCCCAAGGGGCCTCGCACAATGAGATTGCTAATTAATCCTCTCTCATTACACAACACCCAGTCTAAGATGGCCTCCCCACTAGTTGGTTCCTCAACATATTGGTCTAGAAAACCATCCCTTATGCACTCCAGGAAATCCTCCTCCACCGTATTGCTTCCAGTTTGGCTAGCCCAATCTATGTGCATATTAAAGTCACCCATTATAACTGCTACACCTTTATTGCATGCACCCCTAATTTCCTGTTTGATGCCCTCCCCAACATCCCTATTACTGTTTGGAGGTCTGTACACAACTCCTACTAACGTTTTTTGCCCTTTGGTGTTCTGCAGCTCTACCCATATAGATTCCACATCATCCAAGCTAATGTCTTTCCTAACTATTGCATTAATCTCCTCTTTAACCAACAATGCTACCCCACCTCCTTTTCCTTTTATTCTATCCTTCCTGAATATTGAATACCCCTGAATGTTGAGTTCCCAGCCCTGATCATCCTGGAGCCACGTCTCCGTAATCCCAATCACATCATATTTATTAACATCTATTTGCACAATTAATTCATCCACCTTATTGCGGATACTCCTTGCATTAAGACATAAAGCCTTCAGGCTTGTTTTTTTAACACCCTTTGTCCTTTTAGAATTTTGCTGTACAGTGGCCCTTTTTGTTCTTTGCCTTGGGTTTCTCCGCCCTCCACTTTTCCTCATCTCCTTTCTGTCTTTTGCTTTTGCCTCCTTTTTGTTTCCCTCTGTCTCCCTGCATTGGTTCCCATCCCCCTGCCATATTAGTTTAAATCCTCCCCAACAGCACTAGCAAACACTCCCCCTAGGACATTGGTTCCGGTCCTGCCCAGGTGCAGACCGTCCGGTTTGTACTGGTCCCACCTCCCCCAGAACCGGTCCCAATCCCCTCATGATGGCTAAATTGTGTATCATGCAGCACACCACAATTAACTCAGCGACCTGCTGAGGGGAGTATTGCAGGCAGCCTCCAGAATGGTCCAGGCATCGGAAGTGCTGCTTGAGCATTCCAATTGTCTTTTTGACGATGTTGCATGTGGATGCATGGCTATCAATATAGCGATGCTCAGTTCATGTCTGAGGGTTCTGGAGGGGGGTCATGAGCCAGGTGGCGAGGCCGTAATCTTTGTCCTCCAGCATCCAGCTCTCTTCTTGTGGTTGATGCTGGAACATGTGTGAGATACTGCTCTCGTGTAAGATGAAAGCCTCATGGATGCTCCCTGGATATTGGGCATTGACTGCCATGATGCTCTGAGTATGGTCGCAGACGATCTGTACGTTCAGGGAGTGGAATCCCTTTCGGTTTCGGTAAACCTCTGGCTCCTCTAAAGGTGCTCGCAGGGTGATGTGCATACAGCCAATGGCAGCCTGAACCTTGAGAAAACCAGCAATTCGTGCAAAACCTACAGCCCTCTCATTGTGTGCCTCCTTGGTCATTGGGAACTTCATAAAGTCCATCTTGCGTGAGTACAGTGCAGTATCACCTGGCGACTGCAGCAATGTGTAGTGAACTGTGAGATGCAGCATATGTCCCCTGCTGATGCCCGAAAGGAGCGGAGGCATCGAAGGCAAGTGCCGCAGACACCTTCGCCTCGACGGGCAGTACAGTCTTGTTCCCGCTGGTAGGCTGTAGGTCTGCCTTTATCAGCTGACATATCTCTGTGAGCGCCTCTTTTCAGAAATGCAGCCTTCTAATGCACTGTGCCTCAGAGAGCTGCAGGTATGAGCGCTGTTCCCTGTAAACTCATGGGGGATAAGGCCTCCTCCCCATATGTCTGTGAGCGCTTTGATTACACTCAAAATGCTCTTGAATAAGCCTTCTTCCAGCTTGATGCTGCATAGAAAAAGCAGCCAGCAATAATGGCAGAGATATTATGGCCCCCATTCTTTTAAATGTCCTTAAAAATGAGCTATAAACTCACAAAAACCTCACTGTGTAAATTGCAGCCTGCCCTCCAAATCCTTTTATGCACTGATCTTCTGCTCCATTTTTCAAGATGGCGTCGGTAGTGCCGGGTGCGCTGTGGGTCCAAGCAGGTAAGACTTGATTTTTTTCTGACATGTTTTTGGGCGGGCGCTAAAAATGGTGGTATCGGCAAATTTCCTGCCCCCGGCGATAGCTGAGCGCTGCACGCCAATTGACATCATAAAAATGGTGAAAAAAACTGGCGGGCGGTATTTTTTACCGCCAGCGCAAAACCGCTGCCGAAATTTCCGCCCAGGCACTAAATTTTGTGCGTCGCGTTTAATGCCCAAAAAAATCACTTTTTCCGTCCCATCACGATGGTAAAACGGTGGTAAACAGATGCAAACCTGCCGAATTTCTAGCCCATAGAGTACAAAAGCATAGAAATTCTGATGAACCTGTATAAAACACTAGTTTGGCCTCAGCCGGAGTATTGTGTCAAATTCTGGGCACCGCGCTTTAGGAAGGATGTGAAGGCCTTAGAAAGGGTGCAGAAAAGATTTACGGGAATGATTACAGGGATGAGGGACTTCAGTTATGTGGATCGACTGGAGAAGCTGGGGTTGTTCTCCTTAGATCAGAGAAGATTGAGAGGAGATTTGATAGAGGTCTTCAAAATCATGACTGGTCTGGACAGAGTAGATGGAGAGAAACTGTTCCCATTGGCAGAAGGGTCGCGAACCAGAGGACACAGATTTAAGGTGATTGGCAAAAGAACCAAAGGCCAGATTAGAAAAAACTATTTTATGTAGTCAGTGCCTGAAAGGGTGATGGAAGCAGACACAACTGTAGGGTGTTTGTTTTTCACTCTACTCTGATTCTTCGACCTCGGAACTTATAATGGGAAAGGACAACATGTGGCACAAAATTTTAGGCTTAACCCAGTGTTTGTTATATTACGCAACAAAAAAACGACTACTGGACTAGACTGTCGCGAGAAATTGACTTTAGACATACAATCACCATTCCTGGCTGTAGCTATTGTAGGTTCGTGGCTCTTCTTCTGGCAGTTAAATGCAGCTTCTTGCTGCTTTCTTCCTGTGTTCTCTGCTCTTCCTCCTGCATCTGTTTAGCTGTGTTCTCTGCTCCTTTTTGCCTGTTTTTCTTGCTTGTCTGTCTCTGTATATATCCAGGTGTTGAATAAGTTTCCCACTGTGACAAAATTTGATTATTGATTAGTTTAACTGTTTAGTGATGAGGTTGAATTGCTCCAGATTTGCATGCTGAAATGCTCTTAGCCCAAAAATGTGCACCTTGTTGGTGGGCGGGGGGTGGGGGGGGGTTGTCCTTTGTTGTTACAGACTTGACGTCTTCAAATGGCTGTTTCCCCACCCTTGTCAATCGAGTTCGGGGCTTCATGTAACATTCCTGGCACGAATTCAGGAGGTTGTTATAGACACTCAATGATTTTAGATGCTTGTTGCCGACCCACAACGGTAGGTGGCCTTGTTTTAAATCCTCTAAATTACTGCTTCCTTCATTTAACAACCAAGCTCCGTACATGACACACACGTCATTCTGAGCAGCTTGACCTGACGCATTTCTACCCTTCTTGATTAATGCATTGATGGTTTGAGCGTGTTTTGCCATCTGAGCTACCATCTCTTTTAGTAAACTTTTAATTCATGGTCTGTGTTTTTTCTGAAGATTAGTAACCTTACACAATCATTGCTTTCAAAACGGAGTTGGATAAATATCTGAAAGAACAAATTTTGCAGGACTGCGGGGAAAGGGCGGAGAGTGGGACTAGCTGATGTATTCTGGTAGAGAGCCTGCACGGGCTCGCCGGGCTGAATGGCCACCTTCTGTGCTGTAACCATTCTATGATTCGATGATTCTAGGCCTTCGACCTGAAACGTTAACTCTGTTTCTCTCTCCACAGATGCTGCCTGACCTGCTGAGTATTTCCAGCATTTTCACTTTTTATTCCCGCCCCCCCCCCCACAATTTGGTGTCATCTGCAAGTTTAGAAATTGTGTTTTTGATTCCAAAATCTAAATCGTTAATATAAATTGTGAAGAACAGTGGTCCCAGTACTGATCCTTGAGGAACACCACTACCCACCTTCTGCCACTTGCTACCCTTTACCCCTACTCTCTGCTTTCTGTCTTGAAGCTAGCTAGTTATCCATTCTGCTGTGTTGGTGTTACTAGAGAGATGATGAGAAAAGAGTCAAAAATAAGTTAATAATGTTACCAGGAGATGGAATGAATTTCCTGGGTATTTTGTACTAGGCTGGAGTTATACTACATCCGCTGTGAACCCGAGGCGATATGAAACTACCGACTAGAAGTGGTCTCAATTCATGCTTTAGTGCAAATCTGATCACCGAACTACTCCAGAATTAAGGCTGTCAATTTCACAGTGATGCAAACTGGAAACCTCTTCGCATTGACATGGAGGTGGAAATACAGCAGCAGTCTTAAATTAACTTTTAACTTGCAATAAATAATCACTTGATGCTTAACCAAAGGATACACATTCTCAAGAATAAAATACATCAGCCCGGATGTTGCAGTGGTAATGACGACAAAACGGTCGGCGTTCATCATCACTACCACTCTGAAACTGACGGCAAGTTCTGGAGTCAGCGCATGCGCAGATAAACGTGGAATTCCCGAAGGTGATGTCAGTGATTCTACAGTTCCCCATAGGGTGCGCTGTAGAACTCCCTGTAGCCAACTATCTTTGAGAAATCACTGAACTGGTGAGAACTTAAACTTTTACCCTGTAAATTCACTCTTTAAAGAAAGTTAAACCTTGTTGAATGAGTAACTAGGTTTTCAATGGTGTACTGATTCATAATTACTGCTGAATAACTATGCTGGCCCTGAAAAAAGAATTTTATATTTGTGGAGTGTCAAATTTTTTTTAAATTCCATGGTTTTTTTAACATCATTTTTTTTGTTTTATTTATTTTAAGTTTGTTTATGATATTTCAGCTACTACCTTAATCCCATCTGTATGTCCCAATCTTTACTTCGCTCTAAAATGATTAAAAAGTGAAGGAAAATCAGTACATTTTGCTTCCTGGTTTGCTTTCTGTGAGAATTCTTCAATGTGATTCGCTGCTTAGCCTGCTTGATGGCGTCCTTGTTGCTGAACAGTGGAGACCCCCTCGACTTGGCGTCTGCGTGAAATTAACACCAGGGAAGCTGAAGTGCACGTAACAGAGATCGCTGGCTCTTTGTGGGCAGCTTTTGTCGAGGTCAGCGATGAGCACTGTCACTTCGCCACTGATGGCAAATTCTGAGCCAATATTATTAATGAAGTAATCTGTAAGTAGCACCAGAGCTACAACAGGGCTAAACGATCGGATACAGCAAGATAACAGGTAAAGACCAATAACAAATAGAAGATTTTGCTTTATTTTTCCGTTCATTATAGCCAGAAAACACATCATTCCCAAGGGTGATTGGCCGGTGCCTTGGTGTAAGCACCCTGTCCTTTTACTTTTGGACTGCAATTTTAATCTAGTCCAGACTACGGATAAAACTTTCTAGAAGCTTTAAGAGTCCAATAAGAAGTGAACTTGGCCAGCCCCCTTTCTAAGTGGGCCCCGTAGGAAACCACCTCAATTTGTTACAAACATTGGCAATCTCACTCCAAGAAGCCATAAAGCTGGTTGGTGTAGGAAATGGAAAAATGATCACACTAGTGAGTCGAGGATGTTCTTCTGTGATTATGATAAAAACAATTTTTGCACAGTTAACTATGCTGTACAAAATCTGGGAGGACTCAATGATTGAAGTTCCTCTTTCCTCCACACCCTCCACCAGCCAGATGATAGTCAGATGGAGTGTACCTGACATGACCTGAACCTGCGTGTATTTCCAGGTACAGTCATAAGTCTAGGCCAGACACATCACCAGCAAAAACAGCCAGAAAGACTCATGACAGAGTCTTGAGACGGCATCTGATGCTCCTACATCAGTAACATGCACAGGAAAACTCCTTCCACAGTCCCTTAACACTATGGCTGTGCTCCTGTTCCATGATCCCACCCAGAATCCAGCAGAATCATATTGTCAATGAGGCTGATTGCCAGCTCACCATCCACCCTCTATTTTCCTCGCCCAGTCTCCACTGGGACTTCTTCTAGCCTCTCCTTCCCTGTCCAATACAGGTAAGTGATAGCGGGGTCGGAAATATGGGGCCCAGATCTGCAGGAGACATCCTTCCTGTCCATCTATGAGCCACTTCTCAGAGCCGGTAAAACCTGGGAGAAGATTACAATGAACCCTGGGAAGCCAAATGGAGGGAAAGAGACTTGTAGCAGCCTCCTTTCCCTCTGTTCACACCCTTACTTAACTTGGGCTGAGCCTACTAAGGTGCATATTTTCTGACATTTGAGTTATTTATACCCCTCTAACCACTTGGCTATTTCTTTAATTGCTTTCTTTGATGGTTCCACTGTAGCTCTGCTGGGATTTAATGGCCGGACAATGGCAGGCTCCCTTTAGGCAGTGGGTTCCGGCAGTGTTAGAGCCTGGGCAGAAGTCCTGGCCCACTACAACAATGCCACTGGGAGGCCAATCCTGGCTAATGTTTTCATGCCACCTCCCTAAGAGCTGCATTTGTTGCACATATGTAACATTTCCATTTCCCACACCAACTATTCTGGTGTGTTCTGAGTGAAATGGTCAATTGGGTGGCCAATTTTTGCAAAAAACATATATATACTGTATATGGGCAGTTTATGCCAACTTTGTTGTAGTTAATGTTAGAAAAAGGATAATGCAATCTTATTCACTAGGAACAGTATGAAGACTGCCCAAATTTATTACACTTAGGATCTTCACAGAGTCAGAAGACGTCCATTGCCGCACAAGGAACAGGTGAACGGCCTTTCTCCAGTGTGGATGCGTGGTGCCTCAGCTGGTAGGATGAGCAGATGAATACCTTCCCGCAGACGGAGCAGGTGAAGGCCTTCTCCCCGATGCATCTGCCGGTGGGACAGCAAATTAGAGGAGCGGTCGAAACCCTTCCGGGCAGGCGTATAGCCTCTCGCAGGTGCTGACCCTTTGCTGCACCAGTAGGTAAAGGGAGTGGGTGAATCCCTTCCCACAGGCCGGGCGGGTAAAGTGCCACTTTCCGTTATGGATGTGCCAGTGGGTCAGGAGGTGGGAGGCGTGGGTGAACTCCTGCCCATACTCGGAGCAGACCAGCGGCACCTCCTCCTCATCTGCATGAGCCCACTGGTGCCTCAACAGGTCGGAGGACTGTGTGAATCCCTTCCCGCACACCATGCAGGTGAATGGCCTCTCCCCGGTGTGCAGCCACCAGTGGGTCAGCAGGCCGGACAGCTTCCTGAAACTCCTCCCGCAGTGGGAACAGCTGCGCCCTCTCTTCACCCACAGGAATGGACGGGTGAGCCACCATTTCCCTCGCAGGCTTAGAACCAAAAGCCCCCTTCCCCACCCTGTCCTCCCTCACCTGCTACTCCCTGCTATGTTTTTTTGCCAGTCTGTATAACTGCTCAAAGCTCAATCTATCCACAAAGTCAGCGCACTGGGACATTCTCACTCCATCCGTTGTGTGTGTGTCTGTCTCGGTGATTTTCCAGCCACACTGATGCTTCAAAACCTTTGTTATCCCATAGGTACAACACACAAACACTTCTGCCTCCACCTGCAAAGGCCGATGATGTTCAGGTTTCCAATGATCCATCAGACTGTATGCGTTGCTTTGTTGGTTTTCTCATCATCAAAAATATTCCAATCTAAAAGCTGTAGGAGAACAACAACTTACATTTATATAGTGCCTTGAAAGTAGGCACTTCATAGGAACAATCATCAGACAACACTTTCATACCGAACCACAGTGGGAAATATTAGGGTTAATGACCACAAACTTGGACATGAAGGGACTGAAATTGCCCTCCACCTGAAACAGAATGCAACTACCACTTTTCAAGTGTTCTGTTTCCCGGGACAATCCAGAGTGGCAGCCGGTTCTCTGACCAATTACATGTTACCACCAAGTTTGCACTGTCTAGCACTGGGATGATCTCTTTGGTGTACGTCCGTAGCTGTGTGTCAATGTGTTCCAGTTTTGGCCTGCTAGCTCTGGATGGCCATAGTCTCTCCAATTGTTGGGCACTCATAAGGGACTGGCTGGCTCTTGTGTCCAGCTCTATGCACACTGGGATGCCATTCAATAAAACTTTCATCATCATGGGTGGCGTTTTGGTATATGAGCTGTGGACATCAGCCACATGAACCCGCTGAACTTCAGCATCCATGGCTTTGCCCCAAACATCATTCTGCATTGCAGACCCCTCGTCTGGTTCCTCTGTCTCATAGATTAGCCTCGCTATAGCCTTCGTGCACATTCTGGCCAAGTGTCCACTGATGTTGCAATTCCTATAGATAAATTGCTGGAACCTGCAGCTTTTCGCAGTATGTTTACTCCCACACCTCCAGCATGAGCTGAGGTTGTTGTTAACAAAAGGACTGTAACCAGGCATTCCTCTCTGATTGTCCCTTTGGTTGTTTCTAAGCACTCTGATGGTGGGTGTCAATGGTCCCATCACGGGACGCATTGTTCCTCGAGATGGCGTGAATTGCCAATCCCCTTTCCATTGTCCCTGTTGTGGGCCCACCCTAGCATCTGTTGCTGCCTGGCCAGTTTCAAAATGCCCTTGCCTGCCTGTGGGGTCCTGAGCCGCATTCACAATGTTAACTCCCTGGTCCATCGCCATGTTGGAACCAGAGCTGCGCGCGTAAATTTGCTTGGTCTCCTCTTCCCCTGCCATGAAGGTCTGAGCTATCAATGCCGCCCCTTCTAAAGTCAAGTCCTTGGTCTCTATGAGCCTCCTGAAAATCCCGGCATGGCTAATGCCCTCAGTGAAGAAATCCCTTAACATCTCCCCACTGCAGGCATCTGTGAACTTACAGAGACTGGCCAAGCGCCGCAGGTCCGCAACGAAGTCCGAGATGTTTTGTCCCTCCCGACGCCGGTGTGTGCAGAACCGGTGCTATGTGTGCGCTACTCGCTGGTTTGAGATGCTCACTGATCAGCTGGCTGAGCTCTTCGAAGGACTTGTCCACCAGCTTCTCGTGTGCGAGCAGGTCTTTCATCAGTGCATACATCTTTGGTCCGCAGCTGGTCAGTAGATGCGCCCTCCGCTTGTCAGCCACTGCCACTCCCAGCCAGTCCTTCGTGATGAAACTCTGCTGGAGTCTCTCAATTAAGTCGTCCCAGTCCTCACCCACACAGTAACGTTCCTCTATGCTACCGGTGGCCATCCTCGTGGTTCGGTGATTCCCATTTCTCGTCGCCAAATGTGATGTCCCTGCACCTTGCTACTGAATCACATGAGGCATGTAGTGCAGACACGGTCACTGCGTGACCTTTCTTTCTTCTCAGGACCAAGAAGCGATGACCCTGCGTAGGACCTCCCTTTAAATACCTGAGTGCTCAGGTGAGGAGTGTCTCCCACAAGTTCACCCGCTGTGATCAAGGTGTGCATTTCCAGGACATATATACAGTGTACAGTGTGGTTGCATGAAGGTTACAGTTACATGAAGGTTACAGTTGTATGAAGGTTGCATACATGACACTTATGTAGAGGCATAGAGTACAAAAGCTTGAAAATTATAAAAATAAAAACAGAAAATGCTGGAAATCTCAGTGGGTCAGGCAGCATGTGTGGAGAGAAAAACAGAGTTAACATTTTGGGTCGATGACCCTGCGTCAGAATTGGTGAATGTTCAAAAAGAACACATTCTTAAGGAACACTGAAAGGTGGAGGGGAAGAAGGAACAAAAGGCAAGGTATGTGATAAGGGTCGAAGGCAAGAGTGATTAGAGAGACAAAAGGGATAATGGGCCAAATTGAAATGGTAATGGCAGAAGTTAGAAAAAGGTTAGTCTAGATAGGATGTGAATAGTGGAATAATGACCAGCTGCCATTGGAGTCAAAGAGAAGAAAAAAAACATAAGATCAGGTGGGGGGCGGGGTTCGGGGAAGGGAGCCAAAAATGAACAGAGGTTATCAGAAATTGTTGAACTCAATGTTGAGTCCAGATGGCTGTAAAGTGCTAAAATGGAAGATGAGGTGCTGTTCCTCGAGCTTGCGTTGAGGTTCATTGGAACAGTGCAGGAGGCCGAGGACAGAGCGGTCTCCACTCCATGTGAGCAGGATCAGCTGGTGGCGAGAAGACTGGCATTGCCAGGTTTTATCTGGTCATCTCATCCCATTCATTTTAATAAAGCCCTCTGAGGGTCCATGAGTATTGGGAATATAATAATTGGCATGGGGCAAGAAATTTCATTTCAAAAAGGGCACCATTTTGTGGCCAAAAAGGATTGCAGCACACATAAAGTTACGGAAGATGGAAGAAATATGGGGGAAACACCACCATTTGAAGGCAAAGTTTCAGAAACTCTTCAAAGGAAGCCGCAGATCATGGAATCATAGATATTTATGGTACAGAAGGAGGCCATTCGGCCCATCATGCCTGTGCTGGCCGAAAAAGAGAAATCCAATCTTATCCTACTTTCCAGCTCTTGGTCGGAAGCCCTGTACGGTTACGCCACTTCAAGTGCATATCCAAGTACTGTTTAAATGTGATGTAGGTTTCTGCCTCCACCACACTTTCAGGCAGTGAGTTCCAGACCCCCCACCACCATCTGGGTGAAAAAAGATTCTCCTCAACTCACCTTACCAATTACTTGAAATCTATGCCCCCTGGTTATTAACCTCTGGTAAGGGAAAAACGTCCTTACTATCCACTCTATCTATGCTCCTCATAATTTATAAGTATTTGTAATGCACTTTTCTTCACAGACATGGGTCAGTCAAGCCCGTCACCCACAACTGCCATGCTCTTACTGCACTCTTTTTGACAGACATGCGGGAGGGAGACTGGGGGAGAGAGAGAGAGACTGGGGGAGAGAGAGACTGGGTGGGAGAGAGAGACTGGGGGGGGAGAGAGAGTCGGGGGGGGAGAAAGAGACTGGGAGAGAGAGAGACTGGGGGAGGGAGAAACTGAGGGGAGAGAGAGACTGGGGGGAGAGAGAGAGAGACTGGGGGGAGAAAAAGACTGGGGGAGAGAGAGACTGGGGGAGGGAGAGACTGAGGGGAGAGAGAGACTGGGGGGAGAGAGAGGGAGACTGAGGGGAGAGAGAGACTGGGGGGGAGAGAGTGAGAGACTGGGGGAAGAGAGAGAGACTGGGGGCAAAAGAGAGTCTGGGGCGAGAGAGAGAGACTGGGGGGGTGGGTGAGAGAGACTGGGGGCGAGAGAGTGACTGGGGCGGAGAGAGAGACTGTGGGCAACAGAGAGAGACTGGGGGGAGAGAGAGTCTTGGGGCGAGAGAGTGAGAGACTGGATGGGGGAGAGAGAGACTGGGGGGAGAGAGACAGACTGGGGGGAGAGAGACAGGGGGAGAGAGAGAGACTTGGGGAAGAGAGAGACTTGGGGGAGAGAAAGAAACTGGGGGAGAAAGAGAGAGATTGGAGGGGAGAGAGAGACTGGGGATGATAGAGAGCGAGAGACTGAGGGGAGAGAGAGAGACTGGGGTGAAAGAAAGAGACTGGGGGCGAGAGAGAGAGAGAGACTGGGGGGAGAGATTGGGTTGAGAGAGACTGGGGGGAGAGAGAGAGACTGGGGGGAGAGAGAGAGACTGGAATGAGAGAGAGACTGGAATGAGAGAGAGAGACTGAGGGGGTGAGAGAGAGTGACTAGGGGGTGGGGGAGAAAGAGACCGGGGGCGAGAGATTGAGAGACTGGGGGGAGAGAGAGAGGAGACTGGGGGGGGAGAGCAAAACTGGGGGAGGAAGAGAGAGACACCGGGGGGAGAGAAACAGACTGGGGTAAAAGCGAGACGGGGAGAGAGCGAGACTGGAGGAAGGGAGAGCGACTGGTGGAGAGAGAGAGAGATTTGAGGGGATAGAGAGACTGGGGGCGAGAGAGAGAGCGACTGGGGGTTGAGAGAGAGACTGGGGGGAGGGAGAGAGACTGGGGGAGAGAGAGAGACTGGGGGCAAGAGAGAGAGACTGGGGGGAGGGAGAGAGACTGGGGAGA
This sequence comes from Pristiophorus japonicus, assembly GCF_044704955.1. Taxonomy (NCBI): domain Eukaryota; kingdom Metazoa; phylum Chordata; class Chondrichthyes; family Pristiophoridae; genus Pristiophorus; species Pristiophorus japonicus. The sequence continues at coordinate 381,585,981 of NC_091977.1, read as the reverse complement.
GAGAGAGAGACTGGGGGGAGGGAGAGAGACTGGGGGCAAGAGAGAGAGACTGGGGGGAGGGAGAGAGACTGGGGGGAGAGAGGGAGACTGGGGTGAGAGAGAGATTGTGAGTGAGAGAGAGGGAGACTGGAGAGGAGAGAGATAGATTGGAGGTGACTGGGGTCATGAGAGAGAGAGAGACTAGGGGGAGAGAGAGACTGGGGGTGAGAGAGAGAGAGAGAATCTACGGGGAGAGAGAGACTGGGGGAGAGAGTGAGACTGGGGGAGACAGAGAGAGACTGAAGGGGAGAAAGAGACTAGATGGAGAGATAGTGACTGGGGGAGAGAGTGAGACTGGGGGAGACAGAGAGAGCCTGGAGAGAGAAAGAGACTGGGGTGAGAGAGAGAGGGATTGGAGGGGAGAGAGAGACTTGGGGCGAGAGAGAGATTGGAGTGTCGAGAGAGACTGGGGGGGGGGGAGAGAGAGGGACTGGGGGGCGAGAGAGAGAGAGAGAAACTAGGGGGAGAGGGAGAGACTGGGGGAGAGAGTGAGACTGGGGAGAGAGAGAAACTGGAGGCGAGAGAGAGAGAGACTGGGGGAGAGAGAGACTAGGGGGAGAGAGAGAGACTGGGTGAGAGAGTGAGACTGGGGGGAGAGAGAGAGAGAGACTGGGGGAGAGAGAGACTAGGGGGCAAGAGTGAGACTGGGGGAGACAGAGAGAGACTGAAGGGGAGAAAGAGACTAGATGGAGAGATAGTGACTGGGGGAGAGAGTGAGACTGGGAGAGAGAGAGAGATTGGAGTGTAGAGAGAGACTGGGGGCGAGATCGAACGAGACTGGGGGGAGAGTGAGTGACTGAGGGGAGAGAGACTGGGGGAGTGAGCGAGACTGGGAATAGAGAGAGACTGGGGAGAGAGAGAGACTGGGGGTGGGAGAGAGTAACTGGGGTCGAGAGAGAGAGACTGGGGGGAGAGAGAGAGACTGGGGGAGATTGAGAGACTGGGGAGAGAGAGAGACTGGAGGGGAGAGAGAGATTGGCAGGGGGCGGGGAGAGAGAGAGAGGCTGGGGGGATCGGAGGGTAGAGAGGGAACTTTGGTGTCCTTACTACACAGTATAAATGCACACAAGGCCCATGCTTGAGAGAAGGTCAGTCTGTGACCTGTCCTTTATTCCTTAGCACTCAAGTGATGAAGGTGGGTGGAGCTTCCCCTTTTATACCTGAAGGTCCAGGTTGAGAGTGTCTCCCACCTAGTGGTCAGTGTTCTCACGGTGTACAACTTAGGTCAGTTTATACATGGGTTACAATGCTGGTTGAATACATGACATCACCTCCCCCGCCAAAGTCTTATTGGGATCACAGGTTGAGTCTCTCTGGTGGTTTACGCTCCCTTGTAGAGCGCTTGAGTTGGGGCTCCGGTTGTTGGGCACTGGCCTGAGTGTCTGCTGTTTGAAGTGCCTCAAGCCTGTCCGAACTGCCCACAGTGACTGGGCTCTCCTCCCTTTGAATCCAGTGTTCGGTCACCTGTGGTGGAGTGAACTCTATATCGTGTTCTTCCTCTGCTTCTTCTATGGGGTTGCTGAACCTCCTTTTTGTTTGATCCACATGTTTGCGGCAGATTTGTCCATTGGTAAGTTTAACTACCAGAATCCTATTTCCCTCTTTGGCAACCACAGTGCCTGCGAGCCATTTGGGCCCTGCAGCGTAGTTGAGGACAAAAACAGGATCATTTACATCAATACATCGCGCCCTCGCATTCCTGTCATGGTAGTGATATTGTGACTGGCGCCTGCTCTCGACAATTTCTTTCATGGTGGGGTGTATTAGGGATAATCGGGTTTTGAGTGTCCTTTTCATGAGTAGCTCTGCGGGTGGAACCCCTGTGAGCGAGTGTGGTCGGGATCTATAGGCCAACAGGAGGCGTGATAAGCGGGTTTGTAGGGAACCCCCTTGGAATCTGAGCATCCCCTGTTTGATTATCTGCACTGCTCGTTCTGCCTGGCTGTTTGAGGCCGGCTTGAACGGTGCCATTCTAACATGGTGAATTCCATTGCCTGCCATGAAGTCCTAGAATTCAGTGCTTGTGAAGCACGGGCCATTGTCGCTGACCAAGATGTCCAGTAGACCGTGGGCGGCGAACATTGCCCATAGACTTTCTACCGTGGCAGAGGATGTGCTTGAATTTAAAATGTCACACTCGATCCATTTGGAGTAGGCGTCTACTACAACCAAAAACATTTTCCCCATGAAAGGACCTGCGTAGTCCACATGAATGCGTGACCAAGGCTAGGCGGGCCATGGCCAGGGGCTAAGGGGGGCTTCCCTGGGCGCATGGCCTAGCTGGGCACACGTGTTGCACCTGCGAACACAAAGTTCCAGATCTGCGTCTATCCCTGGCCACCAAACGTGTGACCTGGCCATTGCCTTCATCGTGACAATACTCGGGTGCTCATTGTGGAGTTCTTTGATGAACACCTCTCTGCCCATCTGGGGCATGACTACGTGGTTTCCCCACAGTAGGCAATCGGCCTGAATCGAGAGTTCATCTTTGCGCCTGTGAAATGGTTTAAATTTCTCAGGGCATGCCCCGTACGTGGCTGCCCAGTCCCCATTCAGGACACATTTCTTGACTAGAGACAATAGCGGGTCTCTATTTGTCCATACTTTAATCTGACGGGCTGTCACGGGTGTGCCTTCGCTTCCGAAAGCTTCAACAGCCATGACCATCTCAGCACCATGCTCGGTAGCCCCCTCAGTGGTGGCTAGTGGGAGCCTACTGAGTGCATCGGCGCAGTTTTCGGTGCCCGGTCTGTGCTGAATTGTGTAGTCATAGGCAGCTAACGTGAGTGCCCACCTCTGTATGCGGGCCGATGCATTTGCATTTATGGCCTTGTTGTCGGCCAAAAAGGACGTTAGGGGTTTGTGATCTGTCTCCAGCTCAAATTTCCTGCCAAACAGGTACTGGTGCATTTTCTTTACCGCATATACACATGCGAGCGCCTCCTATTCTACCATCCCGTAGCGCCCTTTCTGCCTGGGACAGACTCCTGGAGGCATAAGCTACCGGCTGTAACTGACCCTTGGCATTGACATGCTGCAACACACACCCGACACCATAGGACAACGCATCGCACGTTAACACGAGTTTCTTACATGGGTCATATAGCGTTAACAGATTGTTGGAACATAACAAATTGCGTGCTCTATTAAAAGCCCTTTCCTGGCTGTCCCCCCAGACCCATTCGTGACCTTTGTGTAGGAGCACGTGTAGTGGCTCTAGCAGCGTGCTCAATTTGGGAAGAAAGTTACCAAAATAGTTCAGGAGGCCCAGGAACGAACGCAGCTCCGTCGTGTTACGGGGTCTGGGTGCTCTCTGGATCGCTTCCGTCTTGGATGCAGTAGGGCTGATCCTGTCTGCTGCTACCCTCATCACCAGGAATTCTACCTCTGGAGCTAGAAAGACGCACTTCGCCTTTTTCAGTCGCAGACCTACTCGGTCCAGTCTGCGTAGCACCTCCTCCAGGTTGTGGAGGTGTTCTTCAGTATCGTAACCCGTAATGAGGATGTCGTCCTGAAAAACCACCGTCCCTGGAATCGACTTGAGGAGGCTTTCCATATTTCGTTGGAAGATCGCGGCGGCCGAGCGAATCCCCAACGGACATCTGTTGTATTCAAACAACCCCTTGTGTGTCATGATGGTGGTCAGCTTCTTCGACTCACTCGCCAGCTCCTGGGTCATGTAAGCTGAGGTCAGGTCCAATTTTGAAAAAAGTTTGCCACCGGATAGCGTCGCAAAGAGGTCCTCCGCTCTCGGTAGCGGGTACTGGTCTTGGAGTGACACCCGATTGATGGTGGCCTTGTAATCGCCACATATCCTGACCGACCCATCCGCCTTGAGCACCGGCACAATCGGGTTCGCCCAGTCACTGAATTCGACTGGCGAGATGATGCCTTCCCTCAACAGGCGGTCCAATTCGCCTTCTATCTTTTCCCACATCACGTACGGCACCGCTCTGGCCTTGTGGTGTACTGGTCTGGCGTCCGGGTTTATGTGAATCACTACCTTGGCCCCCATGAAAGTGCCAAAGCCGGGTTGAAATAATGAGTCAAATTTGTCCAGGTCCTGTGAGCATAATACTCGCTCCACAGAGAAAATTGCATTGACATCGCTCCATTTCCAGTTTATGACAGCAAGCCAACTCCTCCCCAGTAGTGCGGGACCGTCCCCTGGGACAATCCAGAGTGGCAACCTGTTCTCCGAATCTTTGTGGGTCACGACTACCGTGGCGCTGCCTAGCACCGGAATGATCTGCTTTGTGTAAGTCTGTAGCTGTGCGTCAATCGGCGATAATTTTGGCCTCCTGGCCTTGGACGCCCACAACTTTTCGAACTGTTTGATACCCATCAGGGACTGGCTGGCACCCGTGTCTAACTCCATTGATACTGGGATGCCATTGAGGAGCACTTTCATCATTATCGGTGGCGTCCTGGTGTTTGAACTGTATACGTGCTCCACATGAACTCGCTGAACTTCAGCTTCCAGCAATTTCCCCCAGTGTCCATTTCTGCAATTTCTGCAGGTATTTTGCTCATCTCTGCAAACTCCGGCTGAATGTATGCCTCCACGCCTCCAGCATGAGTTGCGGTTTGAAACAAAAGGTCCCTTGCCAGTCGATCGTCCCTGACTGCCCCTGTTATTGTCCTTGAGTGCACCATTAAGAGGTGTTGATGGCCCTATTACTGGCCGCATTGTCCCTTGCAATGGCGTGAATCGCTGTTCAGCTTGCCATTGTCTCTGTCGAACTCCCCCTCTGGGTTCGACTACATGTTGGGGCATGCCTGACTGCCCTTGTCTGCTTGGAGAAATGTGTGCTGCTTTAACAATGTTGAATCTCTGTCCCAACCATTCCTTAACACAGTACCTCTCGTCTGTTCTGCTAGTGGCCATGCTCGCGTGGTTTACATCCCAGTTTCTTGTCGCCATTGATACGTCATTACTACACAGTATAAATGCACACGAGGCCCATGCTTGAGAGAAGGTCAATCTGTGACCTGTCCTTTATTCCTTAGCACTCAAGTGATGAAGATGGGTGGAGCTTCCCCTTTTATACCTGAAGGTCCAGGTTAGGAGTGTCTCCCACCTAGTGGTCAGTGTTCTCACAGTGTACAACTTAGGTCAGTTTATACATGGGTTACAATGCTGGTTGAATACATGGGGGCGAGATCGAACGAGACTGGGGGAGTGAGCGAGACTGGGGATAGAGAGAGACTGGGGAGAGAGAGAGACTGGGGTTGGGAGAGAGAAACTGGGGTCAAGAGAGAGAGACTGGGGGGAGAGAGAGAGACTGGAGGAGATTGAGAGACTGGGGGAGAGAGAGAGACTGGGGGAGAGAGAGAGAGACTGGAGGAGATTGAGAGACTGGGGGAGAGAGAGAGACTGGGGGAGGGAGAGAGAGAGACTGGGGGAGAGAGAGAGAGACTGGAGGAGATTGAGAGACTGGGGGAGAGAGAGAGAGACTGGGGGAGATTGAGAGACTGGGGGAGAGAGAGAGACTGGAGGGGAGAGAGATTGGCGGGGGGTGGGGAGAGAGAGAGAGGCTGGGGGGATCAGAGGGTAGAGAGGGAACTTAGGGATGATGGATCACGTTCTAATCCTCTACAAGGGACATCGTTGGAGTGGATGATATGCAGAAATCACAACACTGTCACAATTCACTTCATACCCAATAAACCTGTTAACAAGCCGTACACAATGCCTGCCCATCTATGGTGGGGTGGGGGCAGAGGAGAAGGATGCATTTGCGCTGGGGTAAGGCACTTTAGCTGGGGGTGGCATGCACTTGGTCTGGGGTAAGGCACTTTGGCTGGTGGAGGGATGTCCTTGGTCTGAGGTAAGGTACTTTGGCTGGCCCTTGCTGTCTTCTGGGGAGCTCTGTACTCTGTCACTTCAGGAAGTCAAAGGAGATCGAGTTTCAATTTGCAAAGTCAGTGAGACATTGGGATGGGCGGTTCCAGTTACATATTCCTGTGAAACTTCAGGGTGTGGCTTATACTCCAAGGGGACCAATCATGGAGCATGGTGGCCATTTTTGCAGTACAAATAAGCACATCCCAATTTTATACACCTCAGTTAAGTTTCCCCTCAGCCTGCTCTGTTCCAAAGAAAACAACCCCAAACCCCAGCCTATCCAATCTTTAATCATAGCTAAAATTATTTAGTCCTGGCAACATCCTCGTAAATCTCCTCTGCACCTTCTAAAGTGCAATCATTTCTTTCCTGTAATGTGGTAAGCAGAACTGCACACAGTACTCTAGCTGGGGCCTAACTAATGTTTTATACAGTTCAAGCATAACCTCCCCGCTCTTATATTCTATGCCCTGGCTGATAAAGGAAAATATCTCATTTGCCTTCTTAACTATCTTATCTACCTGTCCTGCTACCTTCAGGAACAGCTTTGGAACAGCTTCTTGTAAAATCCGACGTGCAAAATTCAAAATTCCGGGTTGGAATTGTCAAATAGAATCAGCATAGGTCCAAAGGACTTGGGGTGGTGGAGCGGGGGAGTGGGGGGAGTGCGGGGGGTTGTGGTGGAGGGGGGTAGAATACAGGAAATGCTTGCAGGCATCAGCAGGAGCACAAAGTTAAATGACCCAAATTTGGCAACTAATAATATTGGGCCTTAGCAGGCAATAATTAAAATTAATTCTAATTCGGTGTACTATCAGAGAAGTAGGATGCAAAGTATGGAGACAACCTTACAGCTTTTTCATGTATACTTCCATGTCCATACTGCTGCAGGGCTTGCATTGTCTTGTAACTTGTACCCTGACCATCACTGCCATCAGAAACTACAAACATGCTGCATTATCATAGACTTTCACTTAGCGGAACACAGGATAGACAGAGGGTAGCTGTCTTACAGCTCTCCCAAAGTCTAGCATCATATGCTTTCAGGACAAGACAATGCATATAGAATCATAGAATGGTTACAGCAAGGAAGAAGACCATTCAGCCCGCCAATCCCATGCCAGTTCTCAGCTGGTCCCACTACCCTACCCTTTCCCTGTAGCCTTGCAATGTTTTTCCTTCAGATACTTATCTGATTCCCTTTGAAAGATAATGTTGAGTCATCCTCCACCATCCTTTCAGGCAGTGTATTCAAGACCTTAAACACTCGCTGCATAATTTTTTTTTCTTAAGTTGCCTTTGGTTCTTTTGCCAATCACTTTAAATCTGTGTCCTCTGGTTCTTGACCCTTCTGCCAATGGAAACTGATATGTATGTAAACCTGTAAATACCATGTCTGACCACCAGATGGCTTATCCCCTGGAGTCCCAAGGGATCTCACAATCCCTTGGGAGCACCTGTATATAAGGAGGCTTCACAGGCTGGAGAGACACTCTGAGACCTGTAATAAAGGACTACGGTCACATCTTACTTTGAGCTCGCAGTATCTAGTCTGACTCTTTATTCAAGACTTAACAACTGGCGATGAGATACAAATGACAAACCGCACCGCAACAATGCAGAGAGCCATGGGCATCTTGGAGAAATTTTCAGAGGGAGATGATTGAGAAACCATTGTGGAGCAACTCAACCAATACTTCGTGGCCAACGTGCTGGAAGGCGAAGCGAACGATGCCAAACGAAGGGCGATCCTCCTCACCGTTTGCGGGGCACCAACTTATGGCCTCATGAAAAATCTGCTCACTCCAGTGAAACCCACAGACAAGTCACACGATGAGTTGTGCACACTGGTCCGGGAGCATCTAAACCCGAAAGAAAGCGTTCTGATGGCGAGGTATCGGTTCTACACGTACAGGAGGTCTGAAGGACAGGAAGTGGCGAGCTACATCGCTGAGCTAAGGTGCCTTGCAGGACTTTGCGAATTTGAAGGATACTTGGAGTACATGCTCAGGGACTTCTTTGTACTTGGCATTGGCCATGAAGTGATGCTTCGCAAACTTTTGACTGTAGAGACCCCAACCTTGAGTAAAGCCATAGCAATAGCCCAGGCGTTTATTGCCACCAGTGATAATACCAAACAAATTTCTCAGCATACGAGTGCTGCTACAAGTACTGTGAACAAAGTAACATTGTTTCAAATCGAAATGTACAAAGCAGGACTTACATGCCTGCAGCTGCACGTCTGCAGATGACTCAGAGTCCACCATCAAGGGTGGTGAATACAAGGCCATTAACACCTTGTTGGCGCTGCGGGAGTGATCATCACTTCCATTCATGCCGCTTCAAAGGATATGTTTGCAAGGGCTGTGGAATAATGGGACACCTCCAACGTATGTGCAGGCGAGCTGCAAACCCTGCTAATCCTGCAAATCACCATGTTGCAAAGGAGGACAGATCCACGGTGGATAATGACGAACCAGAGCCTCAGACCGAGCAGTCAGAGGTATATGGGGTGCACACATTAACCACAAAGTGTCCCCCAATAATGCTGAAGGTTAAATTAAATGGATTCCCAGTGTCCATGGAGTTGGACACGGGCGCAAGCCAGTCCATAATGAGCAAAAAGACTTTCGACAAGTTGTGGTGCAGCAAGGTCTCAAGGCCAGTCCTGACTCCCATTCGTACTAAACTGAAAACATATACAAAGGAACTTATTCCCGTAATCAGCAGTGCTACCGTAAAGGTCTCCTACGATGGAGCGGTGCACGAGTTACCACTCTGGGTGGTACTGGACGATGGCCCTACGCAGGAGTTGGCTGGGAAAGATACGCTGGAACTGGGACGACGTCCGAGCGCTTTCGTCCGTCAATGACACCTCATGTGCCCAGGTCCTAAACAAGTTCCCCTCGCTGTTCGAACCAGGCATTGGGAACTTCCAAGTAGCAAAAGTACAGATCCATTTGATTCCGGGGGCGCGATCCATCCATCACAAGGCGAGAGTGGTACCTTACATGATGAGAGAGAGGGTGGAGATCGAGCTGGATGGGCTGCAACGAGAGGGTATCATTTCGCCGATCGAATTCAATGAGTGGGCCAGTCCGATTGTTCCAATCCTCAAGGGAGACGGCACCATCAGAGTCTGTGGTGATTATAAAGTAACTATCAATCGTTTCTCACTGCAGGATCAATACCCACTACTGAAGGCAGACAACCTATTTGCGACGCTGGCGGGAGGGAAAACGTTCACGAAGCTGGACTTGACCTCGGCCTACATGACGTAGGAGCTGGAGGAATATTCAAAAGGCCTCACCTGCGTCAACACACACAAAGGTCTCTTCATCCACATCGGAAGACCGTTTGGGATTCAATCGGCCGCGGCGATATTCCAGAGGAACATGGAAAGCTTGCTGAAGTCGGTCCCGCGTACCGTGGTCTTCCAGGACGACATCTTGGTTACAGGTCGGGACACCGTCGAGCACCTGCAGGACCTGGAGGAGGTTCTTAGTCGGGTTAATCGTGTGGGGCTCAGGTTAAAATGCTCGAAGTGCGTTTTCCTGGTGCCTGAAGTGGAGTTCCTGGGGAGAAGAATCGCGGTGGACGGCATCAGGCCCACCGATTCGAAGACGAAGGCAATCAAGAATGCACCGAGACCACAGAATGTGACGGAGCTGTGGTCGTTTCTCGGACTCCTGAACTATTTTGCTAACTTCTTACCGGGTCTTAGCACATTGTTAGAACCCCTGCACTCTTTACTATGTAAAGGAGACGAATGGGTATGGGGTAAAAGCCAAGAAAATTCCTTTAAGAAAGCTCGGAAGCTGTTATATTCAAACAAATTGCTTGTGTTGTACGATCCATGTAAGCGTTTGGTACTAGCATGTGATGCATCGTCTTACGGTCAGGTGTGTATTGCAACAAACTAATGAATTTGAGAAATTGCAACCGGTTTCATCCAGAAGTCTGTCTAAGGCCGAGAGAGCCTACAGTATGATCGAAAAAGAAGCGATAGCGTGTGTTTACGGGGTAAAGAAAATGCATCAATATCTGTTCAGGCTCAAATTTGAATTGGAAACTGACCATAAGCCGCTTATATCCCTCTTTTCGAAAAGCAAGGGGATAAATAGAATGCATCAGCCCGCATCCAGAGATGGGCACTCACGTTGTCCGCATACAACTATGCCATCCGCCACAGGCCAGGCATAGAAGACTGTGCTGATGCTCTCAGTAGGCTGCCATTGCCCAACACAGGGGTGGAGATGGCACAGCCCACAGATTTAGTCATGGTAATGGAAGTATTCGAGAGTGAGCAATCATCTGTTACCGCCCGACCGATTAGAACCTGGACGAACCAGGACCTCTTACTGTCCTTAGTAAAAAACTGTGTGCTCCACAGGAGTTGGTCTCGTGTCCCATTAGAGATGCAGTAAGAAATAAAGCCATACCACGGCGCAAAGATGAAATGTCTATACAGGCAGACTGCCTCCTCTGGGGTAATTGGGTAGTTGTGCCAAAAAAGGGCAGGGACACTTTCATTAGTGATCTCCACAGCACCCACCCAGGCATCGTAATGATGAAAGCGATAGCCAGATCCCACGTGTGGTGGTCCGATATCGATGCAGACTTAGAGTCCTGCGTGTACAAATGCAATACATGTTCACAGTTAAGCAATGCGCTCAGGGAGGCGCCACTAAATTTATGGTCCTGGCCCTCCAATCCGTGGTCCAGGGTCCATGTCAACTATGCAGGCCCATTCTTGGGAAAAATGGTTGTAGATGCATACTCCAAATGGATTGAATGTGTGATAATGTTGGCAAGCACGTCCGCTGCCACCATTGAAAGCCTACGGGCTATGTTTGCCACACACGGCCTGCCTGATGTCCTTGTAAGTGACAATGGGCCGTGCTTTACCAGTGCCGAGTTCAAGGAGTTGATGACCTGCAATGGGATCAAACATGTCATATCTGCCCCGTTTAAACTAGCGTCCAACGGTCAGGCAGAACGAGCAGTTCAAACAATCAAGCAGAGCTTGAAAAGGGTAACTGAAGGCTCACTGCAGACTCACTTATCCCAAGTCCTGCTCAGTTACCGCACAAGACCCCAGTCGTTCACTGGGGTCCTTCCCGCTGAACTGCTCATGAAAAGTTCACTTAAGACAAGGCTCTCATTAGTCCACCCTGATCTACATGAACAGGTAGAGAGCAGGCGGCTTCAACAGAATGCACATGATCGCGCAAATGTGTCATGCGAAATGGAGATAAATGATCCTGTATTTGTGTTGAACTATGGACAAGGTCCCAAGTGGCTTCCTGGCACTGTTTTGGCCAAAGTGGGGGGTAGGGTGTTTGTAGTCAAACTGTCAAATGGACTCACCTGCAGGAAACACTTGGACCAAACCAAACTCAGATTTACGGACTATCCAGAACAACCCACAATAGACTCCATCTTTTTCGACCCTCCAACACACACACAAGTGGCAACCGAACCAACGGTTAACCACGAAGCAGAACCCATCACCCGCAGCAGCCCAGCAGGACTCACCACTTCCAACAGCCCAGCAAGGCCAGCTGCGCAGTAGCCCAGCGAGGGCCCAACAAATGACTCACCAAAACCAGCATTTGCACCAAGAATGATCAACCAGGGAAAGGAAGGCCCCAAATCGACTCACATTGTAAATAGTTACAGTATTGGCTTTGAGGGGAGGGTGGGGGGGAGTGTTGTTATGTATGTAAACCTGTAAATACCATGTCTAACCACAAGAGGGCTTATCCCCTGGAGTCCCAAGGGATCCCACAATTCCTTGGGAGCACCTGTACATAAGGAGGCCTCACAGGCTGGAGAGGCACTCGGAGATCTGTAATAAAGGATTACAGTTACATCTTACTTTGAGCTCGCAGTATCTAGTCTGACTCTTTATTCAAGACTTAACAGAAACAGTTTCACTCTATCTACTCTGTCTCAAACCCTCATGTTATGAACGCCTCAATCAAATCACTCAATCTTCTCTACTCCAAGGAGAATAACCCCAGCTTCGCCAGTCTTTCAGCGTAACTGAAGTCTCTCATTTATGGAATCATTCTGGTAAATCTTTTCTGCACCTTCTCAAAGGCCTTCACATCTTTCCTAAAGTGCAGTGCCCAGAATTGGATACAGTATTCCAGTTGGGGCCGAACTAGTGTTTTATACAGGTTCATCATAATTTCCACATTTTTGTACTCTATACCTCTATTTATGAAGCCCAGGATTCCTTAACCCTTTTTTAACCGCTTTCTCAACCTGCCCTGCCACCTTCAACGATTTGTGCACACCTACCCCCAGATCTCTCTGTTCGTGCACCCCCTTCAGGATTATACCATTTAGTTTATATTTCCTCTCCTCATCCGCTCCACCAAAATGTAACATTTCACACTTTTCTGCGTTAAATTTCATCTGCCACATGTCCGCCCATTTCACCAGCCTGTCAATGTCTTCCTGAAGTCTATCACTCTCCTCCTCACTTCACTATACTTCCAAGTTTTGTGTCATCTTCAAATTTTGAAATTGTGCCCTGTACACCGATGTCCAAGTCATTAATATATACCAAGAAAAGCAGTGGTCCTAGATCTGACCCCTGGGGAACACTACTGGATACCTTCCTACAGTCTGAAAAACAACCGTTCACCACTGCTCTCTGTTTCCTATCAAATAGACAATTCCGTATTCATGCTACCACTGTCCCTTTTATTCCATAGACTTCAGCTTTGCTGGCAAGCCTATTATGTGAGCCCATTTGATCCATCTTAGCTCATCCATTTTCAACCACCGTACAGTTCTCTGCACTCTCCACCTCACTCCCCACCCAGTCAGGGCATCCAACTTTTCCTTAAATAATTCCAGGATCTTTGCCTTCATTATTCTACCCAGATGTTCTACCATATGTTGATCATTCTTAATGTTACGAACTTTTTGACATCAGTCCAAAATGTTCATTGTATTCGTACTGTTATCTTGGGGAATATATTTGTTTCTGAGCTTTTTAGCCTGTCTCGGACTTTCAGCTCATTGCTATTGAATGGCACACACTACATAGGTTCACCAAGAGCAAGCACTGGGATTATCATCATTAGCTGCCATTCACATTTCAATAGTAGGTGAATAACATTTATTTCACTTAATTTCAAATTGTGCAGAGTTTCTTTGAGAAGAGACTTATTAAGGTCACAGATGATAGAAGGATGATCAACCTTGGTACTTAAAGTGAAATAGGTGAGAATGAATGGCTTGTTGTTTATTGAGCTACTGTATATTGACAAATTGAAAAGGACAGATTGTTGCAGGGATTAGTGACTTAATTGGAAACAGTTATCTATTAATGACTGGTGGACCATTCTTCACGATTGAAAATCTCCTTCCTCCATTTCCTGTTTTTTTTTTCCAGCCTGGAACTTCTTTTCCTTCAGCCTGTCTCACTTTTGGGGGAACAGGACTGTCAGGGTACAGGGTCCCTAGAAATCTTGCCAGTTTCACCTACTTTCCAGCTAGATGTAGGCATTTCTGCATGAAGCAAGTGTATTAGCCATATCCCACAATATCCTATTCAAAAACAGAAATCAACTGCTATTTGGTTATGCTTAACCCAGCAAGAAAGCAGAATTGGAGAAATAAATATATCAGTCAAAAGGCATTTTATTCATTGCCTGGTTGAATGGAGATTTTAAAAAGAAAATAATTTTTTAAGAGATGATTTTCTTTTTACAGGTATTGCCTTTTGATTGGATGCATTTTAGTACAATTTGAGCTAATCAATGTTTTCTGCTCTTGGATGCTTCAAACACTTTCTGACACCCTACAGACACCTTCCCATTTATTATAACAACAATAATAACTCAGTTTGGAATCAAATAGAACTCTGAGATATGAACAGTCTGATTAAGGCTAAAAAATGTGATGGTGTCAACATCTTCACTGAGGCGTACGAAAGCATGGACCTTACACTAAACATCCTTAAGACAAAAGTCCTCCACCAACCTGACCCCACCACACAGCACTGCCCTCCAGTCATCAAGATTCACGGCGCAGTCCTGGACAACGTGGACCACTTTCCATACCTCGGGAGCCTATTATCGGCAAGGGCAGACATCGATGACAAGATTCAACATTGCCTCCAGTGCGCCAGCGCAGCCTCGGCCGCCTGAGGAAAAAAGTGTTCAAAGATCAGGCCCTCGAATCTGCCAGCATGCTCATGGTCTACAAGGCTGTAGTGATACCCGCCTTCCTGTATGGCTCAGAGATGTGGACCATTACAGTAAACACCTCAAATCACTGGAGAAATACCACCAACGATGTCTCCGTAAGATCCTGCAAATCCCCTGGGAGGACAAATGCATCAACATTAGCATCGTCGATCAGGCCAACATGCCCAGCATTGAAGCACTGACCACACTCAACCAGCTCTGTTGGGAGGGCCATATTGTTTGCATGCCTGACACAAGTCTCCCAAAGCAAGCACTCTACTCGGAACGCCTACACGGCAAGCGAGCCCCACGTGGGCAGAGGAAACATTTCAAGGACACCCTCAAAGCCTCCTTGATAAAATGCTGCATCCCCATCGACATCTAGGAGTCCCTGGCCAAAGACCACTCTACGTGGAGGAAGTGCATCCAGGAGGGCGCTGAGCACCTCGAGTCTCGTTGCTAAGAGCATGCAGAAACCAAGCGCAGGCAGCGGAAGCAGCGTGTGGTAAACCAGACACCCCACTCACCCTTTCCTTCAACCACTGTCTGTCCTACCTGTGACAGAGACTGTAATTCCCGTATCGGACTGTTCGGTCACCTAAGAACACACTTTTAGAGTGGAAGCAAGACTGCCTCGATTTCGAGGGACTTTATCGTGAGGGCCAAAAACGATGACTTCAGTCTCCCTATTGTTTAGCTGGTATAAGTTGAAGGAAGATTCGCGAGTTCAGGGTGCTCCAAAGTGCTTAAGTGCCATTAAATTACTTTGAAGTGTAATCACATTTGTTGTGGCAAAAGCAGCAACCAATTTTCAAAAAGTAAGGTCCCACCAACAGCAATGAGATAAGTGACTAGTTAAGCTGTTTTGCTAGTGCTTGTTGTGGGATAAATGGAGGCCAGCAAGAGATTTCTCCAGCTCTTCTTTGAATAGTACCATGGGATCTTTTACATCCACCTAAACAGCTAGATGGAGCCTCAATTTAATGTCTTATCTAAAAGGCGCCTCCAACAATGTGGATTCCCTCAGTTCTGCACTGAAGTGTCGGCCTAGATTATCTCTTCAAGGATCATCTAAGACTGAATGTCAGACAAGCAGTCTGACAGCACAGAGACAGTTGAGGGATTGAAAGAGGTGGTGAAGATGTACAACCGGTTACCATTGCATATATATGGAAGCTGATCTGGTGCCTGTGGATGATCTCACCACGGAGCAGCATATAGATGAGGAAGAGGAGGGGGCCATAAATAGATACTTCAAGTACTCCAGAAGTGACTGTGGAGGGATAATAAGAAATGTTATTGCTGGAGATGGTTAGCTATGTTCGGATATGTAAGAGTGGAACCAAGAGAGGACAGTCCCACTGAGCTTTACATTGAAGGTGTTGAAGAAGGATAATGTAGTCAACGATGCCGTAAGCTGCAGAGAGGTTGAGGAGGAGACACAAGCACAGAGAACGTAATTCTTGACTTTGGTTATGGCCATTTTGATCCTGTAGGAAGCCTGAAAACCAGATTGGAGAGATTCACACAGGGAGTGGATGGAGAGATAGACACAAGCTTGAAGGCAACAATATATGCAAGGAGCTCAGAGAAGAAGTACACAGAACTTACAACAAGGAAAAAGGCCTTTCGGTCCAAACAATTCATAACAATAGAGTATAAAAGCAGAGAAGTCCTGCTACAACTGTACAGGGTATTGATGAGGCCACACCTGGAGTACTGCGTACCGTTTTGGTCTCCGTATTTAAGAAAGGATATACTTGCATTGGAGGCAGTTCAGAGAAGGTTCACTCGGTTGATTCTGGAGATGAGGGGTCGACTTATGAAGATAGGTTGAGTAGGTTGGGCCTGTACTCATTGGAGTTCAGAAGAACGAGAGGTGATCGTATCGAAACATATAAGATTATGAGGGGGCTAGATAGGGTGGATGCAGAGAGGATATTTCCACTCATAGGGGAAACTAAAACTAGGGGACTAAGGGCCCAATTTTGGCCATGACTTGCATCAATTTTTTTGAGTAAGTCGTTTTTTCTGGCGTAAGTTAAAAAATGTAATTTCCCCCCCCAAAATTTGCTCCAGAGTAAGTCAGTTAGGTATGATTTTTTTTAGTTCAGTTTTTTTTTTCAAAAGGGGGCATTCCCAGACACTTACGCCAGTTTTGGCCAATTATGGTACTTTGGCCAGCTAAACCTTACTCCAAATCGACAGGTCAGCGTATGTGGCCAGCTCTGAAAAACATTGCGGGCAATTAAGAATTCGGCGCAGATTAATACATTTAAAGCATCAACACTTACAAAGCACAAAAATAAACATTCAATAACAAATAAAAAATAGAAGGAAGCTGAGGACCTGCACCAAGACTTACAAAGCATTAAACAAGCCACAAAAAGTAATAAACAATCAATCAGTAACAAATAAAAAATAGAAGTCCTACCTTTATGCCAGAATTAAGTTTTTTTTTAAAGTCCCCCCCCCCCCCCCCGCATCAAAACACTCTTTCTCCCTCCATCCCCCCCCCATCAAAACACTCTTTCACCCCCCCCCCCACCACCCCCAAAACTCTCCTCCTCCCCCCCCCCTCCCCGCCCCTCCCGAATCAAAACTCTTAAGCACAACCATCATAAATAAAAAATAAAACTGAAGTCCTACCTCGGCCCGGGATGTCATCAGGCCGGCCGGTGCAGGAGGCCACTCGGCCAGGGATAGGGTGCGGTGAGATCGGGACATTCCTTCGGCCGGGGACACGGGCTGCGAGCATCGGGTCCTGCTCACAGCCCGCAGGACACGCTGGGAGGGCAGTAGCATGCCGCAGACTTCACTGCACATGTGCGCAGCTGCCAGCAATGCTTTCTGCGCTGGCCTGTTGCTCCGCCCCCCACTTCACTAGCTACGTCACGCTGGGACACCGGAGAGTCGGCAGAGTGGGCAGGATGGGGCCCCTTTTGTTCGGCGCCGTTTCCAGCGCACAAAGTCGGCGCATTTCAGGTAAGTGCGCCGAAAAAAGGGTTGGAGAAAATTGGGCCCATAGTCTCAGAATAAGGGGCCGCCTATTTAAAAGGTGAGGTGAGGATGAATTTCTCCTCTCAGCGGGTTGTAAATCTATGGCATTCTCTGCCCCAGAGAGCTGTGGAGGCTGGGTCATTGAATATATTTAAGGTGGAGATAGTCAGATTTTTGAGTGATAAGGGAATAAAGGGTTCTGGGGAAGTGGAGCTGAGTCCATGATCAGATCAGCCATGATCTTATTAAATGGAGGAGCAGACTCGAGGGGCCAGGTGGCCTACTCCTGCTCCTATTTCTTATGTTCTTATGTTCTTGTGCAACAATACCCTCCATGAGAGCAAATATAGTATAAGTTCACGATAATGAATGCTGCTTATAACGAACCCCTAGTTTTAGCGATTTTAGCAAGGTGCAATTTCATTCCAATGGAAATCAGCCTTACTACAACGAACACATGAGGATCTATCTGGATCAACCCGGATACAGTGATGGAATCCACACTGAGCCTAATTGAAATATAATGTATTGTAGTGCGAATCCCGCATGACGTAAGCATTGGTTGGCTGATAAGATGGCTTGCCATCTGTACGCAAACTGTAATGAGGCAACTGGCAATGAATAGGCTACTGCTACCAGCCAACATGTATGAAGATGGCGAGTAAAAGATTATCTTTGTCTCTGAAAGCAAAACTTCAAACTGTCGATGATCTGGACCATAAAGGAAAATCGCAAGCCACAATCTACAATTAACTTGAATTAGCAAAGAGTAATATTGCAACCGTGTGGGCCAACAGAGAAGAAATCATGTTTATTGTAGACAAAGGTGAAACACCAATCCAAAAAAAATATCAAATCTGTACTGTGAGCCATGAGATCTTGATGAAGCAGCCATTACCTGGAATTGAGGATTTTTTTGAACTGGCCAACGAGGTAAAAACAGCATGTGTTGAGAAAAGCATGAATAAGATGAAGCAATCCATGTTGTATAGTTTTTTTAACAGAATAATATTTTGTTCAATTCCAATTGGTCATTTCTTCATTTTTCTGATGCAGCAAATTGGCAAACCGTACTAAAGTGAACACCCTGATATAATGATCCTTCCTGCCGGTCCCGAGGGGTTCGTTATAGTGAAGTTCGACTGCAGTCCAAATCGCCTTTGCCCGCCCTGCTCCCATATCACTTTATTCCTATTTTTTCACCACCTATCCAATCTAATCGTAAATGTTGACACAGTTTCTGCATCAACCAATAACCCTGGAAATGAATTACACAGCCTCACATCTCTTAGTATAGAGAAGTTTCTCCTGCCCTCTGTTCAAACCTCTGGGGGGCGATTTTCAGCATCACATTCAGGTGCTAAAGATCCCCCAAGGTGGCCAAGGTGAAGTCTTGAGCTGAAATGCCAGTTAGCCTGCATTTAGCATAAGATGCGATCTTGGTAAAGGAGTTGAAGCTTGCACGTAAGCTTGTTACGAGCTGATTGCCACTTAAAATGCCTGCTAGTGCTCATTAAAGAGGCTGCATGGCTTTTTGGTGGCTAACACTTTAACTAACGCCTTCTCCTAACTACGACCAGTATTTTGGCGTAAACATGGCGTTGATGTTGATTTCAAGCACTACTTAAAAGGATACTTGTCAATTCATGTTCATTGCTGCTGGAGCTGTGAAGAGGACATCTGAAACACATCGGGAGACTTTCTGGGACATTTTGTCAAGACTTCACCAATAAACATCAATGGGATTATTTGGGCCAATGGGTGTTGTGCTAACAAGACATGCCTGTTTGAAAGGCTGAATTTAGCATGCAATTTTGGTCCTAATTACTGATTACTATAATTTAACTTGCCTGTGCTGATTAAAGATAATTTTCGTGGAGCAGTATATGTGGGCTCTCTGCCCACTAAAGGTGTAGAGTGCACTGACTGCCCTAGATTCAGTCAGCTCTTTGGCAGAGGCGCCAAAAGGCAATGCTGCACCAGCTAACGCCACCAACATGGTGACATCATCCAGCGTACAATGCCTCTTTGACGCCTCTGGTGCGACATTTGCTTTGTATGGCTGCCGTACAAACAGGTGGCCGTACAGCCAGGAAAAAGTTGTCGTAAAAGAGCGGATCTAGGGCGGAATCGCCTGGAAAGGAAGGTAAGTTTCTCGCTTTATTTATTTTTGCATGTTTTCATTAGTTTTAAGAGTGGGGAAGTGTATGAGTGGATTGGAGAAGTTTTAGTTATATTTTGCTTCTTCCTGTTTTTTTTCTAACATGGCGGCAGCCTCCCATCGGGAAATTCAGTAGGCCTCCTAAGTTTCCGCCCGAGGATGAGTATACAACACCACTTTTTAGCACTGCTCTCGCATCTTTGGGCGTAAAAACTGTATTTAGGATTCTGAGGCTGTGCTTAACGCCTGCCGCTAAAATCAGCATTCAGGCAGTGACACCGCCTCAAAAACGGCAGTACCAAATTTCAACCCCTAAGTTCTGTGCTACTCCACCTTATAGGTGTCACCAGGAAAAAGGGAGTGCTTGATTCAAGGGCACATTGCTGGGGGTCCCCCTTGGTCGAGAGGAGGAAATGCGGCTCGGCAGAGCAGCAGCAACAGCTGCAGGAGAGAAGGGCAGGAGGACAATGTGGTGTCCTTCCTCCCCCATGGGTAAAGGACATCCCTCTTCCTCTGCACCTCCTCCACCATGACCTCCAGTGCCCTGTCTGAGAACCTGTGCACCGCCTCCTTCGGCTCCTGAGCCATCTGGCAACATGTCACTATATGCCAGCCAGCACACTCTACATCTTCAATGGGCACAGAGCCCACATATACTGCTCCATGAAAATTATCTTTAATCAGCACAGGCAAGTTCAAATTATGGTAATCAGCAATTAGGACCAAAATTGCATGCTAAATTCAGCCTTTCAAACAGGCATGTCTTATTAGCACAACACCCATTGTCCCAAGTAATCTCACTGATGTTTAATTTTACATCTATGCCGTGTCATTTTATTCCCCTTAACTACTGGAAACAGTCTGCTTGCAGCTACCCTGATTAAAAGATAAGTCTCATGCACAAAATTGACTTGTCAAGAATGGGGGGGGAAACTAGAGATTGACAGGGGATCAAAGCTAGGGTAGGAGTAGGAGTGCGGGGAGAGTTAGCTAAGAGGAAAAGCGGAAGAGGAAGCAGAGGCGGCAGCTGACCTGATGGTGTTAGAGGTGATGGTAGAGAAGCCAGGGAGAGGGATTTTAAAAGGCAGTCAGCATTCGAGAAAAAAGCCCTCCAAGATAATCTTAGTGGTTTGACAGCTGAATGTAAGTCACGGTGGAATGAGGAATCATTCTGTACAAGGAGGGAGGATATTTTAGGGGTGGAATAAAGTAAGGTGTTGAAAGGAAAAGAGGATGCTAGAGAAGTAGTGGAGGAGATCAACAGGAGACTTTGTAATAAAGGCTCTGTTACTCTGACCACAGTGTGTGCACGGGAGGTGCTGGAAAATGAAGCCAGATGGGAAGGCTTTGGTGAGGGGGAAAATGCCACCATCCAAGAGTCAGATTTTATGTCATTGCAATGCATTTTGAAAAGAAATGTGAAGAGCGGAGATGATTATAAGTCCTCTGGCACAGACTGAAAAGTAATGGTGGGTGAGGTAAGGAGTTTGGTCAGCTTAGCTGCCAATGCCGTCCCTGGATGGGTGAATGAGGGGTGGGTGTAGTTAACATTTCAAGTGATGTGCTACAATGGGCTCAGCAGATGATGCTAAGGGAGGTGCAAAAGGAACATGTGGGCTTGATTAGCAAGGTGCCAGGACGAGGATGGCAGCAGGAAAGGAGGAAGGTGGAGGATGTGGGTGGAGATCAAAGGAAGTTTGGTGTTCGAGAGGGGAGTGATAAGAAATGATATGATAAGATGAGGGAAGGAAGAGGAGAGCCAATAGCTGAAGAAAGCTCAGGTCTAAACACATGCCAGATGTAAAATGTTTAATTAAATAGGTGTTATTCTCAAAAATTAGGTGCAAAATTGGAAAATATTAATGGGCCTAAAATTCCGATCGAGGTCTTCCCACGGGCAAACGACTGAAAAAGTTAAAAAAGGTGCTCATCTAATTGTTCCTGCTGCGCCCGCACGAACTTCCGATTCTGAGGCCTTCACTCCTACGCATCAGAGCGTGTGCAAATCAGGACGTGCGCAGGCTTGGAGCTGGGGTCACATGGCACTGGGCAGCCAATCAAGGTACAGTATTTTCTCATTCATAATAATGGGAACTCCGTAAGTTGGAGTTCCCATTATTATGAATGAGAAACCCCCCACCCCAACACACAAAACATTAACAAAAAATAGAAAAATACACGACATATTTAAGATTCATAAATTAAAGTTCTTATAAAAAAAATATTTTCCTGACTTTTTAAAGTTTTTTAAATTATGCTTTCAAATAAACTTACCATTGTGCGGAGGGTTTTTAACAATAAAATGTGTTTTTATAACTTTATTTTAGAATGTTTTTGTGTATTTTTAAACACTTGCGCCTGTAAAAATAGGCTATACACCTGCTTTTTCAGGCGCAAGATTTTTGAGGACACTCCTGATATGCGCGAGATCTGTCAAGCCAGAAACTTCACAGATCTGAAAAGCCAGTTTTCAACGCATGCACATTGCGCGCTGAAAACTGGCTTTTCCGATGCCTTCCCGGGTCTGTAGAAACTTTGTACAGACCCGGGACATCGGAATTTCTGCACCATGATTTTCTACAAAATAGAAGTGACTGCATGCACAGATTTCCTAATATGGATAGAATAGATTCATATGGGTGACACTTTGCGGCACACCTACATTCAGTCTGCAAGTGTGGCCCTGAGCTTCCGGTCGCCTGTCACTTTAATTCTCCATTCCATTCCCACTCTGACCTCTCCATCCTTGGTCTCCTACACTGTTCCAACGAAGCTCAACGCAAGCTCGAGGAACAGCACCTCATCTTTTGTTTAGGCACTTTACAGCCTTCTGGACTCAACATCGAGTTCAACAATTTCAGAGCATAGCCACTGCCAATCTTTGGCTCCCTTCCCCTCACCCCCCCATGTCAGAGCCTCTTTCTTTCTTTCTTTTTTTCTCCTTGTCTCTAATGGCAGCTGGTCATTATGCCGTCATTCACACCCTATCTTGACTAATGTTTTTCTAACTCCTGGCATTCCCATTTGAAGTTGGGCCATCATCCCTTTTGTCTCTCTAATCTCTCCTATCTTCCAACCTATCACAGACCTTCCCTTTTATTCTTTCTTCCCCTCCCCCTTTCAGTGCTTGTTAAGAATCCGTTCTTTCTGAACACTCACCAGTTTTGATGAAGGTTCATTGACTCGAAACGTTAACTCTGCTTTCTCTCCACAGATGCTGTCTGACCCGCTGAGATTTCCAGCATTTTTTGTTTTTATTCATTTAACAAACAGTTTTGCAAATGAGGAGAGGCATTTCATGTGAGAAACTGGCCTTGATATTTACTAGGCAATGAAGAGGGTGTGGGGGAGGTCAGCAATGGCCGAAGAACCCAGCAAGGCAGAACTTAACAGCAGGACATTTTTACCATTTTTTGAATTGGCAGCCTGGTTGGCAGGCAGGAGGAATAACCAGCACCAGGTGGTCAAAGCCGGGGAACCTTGGGGACGGTCCTCGGCAATCGGGAGGGGAAAGGTAGGTGAACGCAGCTTGGAATGGAGAAGAGAGAAAATTGTGGAATGGGGCAGAAGAGAGAATCTCGGGGCTGTGGTGGGGGAGTGCAGCGATCGGGAATGCTGAGAGACAAGTGTCAATTGGTAGCGTGCACTACCAGGAGTGTTGAAAATGACACTTACTTTGTGGAGTCGACAGCTCCCGCTACCCCTTCAGTGCCAGGTTTCCCGACTCCTGGGAACGACAAGTGCAGCTGCAGTGAATTTTAAATCAGGCTGCCAATTTCACTGTGAAATAAAGCAGCTCAATAAGTTCTACCTGGCCTCATCTTATCAAGCGTTTCTCAGGCTGCCTTCGAAAATATTGGAGAAGCACCTGTGAGGTCATTTAGTCAAAGACGTGGGTGGGTTAATATCAGAGTGATTATTTACAGGGGGTCTTTTGCATCCTGTGGATGTGCACTGTATTGGGGGCGGAGCCTAACCTCCCCCTGTCCCTAACGTTGCGCCTGTGTATGTGCACCGAAGATTAAAAACTCCCATGTGCATAGTTGCAAGGCTGCGATCCATGGCCTCAACCATGCTTTCCTCCCTGTGGAGAAAGTAAGGGGATCTGGTTGGGGGCGGGGGCAAGGCGGAGAGGAGGTCAGAGGGGGAAGAGAAGCAGAGGTCGGAGGGGAGAGAGGAGAGGAGGCCAGAGGGGGGAAAGGAGAGGGGATGGGGGGAGAGGAGAGGGGAGAGGAGCTCGGAGTGGGGGAGAGGAGAGGTGCTTGGAGGGGGGAGAGAAGAGGTCGTGGGGAGAGAGGGGGAAAGGAGAAGAGAGGCGCAGAGAGCAGAGGGGTGGAGAGGAGTGTGGAGAGGAGTGGAGAGAGAAGAGGGGATCGGAGGGGGAGAGATGGTCAGGAACTGGGGGGAGAAGGTCAGGAACTCGGGGGGGGGGGTGGGAGGGGGAGGTCAGGAATTTTGGGGGAAGGAGAAAGTCAAGTACTCGGGGCGGGTGGGGGGGGGTGTTTGGTGATGGGGGGGGAGGAGAAAATCATAAATTCTGCAGTGGAGAGGGGAGCGGATCTAGAGAACAGAGCAAAAAGTGGTGATGGGGAAAGAATGTGATCCAAGTCTAAAGGGGGAGGGATGAGAGCGAGAACATGATCCAGATGGGAAGACAGATTCTCTCGCTTGGATATACGTGGCTCACGTTCTCCCAACTGGATGAATTAGTAAATCCCTTCTCACACAATGAGCAGATGAATGGCCTCTCCCCAGTGTGAACTCGCTGGTGTATCAAAAGTTTGGATACACACACCAACGCACCTGCACACACCACGCACACGCTTAACCCACACACATGCACCCCATACACACACAATCACACACATGCCCACACCCATTGGGTTGTTGACTGGCAAATCCTTACTATTTTCCTGCAATAGTAGCACCATCTGAGATCCAGAGGCCATTGCGTATTTGCACATCTTGTTTTCTATTTCATATTTCAATGTCTGACGTACTGAGTATTTCTAGTATATTGGGTTGGATTTTCAGCTCACTTGTGCCTCTGTTCGCACCTTGGAGGGAAGTTAAAGGGTGTTTCCAGGCACTACGGCGGGTGTCCAGCTTTTACCGCCGGCCAGCAAATTCGACTCATGGTTTGCGACAGCAAACTTACCACCCCGCTCTTTAGTTTCACTGAGATCATGATGTCAATCGTCATGCAATGCTCTGCTAGTGCCCCGGATGCAAAAGTAGGCCCTAACGTCTCACTAAATGCCCATCCTGGGAAACGTCTGACTGCAATGGTTGCGCACATCATGCTGCGTGAAGCTCCGACTTGAAAGCGACAGTTTTATCTACCATTACAGTGTCCTTACAAGGTCAGTGAGAAAATTTAATGAGGGTATTACTAGTTCGCCTGCGTATCATGCTGCATGCTATTGCCAGGCGGCGTCAAGTTAGAAGAAGGGCTCTTGGCCATGTCAGCCCATGGATGAGGAGAGGCTGAAGACATCTGGGGATGAGGGCCTACCCTCCACGGGCTTACAAGCTCATACCTCCAGCTCTCTGAAAAGCAGTGTGAGAAGTCTGTGCTTGCGAAAGGAAGTGCTGACAGAAATGCCATTTCCTACAGGCAGACCTATAATCTGCCAGCGCCAACAGGACTATGCTGCCCGTCGCAGTGATGGGGACTGTGGCACTGGCCTTCTATGCCTCTGGTTTCTTCCAGGCAGCAGCAGGGGACATTTGCTACATTTCTTAATACGCTGCACATTGTTGCATTCGGCACATTGCAAAGACTCTGTACACCCGCAGAATGGACCATAAAATTCCCAATGAGCAGGGACAGCCGGAATGAGCAGGCATGTGGGTTTGGCAGAATAGCAGGTTTCCTGGGGGTTCAAGAAGCCCTTAACTGTTCACACATGGCCTTTGCGAGCACCATTCCACATGCAGAGGTATTCAGAAATTGGCGATACTACTCCATAAACATCCAACTGGTGTGCAACCACACTCAGCGCATCATCGCAGTGAATGCCCGCTATCTAGGGAGTGCACATAATGCTTTCATCTTGAGTGAGAGCACTGTCTCACAAATGTTTCAGTGACAAAGGGAAGGGCGCGGCTGACTGCTCGAGGACAAAAGATATGGCCTTATCACCTGGCTCATGATCTCCCTTCACAACCCCACCTCAGAAGCCGAGCAGCACTACAATGAGAGCCATGCAGCCATCCGCAACATCATCGAACAGACAATTGGGGTGCACAAGCAGTGCTTCTGGTGCCTGGACCGCTCTGGAGACAGCCTTCAATACTCCCCTCAACAGGTCTCTGAATTCATTGTGGTGTGCTACTTGCTACACAACTTGGCCATCATGAGGGGCCAGGCGTTGCCAGTGAGGATTGCAGGCCCACCTCAGGTGGAGGAGGATGATGAAGAGGAGCCTGGCAAGGCACTGATTGGACAACCACCCCATTCAAAGGGAGGCAGCATCAAGATGCTGCCGGAGCAAGAGCCACATGTCACCAGCTCATAATGGATCAGTTTTCTTGAATGGAGGAAGCTGAGGGATGGAGTTATGTGTGCCACCATAAAGGCACATCTACGGTGAACATTGGAATGATACACACAACACCAATGGCAAAGGGTCCAAAAAAGTAACAAACAATCCCCCCCCACCAAAACAAAACCATACAATAAACAGCGTTCTGCTGCAAGTAACTCAACAATGTGTATTAACAAAAAACAACTATGTACATGCATACTCAGAATACATCAAGGCATCTGCGCAAGGTTTTCCCACCCCTTAATGGGACTTGGCCTGAGATTTATCCCCATTCCCTTCATCCCCCTCCCATGCCTGCTCAATGAGGCCTTAGAGCCTACAGCAAGGCTGCTTGAGGGCTGCTGTATTGGTGGGCCAGAAGGTGCAGACAGCCTAGGAGGATGCCCTGAACCAGCTCTGGACCTGGAGTGTCCAGTTACGGACTGCTGCACCTCAGCATTCGGCGAAAGCAGTCTCTGATGGCTCGGTTGTGGACCGCATACGGTGCATGGCAGGAGAGTCAGTGGTGGGAGTCGGAATGTTGTCATCCTGAGGAAGGACAGCATCTTCCATTTCCTGGGAACCAAGGACATTCAGACAGGGCTGTGCCTCAGGAGCCTGATGTGTCACTACAACAGGCTGGCCTGCTTCGGCACTGTCCCTTCCCGGTTGGCAGTGGGGAACACAGAGAGGATGGCAGCAGTCAGCGACCGCATCACATCACCAAGCTGAAGCGTAGCTTGTGCTTGTGTTGCACTCGTTGCTGCAACATTATCCATGGCGTGCACCACGCACTGTGGAATGCCACTGTCGCCGCTGGAGGCCACCTGCCTCTGTGAATGGGCAATAATGGCCTCGCTGGAGTCCTCAGATGCACGGACAATGTGTGAGGCAGCCTCCGCAACACTCACAGCAAGTGCGTCTATGCTCTGGAGATCCTACCCAATGCACCCATGAGATCACGGTGCATTTCCTTGTTCTCCCTGGACATTGCCACCAAGTCCAGGTCCACGTCGGCCTGTTCTTCAGCAGGACTACTGTGCCAACTCATCCTCCGGGAAGCTGACATCTGAGCTTCCTATCCCGCTCGGCGTTGCTGTAGGCCACTTGGGCCAGGAGCCTCAGTGTCCTTAAACCCCTCGAAATCGCCTTCATCCCCCAATGTTGTGTCGGCAGATGGTGCAACTGTTGAGCTGTGCAGTTGAGGCAACACACTTTCATCCCCTCCCTCATCGTTTTCCCCCGTGGCCAGATGTAGATGCCTCACGGGAAGGCTGGCGCATTTGCGGAAAACAACAGACGTGTGGTTAGCAGCAGGAGAGGGGGCAGGGCGATTGCGGAAGGTAGCATTGGACATGTATGTGTAAAGGGGCGAGGCCATTTGATATTAGGGGTGAAGTAAGTCACATCAGTTGAAGTTCCATTTACATACCCTCATAACTCGAAGGGGACTCGGAATTTCCCCCAGCTACTGCGCGAACTGGGGTGCCATGAGGGCCAACACTCGCTGCTCAACATCGGTGAGCTCCAGCAGCTCTGGCTGTCTGCCTCCTGTTCGTTGCTGCTCCAGTCTGTTATGGGTGAGCATAGGCTGCAATAAGAGCAAGAAGAAGTGTTCAGTAAGGGTTCACCTCCTCTTGTGCAACATGTGCCTTCCATAGTTCAATAGCTGCCACTGTGTGGATATGCAAATGTGTTCAGTTCAATCTGTGTGGCTGATGACTGAGGTTTTTCAAAGACTGGGAGGAGGTGAGAGGCAGATAGCATAGCGGCTCAGGGTCATTGATGAAGCAGCTGAAGATGGTAGGGCCTTGAACACTTCCCTGAGTAACTCCTGCAGTGATGTTCTGGGGCTGTGATGATTGACCTCCAACGACCACAACCATCTTCCTTTATGCTAGGTATGACTCATGCCAATAGAGAGTTTTACCCCCAATTCCCATTGACTTCACTTTTTCTAGGGCTACTTAATGTCACACTTGGTCAAATGCTGCCTTGATGTGAAGGGCAGTTATTCTCATCGAACCCAAACTGAGCATTGGTGAGCGAGCAGGTTATTGGTGAGTAATTGCTGCTTGATAGCGCTGTCAATGATACCTTCCAGCACTTTGCTGATGTTTGGAAGTAGACTGACGGGGTGGTGATTAGATGGATTGGATTTGTCCTGCTTTTTGTGGACAGGACATACCTGGGCAGTTTTTCACATATTCTTGGGTAGATGCCGGTCTTGTAGCTGTACTGGTACAGCTTGGCTAGAGTCATGGTTAGTTCTGGAACACAAGTCTTCCGCACAACAGCAAGGCAGCCAGGATGTTCTCAGGGCCCATAGCCTTTGCTGTGTCCAATACAATCAACCATTTTGTGTTATCACGTGGAGTGAATCGAATTAGTTGAAGACTGGCTTCTGTGATGGTGGGTACCTCAGGCGGAGGCCAATATGGATCATCCACTCGGCACTTCTGGATGAACTTGGTTGCAAACACTTCAGCCTTGCCTTTTGCACTCACGTGCTGGGCTCCGCCATCATCGAGGATGGGGATATTCATGGAGCCTACTCCTCCCATTAGTTGTTTAATTGTCCACAACCATTCACGATTGGATGTGGCAGGACTGCAAAGCTTTGATCTGATCCGTTGATTGTGGAATCACTTAGCTCTGTTTATGGCATGCTGCTTCCACTGTTTAACATGCATGTAGTCCTGTGTTGCAGCTTCCCCAGGTTGGCACCTCATTTGTAGGTATGCCTGGTGGCTGCTCCTGGCATGGTCTTCTGCACTCCTCATTGAACTAGGGTTGGTCCCCTGGCATGATGGTGATGGTAGAGTGAGGGATATGCTGGGCCATGAGGTTAAAGATTGTGGTGCAATTCTGCTGCTGCTGATGGCCCACAGCTCCTCACAGATTCCCAATTTTGAGCAGCTCGATCTGTTCTTAATTTATCCCAGATAGCACAGTAGTAATGTCACACAACATGATGGAGGGTGTCCTCAGTGTGAAGACAGGACTTTGTTTCCACTAAGACTGTGCGGTGGTCACTGCTACCAATGCTGTCATGGACAGAGGCATCTGTGACAGTTAGATTGCTGAGGACGAGGTCAAGTAGGTTTTGCCCTCGTGTTGGTTCTCTCACCACCAGCTGCAGGTCTAGTCTGGCAGCTATGTCCTTCAGGACTCGGCCAGCTTGGTGAGCAGTGGTGCTACCGAGCCATTCTTGGTGATGGCCATTGAAGTTTCCCACTCAGAGTACTGACTCATCAGCTGAAGGAGGGCAGTATGTGATAATCAGCAGAAGGTTTCCTTGCACATGCTTTTTGTAAAGCCTTCATGAGGTCTGGAACTGCACTAGTCTGTGGAACAGATTATCCCAAAAAGTCCCCAGATATTAGTGAGGAGGACTTGGTAGGTCGACTGGGCTGGGTGTGCCTTTGTCATGTCTGAGGTTGATGCCGGGTGGTCCATCTTGTTTTATTATTATTTTTGTTTTTTGTGGTGGTTTGGTACAATTGTGTGGCTTGCTCGGCCATTTCAGAGGGCAGTTAAGAATGAACCACATTGTTGTGGGTCTGGAGTCACATATAGGCCAGACCAGATAAGGACGGCAGATTTCCTTCCCTAAAGGACATTAGTGAACCAATTGGGTTTTTACAACAATCTGATTGTTTTACGGTCACCATTACTGAATTACTGATATTACCTTGTTATTCCAGATTTATTTAATTAACTGGATTTAAATTGAAATAAAAGCCTCCACAAAGCAAGCTTCCCAATCCAATTTTATATATCTATCCATCCAATAGGACATTAAGAAATCAGCTAATCACCTTGTGCATTCCCTTAGTAACTGTCTTGTGTGTGCCTTAGCCTATTGTACTGATGTCACACAGTTCTACCCCAGTAGCTGCAGCATGGCTGGTGGAAGGCTGCTGACTTTCAGTGGGGGACATAGCAAATGGCCTTGCCGGTCAATCTTGAGAACCTGGTGGCTGGGTGTGTGAAATCGAGCAATGGTGTTTCTTCTTCCTCTCCCTCTTCCTTCTTCTCTCTTCTCTCTTCTCTCCCTCTTCTGGGCAGGCTGCATTTCTTGGGTATGTGAAATGAGAAAGGCACAAGGGTGAAGTTGTGGTGAGGGCGGGAAAGCTAAGAGGTGCATGCGAGAAGGAGGATAATGTACGAGGATACCATCATCTTGTGTCCTTTCTGCCCCACCACTGGCCAAGGGCTCAGCCATGCCTCTGCCAAGAATTGTCTACATCGTCTCCTCCAAGGGGTGAGCTGAAGCTAGGAATGGGATGTGTGCCTCTTGATTGGTACAGATAGTTGGTAGGTGAGTGATTGGGGGGGAAGTCGTGCATTGAGAAGTATGTGAGGCTAGTGGTGCGGTTGGTAGGAGACGGCTTTTGAAGGTGCATTCACTGACCTTGACTACTGGTCTGAGGTCATGAAGCTTCTTTGGGCATTGAAGCCAGGCGGTGATGGCTTCTGTGATGTGATCCCACATCGTTCCTTCTGGAGGGTCTCCTGGTCCCTCTCTTGCAGTGTTGACCCCCTGCATGAAGCTGGAGTGCTGCGTGTGCAACCATGGATGCCCCTTCCCGGGCTTGTTAAATAATTTATGTGAGTGATGAAGCACTTTTAGGATTTTTTTATATACGGAAGGGAATTCAGCTTCAAGAGCTGTAGTCTCTCACTTGGGAATTCTTTTTAATTTTTTTTTCAGAAAGCAGTTGAGCTGTAATGGCTAAAAGCTACCTATTTTGCATGATTTTTTTGTCATTTCAGGGCCCGAACTGCTTTCTGAAATGTACAGCCTTCCTTCAAGAGAAGGCTGTTCTTGCTGCAATGCTGCAGCTACTGGGGTAGAACTGTGTGACATCAGTACGATAGGCTAAGGCACACACAAGACAGTCACTAAGGGAATGCACAAGGTGATTAGCTGATTTCTTAATGTCCTATTGGATGGATAGACATATAAAATTGGATTGGGAAGCTTGCTTTGTGGAGGCTTTTATTTCAATTTAAATCCAGTTAATTAAATAAATCTGGAATAACAAGGTAATATCGGTAATTCAGTAATGGTGACCGTAAAACAATCGGATTGTTGTAAAAACCCAATTGGTTCACTAATGTCCTTTAGGGAAGGAAATCTGCCGTCCTTATCTGGTCTGGCCTCTATGCATTGGGGCTTCCTGCCAGGACTAACGCCACCAGAATGGCGTTGCACTAGGGTAATGTTAATTAGCCACCAGCGTTAATTTACCGGTCCTGACAGTGCCATCAAGTTCGGCGGCCATTAACTTCGGCTTGCGGAGACAGCTACAAGTTTTAGCAATCTCGAATTTCTGGGCCAAAGTCTTTTATTTTATCATCCAAGGATAACTATAATTACAATTGCAGAACATTAGATTACAGAGGATCTTCACAAAGCTAACTACAGTAGACTACCTGAAAAGACTGAATCAAATTATACATTGCAGGGTTGTCTACAGCAGGCAGGATCAAATTACACATTCCAGACAAACTGTTGAGTTTGTCTTGACCTCCAAGGGCACCAATCAAAAATCTGGTCCAAATCACTGGTGTTGCAAATAAGTACAGCCGGTTAATTTCAAGACCAATGGCACTTTACTTTATTAGTCATATTCTTTAAAGGCAAAGAACAACCTGTGAGCAGTCAATTTATTCTTCACACGTGTCTTAGATTTACATAAAGAAAAAAGACCTATTAACGGTACTGTTACAAATTTCACGTCTGCCCTGTTTTCATGGGTACAGTAGTGTTAACAACTCCCGTAAACAGCCTGAGTATCTGAAATTCAGGGGCATGTCCACATTGCCCCACATCTAATTATAGGATAGCATAGCCTGAGGGTGTAACAATAATACCCTTTTGTGATCTGAACAGGAAATCATCTTTCACTAAAGGACTTCACAGTTGCTTCTTCAATATTTTTGAAGGCAGTTGGAGAAACACTTGATAAGATAAGGCCAGGTACAAGTTATTAAGCGGCTCAGAAAGCAAGTGAACATATAGAGTGACAGTCAAAGCAAATTCCACTTACTTGACTCAATCTCACTTCTCTCCTTAAAAAATGGGGATTAACGTAATAAACTATATAGGCCCTATCTCTTTCATGGACTGATTTATTTGTTTTTGGCATTAGACAACAGCAGAAACTGACCTCATGCATTTTAGCTTCCAGCTCTAGGTCACCAACTTTGCCTGAACAGTACTTTCTTCAAAACCTGACTGCCTGCTTTTTCCTTCCTTTTTGTTAGTTCTGATCCCAGGAAGTAGTGGCACAGTGTCCCTGACACCTTCCTATGCAAGAACTCACCAGCAGGCCTGTCAACCAAATCTAGTACCCTCCTCTTCCAGCAGAAATCTCAGCCTCCCGGGCCCGTATGAAGTTTCTACGAACCTGGGAAGGCATCGGAAAATCCAGTTTTCAGCGCGCAATGCGCATGCACTGAAAACCGGCTTTTCCGATCTGTCAAATTTCTGGCTTGACAGATCATTCACAGATCGGGAGTGAGGACATTTGCACGGGCAAGATTTTGGGATTTACGCATATCTTGCCCAACAAATGTCCTCAAAATTCTTGTGCCTGATAAAAGCAGGCGCATAGCCGACTTTTACAGGCGTAAGAGTTTTAAAACACACTTAAATCATAAAAAATAAAATGAAAAAAACACATTATTTAAAAAAAAACCCTGTCCAATAAATTACATTTATTTTTAACCAGAGTTAAAACTTTTTTTAAAAATTGGCAAATGTTATTTCTTTAAAAAACATTTCTAACAACTTTAATTTCTATGAGTGTATTTATGTGAGGTGTTTTTTTTAATGTTTTATGTAGTGTTTGTGTGTTTTGGGGTATTTCTCATTCATAGTAATAGGAGTTTCCGACTTACTAAACTCCTAATACTATGAATGAGAAAATACTTACCTGTGATTGGGTGTCCAGTCCCACGTGACTCCTGCGGATGTCCCAATGTGAACGCGCTCCATTGCTCATGAAGAAGAGGCTTTGAGTCCAGGATCTCTGGCGGGCATTCGACTAAAAGGTAGGTGCGCATCTTTTCTCTTATTTTTAGTCGCATGCCCGCGGGAAGTGGAAACCGGGATTTCTGCGCCATTCTCCGCAGACACCCTACACCATGCCCACATGAGCAGAGTCATCCCTACCACAATTTGTAAGATATTTGTTGGTTATTTGAGACAAGATAATATATTGGTTAATGCTTAATATCCCCAGTCAGCCTGGCTAATAGACCTGGGATGAAACAATAGGCTTTCATTGGATCTGTTTGAAATAGGCTGTGAGCTGACATTCCACAAACTGGCCTGTCTGCCTTTAATAGAATAATACAGCACCGAAGGAGGCCATTTGGCCCGTGCAGGCTCTTTGAAAGAGATATCCAATTAGTCTCACATACGGCTCTTTGCCCATAGCCTGGCAAATTTTTCCCCTTCAAGTATTTATCCAGTTCCATTTTGAAAGTTACTATTGAATCTACTTCCACCATTCTATCAGACAGTGCTTTCCAAATCATAAAAATTTGCTGCATAATTCAATTTTTCCTGATGTCCCCTCTGGTTCTTTTGCCAGTTACCTTATATCGGTGTTCTCTGGTTACTGACCCTTCTGCCAGTGGAAGCAGTTACTCCTTATTTACCCTTTGTGATTGGGAACACCTCTATCAAATCTCCCTTTAACCTTCTCTGCTCTCAAGAAAACAACACCAATTTATTTTGTCTTTTGATGTAACTGCAGTCTTTCATCCCTGGTATCATTCTGGTAAATCTCCACTGCATCCTCTATGGCCACGACATCTTTCCTAACGTGTGGTGCCCAGAACTGGCCACGCTACTCCAGATGGGGCTCAACCAGTGTTTTATAACGTTTGGAATAACTTCCTTGCTTTTGTACTCTTCTCAACAGCTTGATCAGCCTTCTCAATTTGTTCTGCCACCTTTAAAGATTTGTGTACATACATCCTCAACTCTTTCTGTTCCGACATCCTGGTTGAAATTGTGCCATTTAGTTTAAAGTGCTTCTCCTCATTCTTCCTACACAAATGAATCACTTCACACTTCTCTGTGTTAAATTTAATTTGCCATGTGTCTGTCCATTTCACCAGTCTATGCCTTCTTGAAGTATGTTATTATCCTCCTCATTGTCTACTACATTCCAAGTATCATGTCTTCTGCAAACTTTGAAATTATGCTTCCTACATATAAGTCCAAGTCATTAATATATGTCAAAAAGACCAGTTATCCCAACACCAACCCTTGGGGGACATCACTGTATACCTCCCTCCATTCAGAAAAACAACTACTCACCACTACTCTCTGCTTTCTGTCCTTTAGATATTTAATATCCATGCAGCCATTGCTTTAATCCCATGGACTTCAATCTTGCAAACGTCTATTATGTCTATTATGTAGTACTTTATCGAATGCCTTTTGCAAGTCCAAGGAACGGATTTTCTGGTCCTTTGCGCTCCAGGTTCGCCCAGAGCGGTGAGGTCTCCTGTGTCCGGTCGGGTTTTGCGGTGACACTGAGCCGGGAAGAGCTGCACCGGGTTTGCAATGCCTCTGATTGCGACACCGGCAGGAGTTTTGACTCTTGCCCGATCCATCCATCTGGAAGTGCGCCCGCAATGAACTCCTGGGAAATCATAGCCGACAGCACAGAGGAAAGTAAAGTACTACAAAAGTAAGTGCGAGTGTTTGTTCTTTTAATTTTTTTTAGCGGTTTGTGTTGTGGTGGACCAAAGAGGTCAATCAATTTAGTCAAACACAATTTGCTTTTAACACAGGCTTTCATTTATTAATCCATATTTTTCCAAGTGCAAATTAATTTTGTCTCAGATTGTTGTCTCTAAAAGTTTGTCCAACACCAATATTAGGCTGACTGGCCTGAAGTTGCTGGTTTATCTCTCTCTCCTTTTTTGAACAGGAATGCAACATTTGCAATCCTCTAGTTCTCTGGTGCCATTACCATATCTATAAGGATTAGAAGATTGTGGACAAAGCCTCTGCAATTTCCAACTTTACTTCCCTTAGCAACCTAAGATGCATCCCATCCAGACTGTGACTTTTCTACTTTGAGTGCTGCCTTTTGACTAGATCCTCTTTATCTATATTTATTCTATCCAATTTTTCTACTATCTGCTCCTTTACTGTGACATTAGCAGCATCCTATTATTTAGTGAAGACAGATGTAAAGTATTAATTTAGTACTTCAATGTCTGCAGCCTGTGATCTTTATTCAAACACATGAAAATTAATTTGATTTAAAATACAACATTTCAACATAACTTAAACAGAACAGCTGGAAGCTGTAACATCTCAGGAGATTTCTATGGCACTAATAGCTTCTGGAGGCATTGCTGGCTTCCATAGAACCATAGGAATTTATGGCACAAAGGGAAACCATTCAACCCATCGTACCTGTGCTGGCCGAAATGGAGCTCTCCAGCCGAATGCCACCATTCAGCTCTTGGTCCATAGCCTTGTAGGTTACAGCACTTCAAGTGGATATCCAAGTACTTTTTAAATATGATGAGTATATTTCTACCTCTACCACCCTTTCAGGCAGTGAGTTCCAGATCCCCACCACCCTCTGGGTGAAAAAATGATCTTCAACTCATCTCTAATCCATTTATCAATTACTTTAAATCGATGTCCACTGGTTATTGAACACCCTGCTAAGGGGAAATAGGTCTTTCCTATCCACTCTATCTAGGCCCGCATAATTTTATACACTTCAATCAAGTCTCCCAAGTGTCCTGGCCAATATTTAACCCTGAATCAACATAACTAAAACAGATTATCTGGTCATTATCACATTGATGTTTGTGGGAGCTTACTGTGCACAAATTGGCTGCCGTGTTTCCCACATCACAACTGTGACTACATTCCAAAATTACTTAATTAGCTATAAAGCACATTGAGATGTCCGGTGGTCATGAAAGGCGCTATATAAATGCAAGTCTTTTTTTTCTTTCTCCCCTCAGCCTCCTCTGTTCCAAAGAAAACAAACCCAGCCTATCCAATCTTTCCTCATAGCTAAAATTCTCCAGTCCTGGCAACATCCTTGTAAATCT
The DNA here is from genome assembly GCF_044704955.1 of Pristiophorus japonicus. Taxonomy (NCBI): domain Eukaryota; kingdom Metazoa; phylum Chordata; class Chondrichthyes; family Pristiophoridae; genus Pristiophorus; species Pristiophorus japonicus. The sequence goes on along the minus strand of NC_091977.1, from coordinate 381,550,080 downwards.
CCTCTGTACTCTCTCTAGTGCAATCACATCTTTCCTGTAATGTGGTGACCAGAACTGTACGCAGTACTCTAGCTGTGGCCGAACTAGTATTTTATACAGTTCAAGCATAACTTTCCTGCTCTTAGATTCTATCCCTCGGCTAATAATAGAAAGTATCCCGTAAGCCTTCTTAACCACCTTATCTAACTGTCCTGCTACCTTCAGGGATTTGTGGACATGCAATCCAAGATCTCTCTGTTCCTCTACACTTCTCAATTTCTCACCATTTAGTGTGTATTCCCTCAATTTGTTAGCCCTCTCCAAATGCATTCCCTCACATTTTCCCGAATTGAATTCCATTTGTCATTTTTCTCCCCACTTTACCAGTCCATTGATATTGTCCTGTAGTCTATAGCTTTCTTCCTCACCATCAACCATACGGCCTAATTTTGTATCATCTGCAAACTTCTTACAAAGGTATGAGGGCAGAGTTGGCTGAAGTGGATTGGGAAAATAGATTAAAGTGTAGGATGGTTGATGAACAGTGGTGTACATTTAAGGAAATATTTCATAACTCTCAACAAAAATATATTCCAATCAGGAGGAAAGGGTGTAAAAGAAAGGAGTCATGCATGGCTAAATAAAGAAATAAAGGTTGGTATTCAATTAAAAACAAGGGCATACAAAGTGTCCAAAACTACTGGAGGACAGAAGATTGGAAAGCTTTTAAAAGCCAGCAATGACTAAAACAATGATTAAGAAAGGGAAGATAGACTATGAAAGTAAACTAGCACAAAATATAAAAACAGATAGCAAGGGTTTCTACAGGTATATAAAAAGGAAACTGTCATGTATTTCACCATCTTGCAATGACTATAAGTATGTAACTGTAACTCATGCATACTGTACCTGTACCCTTGTAATGCACACCCTGATCACAGGGAGTGAGCTCCTCACCTGGGCTTCCAGGTATAAAAGGGGAGGTCCCACCCAGGATCAACACTCTTTAGTCCTGGGAATAAAGTGAAGGTCACAGAGTGACCGTGTCTGATATATCCATGTCTCGTGTGAGTTTGTAACAAAGTGCAGAGACACCACATCTGGTGACGAGAATCGGGAATCACCGAACCACGAGGATGGCCACCGGTGGCTCAGAGGAACGCTACTGTGTGGGTGAGGACTGGGCCGACTTTGTGGAAAGACTCCAGCAGAGCTTTGTCACAAAGGACTGGCTGGAAGAGGCAGCGGCTGACAAGTGGAGGGCGCATCTACTGATCAGCTGTGGTCCACAGACGTATGCGCTAATGAAAGACCTGCTCGCACCTCAAAAGCCAGCGGACAAGTCCTTCGAAGAGCTCAGCCAGCTGATCAGTGAGCATCTCAAGCCAGCAAGTAGCGTACACATGCCTTGGCACTGGTTCTACCCTCACCGGCGTCGGGAGGGTCAAAACATCTCGGACTTCGTGGCGGAACTGTGGCGTTTGGCCAGTCTCTGTAAGTTCTGCGATGCCTGCAGGGGGGAGATGTTAAGGGACTTTTTCCTCAAGGGCATTAATCATGCCAGAATTTTCAGGAAGCTCATAAAGACGAAGGATTTGACTTTAGAAGGGGCGGCGTTGATAGCTCAGACCTTTATGGCAGGGGAAGAAGAGACCAAGCTAATCTACGCACACAGCCCTGGTTTTAAAGTTGCGTTGAACCAGGGAATCAATGTTATAAAAATGACACAGAACCCCACAGGCAGGCAAGGGCAATTCGACACCGTCCAGGCAGGCAGGCAGGCAAGGGCAATTCGACACCGTCCAGGCAGCAACGCGTTCCAGTAGCTCCAGAGTGCGCCTGCAACAGGGACAATGGAAAGGGGATCGACAATTCACGCCATCACGAGGAACAATACATCCTGTGATGGGACAATTAACACCCCCCCATCAGAGTGCTTAGAAACAGCCAAAAGGGCCATCAGAGAGGAATGCCTGGGAATAGTCCTTTTGTTAACAGCAATCTCAGCTCATGTTGGAGATGTGGGAGCAGACACACTGCAAAAATCTGCAGGTTCCAACTTTCCACCTGTAGGATTTGTAATGTCAAGGGACACCTGGCCAGGATGTGCAAAAAGGCAGTAGCGAGGCTAGTCTGCAAGACAAACGAACTAGACGAAGGGCCTGAAATGCAGGATGAGGCCTGGGGAACTATCATGGTGGCTGAAGTTCAGAAAGTTCATGTGGCTGATGTCCACAGCTCATACAATTTGAGAGATATGGCCACACAGAGCTAGCAGGCCTAAATTGGAACGCATTGAGAAGCAGCTACGTACGTACACCAAAGAGATCATCCCAGTGCTGGGCAGTGCAAACTTGGTGATAACATATAATGGATCACAGAACCGGCTGCCACTCTGGATTGTTCTGGGAAATGGCCCCACGCTCTTGGGGAGGAGTTGGCTAGCTGAGATGAATTGGAAATGGGAGGAATGTGCACGCCATTTCATCCGTGGAGCGAAGTTCATGCTCGCAGGTATTGCAAAAATTCGAGTCACTCTTTCAACCCGGTGTTGGAATGTTCAAGGGCACCAAAGTAGTGATACACATCACTCTAGACGCCAGACCAGTGCACCACAAAGTCAGAGTGGTGCCGTACGTGATGCGTGAGAAAATTGAAAGTGAAAGTGCTCAGAGAGGGCATAATTTCGCCAGTTGAATTCAGCGACTGGGCAAGTCCCATTGTTCCTATCCTCAAAGCAGATGGCTCGGTTAGGATTTGTGGCGACTACAAAGCCACCATCAACCGAGTGTCGCTGCAAGACCAATACCTGCTCCCGAGAGCGGAGGACGCTGGCAGGTGGTAAGCTGCTCACGAAGCTGGATCTCACTTCGGCCTACATGACTCAGGAACTGGCTGAAGAATCCAAGTTTCTGACCACTATCACGACACACAAAGGATTATTTGTTTACAATAGGTGCCCGTTTGGCATTCGTTCGGCAGCAGCTATCTTTCAGCGAAACTTGGAAAGCTTGGTCAAGTCCATCCCTGGAACGATCTTGTTCCAAGACAACACTGAGGAACACCTCCGCAACCTGGAGGAGGTGCTACGCTGATTGGAACAGGTAGGCCTGTGGCTGAAAAAGGCCAAGTGCGTGTTTTTGGCCCTAGAGGTCGAGTTCCTGGGCAGGTGGGTTGCCGCAGACGGGATCCGGCCCACTGAATCAAAAACCGAGGTGATTCGCCAGGCGCCCAGGCCCGGCAACACGTCAGAGTTGCGATCATTCCTGGGACTCTTGAACTATTTTGGGAACTTCCTGCCGAACTTAAGCACATTGTTGGAGCCGTTACACATGCTCCTCCATAAAGGTTGTGAATGGTCTTGGGGGGATTGTCAAGAATGGGCCTTCAATAAGGCAAGGAACCTGCTGTGTTCCAACAAACTGTTGACTTTGTATGACCCCTGTAAAAAAACTGGTTTTAACATGCGATACCTCATCCTACGGGGTTGGGTGTGTTTTGCAGCAAGGTAACGTTGAAGGAGGCATTCGCGTGTGTGTACGGTGTGAAAAAGATGCACCAGTACCTTTCTGGTAGACGGTTCGAGCTAGTGACGGACCACAAGCCATTAACATCCCTGCTGTCTGACAGCAAGGCTATCAACGCCAATGCGTCAGCTCACATACAGCAATGGGCCCTCACGCTGGCTGCGTATGACTACACCATACGGCACTGGCTAGGCACCGAAAATTGCACTGACGCACTCAGCAGGCTCCCACTGACCACCACTGAGGGGGCGTCGGAGCAGAGCGCCGAGATGGTCATGGTCGTTGAGGCTTTTGACACTGCGGGCTCCCCCATCACAGCCCGCCAGATCAAACTCTGGACCAACAGGGACCCCCTCCTATCCATGAAAAAGAAATGTGTCCTGACTGGGGACTGGGCGCCCGCACACAGGCCGTGCCCCGAGGAAGTTAGGCCGTTTCAGAGACGGATGGATGAACTCTCCGTCCAAGCCGACTGCCTGTTGTGGGGCAGCCGGGTAGTCATGCCTCAGAAAGGAAGGGAAGCGTTCATCAGGGAACTCCATAGCGAGCACCCTGGCATCGTGTTAATGAAGGCCATTGCCCAGTCACACATGTGGTGGCCGGGGATTGACTCAGACCTGGAACACTGGGTTCACAGGTGCACGACGTGTGCCCAGCTGGTTAATGCCCACAGGGAGCCCGTGGCCTTGACCCACCAGGTCATGGTCATGTATTCACGTGGACTATGCGGGCCCGTTCATGGGAAAAATGTTCCTGATCATTGTCGATGCATACAAAAAGTGGATCGAGTGTATCATATTGAACTCGTGCACGACATCCATCACTGTGGAGAGCCTGCATACGGTTTTCGCGACGCACAGCTTGCCGGACATCCTGGTCAGCGATAATGGCCCGTGTTTTACCAGCCATGAATTCCAGGAGTTTATGTCGGGCAATGGGATCAAGCACGTCCAGACAACGCCGTTCAAGCTGGCCTCCAATGGCCATCGGAACGGACGGTCCAAGTCATAAAGTAGGGCATGCTACGCATCCAAGGGCCCTCCCTTCAGTACCGACTATCGCGCCTCCTGCTGGCCTACAGGTCCCGGCCGCACTTGCTCACGGGAGTCCCACCAGCGGAACTCCTCATGAAATGCACGCTCAAGACGTGGCTGTCCCTCATTCACCTAGCCCTGGCAGACATTTTGAGGGCAAGCGCCAGTCCCAAACCGAGCTCCATCATTGAGGCTCAAGTCGGAGGTGTATAGAAATAGATGACCCGGTATTTGTTCTTAACCATGCTTTGGGACCCAAATTGCTTGAAGGCACCGGAATTGGCAAAGCAGGAAACAGGATCATGATGGTCAGACTAGACAATGGGCAGATATGCCGCAAACACTTGGACCAAGTAAAGACAAGGTTCAGTGCAGACACGGAGGAACCGGAAGAAGAGCATGATGAGATAGCACCGACACCACTGCCAGCGCACGAGCAACAAAGACAGCCCTCAGTATGCACAGTCCCTGCAGCCAGCCCGGACAGGCCGGAATCACCTCAAGTGACAGAGAAGCGTGCTGAGGCTCAGCCACCAGAGTCACAACTGCGGCGCTCCACGAGAGAGAGCCGACCACCCGATAGACTTAACCTCTGAAACTAAAAGACCTAAGGGGGGAGGTGATGTCATGTATTTCGCCATCTTGCAATGACTATAAGTATTTAACTGTAACTCATGCATACTGTACCTGTACCCTTGTAATGCACACCCTGACCACAAGGAGTGAGCTCCTCACCTGGGCTTCCAGGTATAAAAGGGGAGGTCCCACCCAGGATCAACACTCTTTAGTCCTGGGAATAAAGTGAAGTTCACAGAGTGACCGTGACTGATATATCCATGTCTCGTGTGAGTTTGTAACAAGGTGCAGAGACACCACAGAAATGAATGGCAAAAGTAAATGTTGATCTCTTAGAGGACGAGACTGGGGAATTAGTGATAGGGAACATGGAGGTGGCAGAAACGCTGAACAAATATTTTGTATCAGTCTTTACGGTAGGCTACACTAAAAATATTCCAACAGTAGATATTCAAGGAGCTATAGCGGGGGAGGAACTTACCACAATCACAATCATTAAGGAGGTGGTACTCAGTAAGATATTGGGACTAAAGGCAGATAAATCCCCTGGACTTGATGGCTTGCATCCTAGGCTCTTAAGAGAAGTATTGGCTAGGATAGTGAATGCATTGGTTGTAATTTACCAAAATTCCATGGATTCTGGGGAGCTCCCAGCAGATTGGAAAACTACAAACGTAACGCCCCTACTTATAAAAGGAGGCAGACAAAAAGCAGGAAAATATAGACCAATTAGCCGAACATCTGTCATTGAGAAAATGTTGGAGTCCATTATTAAAGAAGCAGTTAGCAGGACATTTGGAAAAGCATAATTCAGTCAGGCTGAATCAGCATGGATTTATGAAGGGGAAGTCATGTTTGACAAGTTTGCTGGAATTCTTTGAGGATGTAACAAACAGGGTAGATGAAGGGGAACCAGTGGATGTGGTGTATTTGGACATCCAGAAGGCATTTGACAAGGTGCCACATAAAAGGCTACTGCACAAGATAAAAGTTTACGCAGTTGGGGGTAATATATTAGCAGGGATAGAGGACTGGCTAACTAACAGAAAACAGAGAGTCGGGATAAATGGTTCATTCTCGGGTTGGCAATCAGTAACTTGTGGGGTGCCGCAGTGCTGGGAACCCAACTATTAACAATCTATATTAATGACTTGGATGAAGGGACTGACTGTAACGTAACCAAGTTTGCTCATGATACAAAGATGGGAGGAAAAGCAATGTGTGAGGACACAAAAAACCTGTAAAAGGACATAGACAGGCTAAGTGAGTGGGCAAAAATTTGGCAGATTGAGTATAATGTTGAAAAGTGCGAAGTCATGCACTTCGGCAGAAAAAAATCGAAGAGCAAGTTGTTATTTAAGTGGAGAAAAATTGCAAAGTGCTGCAATACAGCGAGACCTAGGGGTCCTGGTGCTTGAAACACAAAAGGTTAATATGCAGGTACAGCAAGTGATCAGGAAGGCCAATGGTATCTTGGCCTTTATTGCAAAGGTATAAAAGCATGGAAGTCTTGCTACAGTTATATAGGGTATTGATGAGGCCACACCTGGAATACTGCGTACAGTTTTGTTTTCCATATTTAAGAAAGGATATACTTGCTTTGGAGGCAGCTCAGAGAAGTTTCTCTAGGTTGATTCTGGAGATGAGGGGGTTGACCTATGAGGCAAGGTTGAGAAGGTTGGGCCTCTACTCATTGGAATTCAGAAGAATAAGTGGTGATCTTATCGAAACGTATAAGATTATGAGGGGGCTTGACAAGGTGGATGCAGGGAAGATGTTTCAACTGATAGGGGAGACTAGAACTAGGGGGCATAATCTTAGAATAAGGGGCTGTCAATTTAAAACTGAGATGAGGAGGAATTTCTTCTCTCAGAGGGTTGTAAATCTGTGGAATTCGCTGCCTCAGAGAGCTGTGGAAGCTAAGTTATTGAATAAATTTATGATAGAAATAGACAGTTTTTTAACCGATAAGGGAATAAGCGGTTATGGGGAACGGGCAGGGAAGTGGACCTGAGTCCATGATCGGCTCAGCCATGATCATATTTAATGGTGGAGCAGGCTCGAGGGGCCAAATGGCCCACTCCTGCTCCTATTTCTTATGTTCTTATGTTCTTAATTATGCCCCCTACATTGATGTCTAAAATATTGTTATGTATCACAAAAAGCAATGGACCTAGTACTGAACTTTGCGGAACACCACTGGAAACAGCTTTCCATTCACAAAAACACCAATCGACCATTACCCTTTGCTTTCTGCCACTGAGCCAATTTTGGATCACACTTGTCACTTTTCCTTGGATCCCATGGGCTTTTACTTCACTGGCGAGTTTGCCATGTGGGAACTTGTCAAAAGCCTTGCTAAAATCCATGTAGACTACATCAAACACACACCCCTCATCAACCCACCTTATTACCTCCTCAAAAAATTCAATCAAGTTAATCACACATGACCTTCCCATAACAAATGCATGCTGCCTATCCTTGATTAATCTGTGCCTTTCTAAATGACAATTAATATTGTTCCTCTGAATTTTTTCCAACAATATGCCCACCACCAATGTTAGGCTGACTGGGTTGAAATTATTCAGTCTATCCCTTTCTCCCTTTTTAAACAACAATACAACACTGGCAGTACTCCAGTCCTCCAGCACCACACCTGTAGCCAGAGAGCATTGAAAAATGATTGTCAGAGCCTCTGTTATTTCCTCCCTTGCATCTCATAACAGCTTGGGATACATTTCATCTGAGCCTGGCCATTTGTCTACTTTCAAAGATGCTAAAGCCCTTATTAGGGCAGAAATTCCAGCCTCCCGGGTCCGTACTGAGTTCCCATTATTATGAATGAGAACATACTTTACCTGATTGGTTGCCCAGAGCCATGTGACTGCAGCTCCAGACCTATGCATGTCCTGACATGCACGCGCTTCAACGCGCAATCAGTGGAGGCCTCAGGACTGGGATCTCGCGTGGGCGCAGCATGATAAGGTAAGTGCACATTTAAAAAAATGTTTTTACCTGATCACCCGCGGGAAACAGCCGACTGGGATTTCTGGGCCAATATTTCCTCCTTCACTATGGTTATCTCATCTAATATTTCACATGCTTCCTCCTTAAGCACAATGCCTGCATCATCCCTCTCTTTTGTGAAGATGGATGCAAAGTATTTATTAAGAACGGTACCCTCATCTACCGCCTCCACACCCAAGCTTCCCTTTTGGTTTCTAATAGGCCCTATTCTTTCTTTAATTATCCCCTTGCTCTTTATGTATTTATGAAACATCTTTTGGTTTTCCTTGATTTTATTTGCCAATATTTTTTCATGCCCACTCTTTGCTTTCCTAATTTCCTTTTTAATTTCAACCCTGCATTTTCTAAACTCCTCTAGGCTTTCTGCAGTGGCAATTAAGAGTGCTGCCAGAGATGCTTTGAACAGAACACTTTCACGGGGCTTCCAACGCTCTGTTGGGACATTTCAGTCTGTAGAAACTGATCAGTAACTCCTCTGAGCCTGTGCCCAGCAACCCTGAGCTGCAAGGAATGGATACCGATGTCACTATCTCTCTAGAGAGTGCTACTGAGCCTGTTGCCTTACGGACTCCTCCTTGAGGGTACATGGGCCTGTCACCCTTGCCACTGCGTGAGAAAGGATGCCGAATGTTGGTCCATCTGGGACAACTGCTTCTCCTAAATGAGAGTCACCTAAGGCCACTACAGTTCCAAAGGAACCCCAGACATGCACAGATCAATCTTGTGTCACTCAGGGAACACATTGTAGCAGTTGTGAATGAGGAGCATTATCAAAAGGGTGGTTGGCACAGAGGTAGACACAATGTTAAGATGTACTTGTAGATAGGGTGATTGGAATGTGATGCTCTGTAAACATAGCTTATGCAAATACATTTCTGATTTAATTTCTGCACATTCATTCTGTTTTTAGGTGTGTGGATAATAGCAGGGGAAATATAGACATTTGCTTTAATAAGGAACTTGGTAGAAGCCTTTGCAAATAAGGGAATTTATGAGGGTAGGGGCGGAGAACAGGCAGGTATGAAGCGACTTGGGGCTCAATTTTCCCCAGTTATCTGCGTTGTTTTTTTGGCGTGCATCTAAATTAAAATATCCAAGTTTCCCCAAAGTTTCTGTGCCAGCGTAACTCAGTTAGTTATGATTATTTTAGGTTAGTATTGTTTTGCGCCATAAGGGGCGTAACCTGATGTCTGCACCAGTTTTTCACATTTAAGCAAGTTTGGCCAACTTACATTTTTATTAGGACGGTGTTTGTGACCACTCCCAAAAAATCTTCTGGGCACTTAAGAAAAACCATTAAAAGAATCAGCACAGAAAGACGCCATTGTTTTTAGGCAAAGTTTTGGAGGGAGTCAAGAAGGCAAAGAATACACATCATGAAGCTTAATTTTTTCAAAGTCAAAAGGGAGAAAATGGAAGTCTAATGCAATTTTTTAATTGTTGATTTTTTTCAAAGTACCACACCACCACCGAATGTCTCCTCACCGGGCTCGAAGGTCAGAGCGTTGGCCGGCAGAATCGCTCCCACGCCCAGACACAGGGGCTCGGGGCACGGCTTCAAAAGAAGCCCGGGGGGATGGGTGTGGGATGGGGTGGAAGCCGAACTGCAGGGATGAAAGCCCTTAGGCTATGCAGCAGCTTCAAAAGAAGCGCGGGGTGGGGAGGGGTGTGTGGTCAATGCCGAGCCCTGTGTCCGGGCGAGGGAGCGATTCTGCCGGCCGACCCTCGAGCACGGTGGGGAAATGTTCGGTCGGTTGTGGGCTGGTACTTTGAAAAAAATCAAAAATTAAAGAATTGCATTTGACTTTGTTTCTTTATTGAATGCCTAGCTTCCCATTCTAAGCAAGTGTATTGCGCATGCGCAGACCAGGGTGTGGTCCACACTAGGGTGTCAACCTTGGGGAGAGAGAGAGAGGAAAGAAGGTGTGAGTGCTTTCTTTTCTCCTGCTGTTTTGAGCATCTTGCAAAGCTACAATTAAACTTTGGAGGCAATATTGATAATGCCATACCTCGTGCAAGGCTTCTGCATGATGGTGCTGTGGAGGAGAAGATTGATTAGACATCATAGCCTGAGGAACCTCATAGCACGTAGGATGATGGGCAGGAGGCATTACCCACATCGGGTATTTCGAGACAGGTGTTCATACCTGCACCTGAGTGATGCAGACTGAGAGGGCTGCATTTCCACAAAGATGTTGTAACTGAGATCTGTGAGTTAGTAAAAGCAGACCTGCAACCTAGAAGCGTCAGGAGGACTGCTTTGTCAGTTGAAGTGAAAGTTACAGCTGCACTTTCATTTTATGCATCTGGAACATTCCAGGCCGCAACTGGAGATGTGTGTGTCATTTTTCAACATGCACTACATATCTGCATTTGGTAGGTGACTGCTGCACTATATGCCCAGAGGAATGACTACATAAAATTTGCCATGACTACACAGACAATGCATGACAGGGCTGTGGGCTTCTCTAGGATTGCTGGCTTCCCAAAGGTGCAGGGCCACGTCACCTTGCAAGCACCTTTGGAGGATTCTGAAATGTACAGGAACAGAAAAGACTTCCACTCCGTGAATGTGCAGCTCATCTGTGAGCTGCGCATGGATTCACTCTGGAGCATCCGCGATGCTGAGGATGTCGTGAATAGCACGTTTAGTGAGTTGGCCACACCGCAGGCAAAGGTTACTCAGGCAGATAAGGAACGGGTGACCATCAGGCAGAGCAGTGGAAGGAAGGTAGTGCAGGGGTCCCCTGCGGTCATCCCCCTCCAAAACAGATACACCATTTTGGGTACTGTTGCGGGGGATGACTCGTCAGGGGAAGGCAGCAGCAGCCAAGTTCATGGCACCATAGGTGGCTCTGCTGCACAGGAGGGCAGGAAGAAGAGTGGGAGAGCTATAGTGGTAGGGGATTCTATTGTAAGAGGAATAGATAGGCGTTTCTGTGGCCGCAATTGACACTCCAGGATGGTATGTTGTCTCCCTGGTGCAAGGGTCAAGAATGTCTCAGAGCGGCTGCAGGACATTTTGGAGGGCAAGGGTGAACAGCCAGTTGTTGTGGTGCATATAGGTACCAACGATATAGGTAAAAAATGGGATGAGGTCCTACAAGCTGAATTTAGGGAGCTAGAGTTAAATTAAAAAGCAGGACCTCAAAGGTAGTAATCTCAGGATTGCTACCAATGCCACATGTTAGTCAGAGTAGGAATTGCAGGATAGCTAACATGAATACGTGGCTTGAGGAGTGCTGCAGGAGGGAGGGATTCAAATTCCTGGGACATTGGAACCAGTTCTGGGGGAAGTGGGACCAGCACAAACCGGACGTTCTGCACCTGGGCAGGTCCGGAACCAATGCCCTAGGGGGAGTCTTGGCTAGTGCTGTTGGCGAGGGGTTAAGCTAATATGGCAGGGGGATGGAAACTTATGCAGGGAGAAAGAGAAAAGTAAAATGGGGGCAGAAGCAAAAGAGAGAAAGAAGAAAAGTAAAAGTGGAGGGCAGAGAAACACAAGGCAAAAATCAAAAAGGGCCACATTGCAGCAAAAGTCTAAAGGGACAAAGTGTGTTAAAAAGACAAGTCTGAAGGCTCAGTGCCTCAATGCGAGGAGTATTCGTAATAAGGTGGACGAATTAACTGCGCTATTAACGAATATGATATAATTGAGATTACAGAGACATGGCTCCAGGGTGACCAAGGCTGGGAACTCAACATCCAGGGGTATTCAACATTCAGGAAGGATAGACAGAAAGGAAAAGGAGGTGGGGTAGCTTTGCTGGTTAGAGAAGAAATGAATGCAATAGTAAGGAAGGACATTTGCTTGGATGATGTGCAATCTGTATGGGTAGAGCTGCGGAATAGCAAAGGGCAGAAAACGCTAGTGGGAGTTGTGTACAGGCCACCAAACAATAAGTGGTGACAGCATCAAACAAGAAATTAGGGATGCGTGCAATAAAGGTACAGCAGTTATCATGGGCGACTTTAATCTACATATAGATTGGGCTAACTAAACTGGTAGCAGTATGGTGGAGGAGGATTTCCTGGAGTGTATTAGGGATGGTTTTCTAGTCCAATATGTTGAGGAAATAACTAGAGGGCTGGCCATCCTAGACTGGGTGATGTGTAACGAGAAAGGACTAATTAGCAATCTTGTTGTGCGAGGCCCCTTGGGGAAGAGTGACCATAATATGGTAGAATTCTTTGTTAAGATGGAGAGTGACATAGTTAATTCAGAGACTAGGGTCCTGAAGTTAAGGAAAGGTAACTTCGATGGTATGAGACGTGAATTGGCTAGAATAGACTGGCGAATGATACTTAAAGGGTTGACGGTGGATAGGCAAAGGCAAACACTTAAAGAGCACATGGATGAACTTCAACAATTGTACATCCCTGTCTGGAGTAAAAATAAAATGAGGAAGGTGGCTCAACCGTGGCTAACAAGGGAAATTAGGGATAGTGTTAAATCAAAGGCAGAGGCATATAAATTGCCCAGAAAAAGCACCAAACCTGAGGATTGGGAGAAATTTAGAATTCAGCAGAGGAGGACAAAGGGTTTAATTAGGATAGGGAAATAGAGTATGAGTGGAAGCTTGCTGGGAATATAAAAACTGACTGCAAAAGCTTCTATAGATATGTGAAGAGAAAAAGATTAGTGAAGACAAACATAGGTCCCTTGTAATCGGAATCAGGTGAATTTATAATGGGGAACAAAGAAATAGCAGACCAACAGAACAAATACTTTGGTTTTGTCTTCACGAAGGAAGACATAAATAACATTCCAGAAATACTAGTAGACCGAGGGTCTCACGAGAAGGAGGAACTAAAGGTAATCCTTATTCGTCAGGAAATTGTGTTCGGGAAAATGATGGGATTGAAGGACGATAAATCCCCAGGGCCTGATAGTCTGCATCGCAGAGTACTTAAGGAAGTGGCCCTAGAAATAGTGGATGCATTGGTGATCATTTTCCAACAGTCGATTGACTCTGGATCAGTTCCTATGGACTGGAGGGTAGCTAATGTAACGTCACTTTTTAAAAAAGGAGTGAGAGAGAAAATAGGGAATTATAGACCAGTTAGCCTGACATCAGTAGTGGGGAAAATGTTGGAATCAATTATTAAAGATGAAATAGCAGTGCATTTAGAAAGCAATGGCAGGATCAGTCCAAGTCGGCATGGATATATGAAAGGGAACTCATGCATGACAAATCTTCTAGAATTTTTTGAGGATGTAACTAGTAGAGTGGACAAGGGAGAACCAGTGGATGTAGTATATTTGGCCTTTCAAAAGGCTTTTGACAAGTTCCCACACAAGAGATTGTTGTGCAAAATTAAAGCATATGGTATTGGGGGTAATGTATTGACGTGGATAGAGAACTAGTTGGCAGACAGGAAGCAGAGAGTCGGGATAAACGGGTCCTTTTCAGAATGGCAGGCAGTGACTAGTGGGGTGCCGCAGGGTTCAGTGCTGGGACCCCAGCTATTTACAATATACATCAATGATTTAGATGAAGGAATTGAGAGTAATATCTCCAAGTTTGCAGATGACACTAAGCTGGGTGGTGGTGTGAGCTGTGAGGAGGATGCTGAGAGGCTGCAGGGTGACTTGGACAGGTTAGGTGAGTGGACAAATGCATGGCAGATGCAGTATAATGTGGATAAATGTGAGGTTATCCACTTTGGGGGCCAAAACACAAAGGGAGAATATTATTTTGAATCTTGCATCTTGAAGCAGCGTATCCGATGCCTGGACCATTCCGGAGGCTACTTACAGTACTCCTCTGAGATTGTCGGTCAGTTCACTGTTGTGTGCTGCATATTGCATAATTTATCCATCATGAGGTAGCAGCAGCTGGTTGTTGAAGACCCACCTGAGGTGAGAGTGGCTGATGATGAGGAAGAAGATGCAGATGATGAGGAGGAGGACGAGGAAGTCATGCAACTACCTGAACCTGGAGCACGATGGCAGAGGAGGTCGGGCTGCCGTGCCCCTTTAGCAATTGCTCGAGCCTTGCACCAGCAGCTCATCCATGAACGCTTTGCTGCCTGAAGGCTCAGCGGCAACTATTCCAAATGGACCATGTTTACTGTTTGGACCTGTTCCGTAATGTTGGGTTGTGTTACTGGAACAAATAATGGAAATGATTTTTCTTTAGTTCAAAAATTTGAGTTAAAAATGGAACAAATAATAAAAATGATTCAGTTGTAATTTAAAATATTTAACTTAACTTTAATAAAAATATTCTTGTATCAAACTTTAAAGTTTTCAGTTAAGATCACTTATTAACTTTAAGATCACTTGCAAACTTTTAAACTTGTAAATTTACATTACTTACAAAAAACTTAATTGAGAACAATTACAACAGTACCAACAATAATAATAACAACAACAGCAAAGAAAGGCTGCACCCATCTCTCCTCCACCTTATTCTAAGACCACCCGCTGAGCTTGGTCTTGGTGACTCCTCCCCTGCCCGCAGGCGATGGCCCAGCATTTCTCGGGTTTGTACCAAGCTTATTCTTTTGAGCATCTCGGGTAATGCGCACTTCTTGATGGGGGGGCGAGGTCAGGCGGTAATGTGGAAGGCCCGGCTTGGGCCTCTGCAGAGGTTGGTTTGGGGATTGGAGTGGGAGTGGCAGTTGATTCCGTCAATGGCCGTGGGGTCTGGGCGTGTTCCCTTGTTGCAACAGCTAACTCCGACATTCCCTCCCTCATGTTCACCAACAGTGTATCAGCTACCTGCGAAATTCTCTCCTTCATGTGCCCGGACAGTGTTCCTATTTCTCGTGAGAGTGTTGTTCCCTCTCCCGACAGTCCCAATACCTCATCACCCACCCTACCGATGGTGTCCAGGAGAGATTGCGTAAGGTCAATGCTCTCCGCACTCATTGCCATCATCTGAACCACATCTGTTACATCCTGCACCTCAGGAGATCGCTGTCAAGCACTCCCTCCCCTCCTCACTCTGGGTGTGGCTCGCTGCATCCCACTGGGACCTGCAGACTTGGACGGTGGGGCCTTGGGTGTGTCTCGCTGCACCCCACTGGAACCCGCAGCCTCGGACTGTGTGAAACCATGGAATGTCCCAACACTCTTGCCACTCAGGAATGGAGCTGGCACCTCACTGGTTGGCACCAGCACCTCCTCCAGAGTATGTACAACAGTGGGGGCTTCATCCTCCCCCTACCCCTGCTACTTCTCATCCCCCTCCCCCACACTCCCATGCTCTTGGTCTGGAAGATGGGATTGGAAGATGTTCTCCTCTTCAGGTTCGTCTGCGTCTGAATCTTCTTCTGCATCGGCTTCAGCCTCATCAGGGTTGGCCTCAAGTTCTGAAAAATATAACAGAACAGACAAATGGTTAGCAGCAGAGGAGGGGGCAGGGTGGTATGAGTAGGCTCACACACCGCAGGCAGCAGGCTTATTAGAAGGACCATGATGAATGATAGCACATTGCATCAACCGAAGCGTAGCTGACGGAGACATCCCCATGAACCGTAGCATGGCTAGCCCGCGCAGTACTTAACATTTAGCAAAGCCAGACTGTTGAATTTGCAGGACTTACCCTCTCCCTCGAGTGTGGGCCCAGCTTGTGCAGTGGTGGTTGCATTTTTCCAGGTAGGATGCATCAAAGCAGTGACCGTGCCTTCCAAGGGTGTCAGTGGGTGCAGATTTGCAGGGCCTCCTCCTGTTTGAGTCTCTCTCTTTTGTTGTGTACCACCTTCCTCTGCAAAGATGAAAATATAACTTTTTAGAGAGGGTGTCTTTCTGCTGGGTGGGATATACAGATGGTCGCATTTACAATTGCAATTCCAGTGAATCAATGAAAATATTACTTATACTAACTACTTGACCAAGGTCCTGCGACTTCTTTTTGCACTGGCCTCCAGACCTCGGGGTGGTCACCATTGCACAGTAATCTTCTGCAAGTTGGTTCCAGTGTTTCTTCATTTCTTTTGGTGAAACTTTGGTGTGACCTCTGTTGGTGTCCAGCTCATGCTATCTGGTCTCAATTACAGTAACCAGTGCCTCCACTTCCTCTTGTGAGAAATTCTTGGTCCTTGAGCTGCATTGCATATTGTAGCTCTGATTTTTTCCACTGAGAATTAAAGTTCTCACACACCACTCAGAATTAAAGTGCTCACACATAACTGGCTCTTTAAAAATGGCCGAATGCAGACCGGGAGGTGTGCTGGACATGCACGCCCGTAGCAGTCATGTAAAAAATTTCATTTTTTTTCCACGCATGCACAGAATGGTGGGGGGGGGGGGGGGGCGGGGGGCATCCTTTTTTCGGTGCAGACCTTAGGCTCCACCCCCCGAAGTAAAGGACAGGCTGCGCGGTGCCAATTAAAAAAATTAGAACGGGGAAATTTTCAACTTAATTTTTTTGAGTAGTTAGGACCAAAAAAAACAGGCATAACTCTTGAAACACGCCAGAAAACAGCATTGCGGAAAATTGAGCCTAATATTTGGTGAGCCATGCTTTATTTATTGGAAACACTGGGCTAACAGTTGTACCTTTCTTTCTGCAGCCAATAGCTGTTCTTTTGCACATCCTCTCCTTCATGTGCACACTCTTCATGCAATGGGGATAGGAATCCTTTCATTCTCCTCTTCATCATCATTGTTTTCAGCTTCCAGAAGCGACAAGCCTTTCTTCATTGTGACATTACGCAGATGCAGCAGACTACATTGATTCTTGAGACTCTTGCAGGGTTCCACCTGATTTATTCAAGAACCTAAAACAGGACTACAGAATTCTAATCTTTTGCTGTATGACACTTTCCCACATTACAACAGCGACTGCACTCCAAAGGTACTTCATTGGCTGTAAAGTGCTTTGAGACGTCCGGCGGTCATGAAAGGCGCGATATAAATGCAAGTCATCCTTTCTTTCTTTCTTTCTTTCTTTTCTTTTCTTGTAAATTATCATTGTATCTGCTGTCTTCCTCTGCCTGCATATGACTTACTGCAGACATTAGCCATGATGAAACCATCATGGTAGATTCCTAGGAATCTGGCACTGGTGTACAGGATAAAGTACTTGGTATCACACATTAACTGGACATTAATAGAAAGAAAGCCTTTCCTATTCATAAAATTCAGGGGATTGTCATATGGGGCTTTTAATTCCACATATGTTCCATCAATTAGTCCTTGCACCATTTGGAACTTTGCCAGTCTGTGGATCTGTATAGCTAGCTCTCTGTCTGCTTCCATTTGAAAGGAAATGAATTGAGAAGTCCTTTTGAATATAGCATCAGTTATCTTATTGACACAATGGTGAACAGCTACCTGACTAATGTGGCAAAAATCAACTGATGCTGCCTGAAAGGATACAGAAACAAAGAAATTTAAGGCAGTGATGACTTTGACTGGTACAGATAAAGTGGTTCTCCTGATGGAAGCAGGCTGCAGGTCTTCAGCCAGCAGTTGGCATACTTTCTCAAGAACCTCCCGGGGAAAGTGCAGCTTTCTGAGGCACTGACTGTTCAAGCCTGTGAGGCCTGACTCTAAGAGCTTTTAATATAACGAGCTGAGGCTTGTAATAAAGGAATGACAATAATCATGGGCGATTTTAATCTTCATATTGATTGGACAAAGCAAATTGGCCAGGGTAGCCTTGAAGAAGAGTTCATAGAATGTATCCGGGATAGTTTCCTTGAACAGTACATTGCAGAACAAACCAGGGAGCAGGCTATCTTAGATCTGGTACTGTGTAATGAAACAGGATTGATAAATGATCTCCTAGTAAAGGATCCTCGAGGAAAAAGTGATCATTGCATGGTCACCTATATCTACAGTCATCCTGGACAACTGTACCATCACTCCGTGCTCATGTGGTGCTTGTGGACCAGACCTGCTGCATGCACGAGACCTTCGCGGGGTTGGTGCCATCCTGGGGACAAATGGGGTGCCCTGTGGCGAGGTGCTTGGGGCCGGTAGCTCTAGAGTGGAGGCAGGAATGACCGAAGGACCACTAGGTGGCCTTGGGGTGGAATGGCTTCTAGAGCATGGCGATGCAGATTCCTCGAAGTCCACGCTCTCATCCGTGGAGAACAGACCCAGCGGATTGACAGGCGAGAATCGGAGCTCCTCAGCACCAGATGTAGGTTCGTCTGGAGAATCGAGCCCCGCGCCCCCACCTTCTGGCCTCTGTGGTCTTGCCTTGGGACATGCTGCTGGCTGAGCTA
The DNA here is from genome assembly GCF_044704955.1 of Pristiophorus japonicus. Taxonomy (NCBI): domain Eukaryota; kingdom Metazoa; phylum Chordata; class Chondrichthyes; family Pristiophoridae; genus Pristiophorus; species Pristiophorus japonicus. The sequence continues at coordinate 381,531,752 of NC_091977.1, read as the reverse complement.
CAAAACACAAATGAGGTTATTAGAGGAGAAGTGGGTGCTAGGGTCACAAGGTGAGTCCAGTGCTACACACATCATATACATGACAAAAGCACCACCGCTATCAAAATCATCACAGACATCACATTTCATGACCATCAACACATTTGTATTGCAATGATTTTCATTAGACCAGCATTATTTCTGTGACAATTTTAGAAATAATCAATCATCTAGCGTGGAGGTATGCCACTACAAGGTACAGTGCGAGCTGGTGCAGGGCAGCCACGGTAACGAAGAGTGATGTCAGCAAGGTTCAAGTCGGTGATTGGAGCGTGGGCAGATGCAGCAGGAGCGGCAAGAGATTGCGGAGGAATGTGATCAGGGCGCAGGGGAAGCGTGAGTTCAGGGCCACCAGTGCGAGCACACGCTCCTCCATCTCAGTGATGTCGCTTGGGACTGGTGGCCCCCCACCTGTTCGCCTCTGCATGGACCTCATCTTCAATACCTTCTTTTGTAAAAGGTGACAGGATGACATGGCATGAGCTCATTGCATAGAAACATAGAAAATAGGTGCAGGAGTAGGCCATTCGGCCCTTCAAGCCTGCACCGCCATTCAATGAGTTCATGGCTGAACATGCAACTTTAGTACACCATTCCTGCTTTCTCGCCATACCACTTGATCCCCCCAGTAGTAAGGATGACATCTAACTCCTTTTTGAATATATTTAGTGAATTGGCCTCAACAACTTTCTGTGGTAGAGAATTCCACAGGTTCACCACTCTCTGGGTGAAGAAGTTTCTCCTCATCTCGGTCCTAAATAGCTTATCCCTTAATCTTAGATTGTGACCCCGGTTCTGGACTTCCCCAACATTGGGAACATTCTTCCTAAATCTAACCTGTCTAAACCCGTCAGAAATTTAAACGTTTCTATGAGATCCCCTCTCATTCTTCTGAACTCCAGTGAATACAAGCCCAGTTGATCCAGTCTTTCTTGATATGTCAGTCCCGCCATCCCGGGAATCAGTCTGGTGAACTTTCGCTGCACTCCCTCAATAGCAAGAATGTCCTTCCTTAAGTTAGGAGACCAAAACTGCACACAATACTCCAGGTGTGGCCTCACCAAGGCCCTGTACAACTGTAGTAACACCTCCCTGCCCCTGTACTCAAATCCCCTTGCTATGAAGGCCAACATGCCATTTGCTTTCTTAACCGCTTGCTGTACCTGCATGCCAACCTTCAATGACTGATGTACCATGACACCCAGGTCTTGTTGCATCTCCCCTTTTCCTAGTCTGTCACCATTCAGATAATAGTCTGTCTCCCTGTTTTTACAACTACAGTGGATAACCTCACATTTATCCACATTATACTTCATCTGCCATGCATTTGCCCACTCACCTAACCTATCCAAGTCACTCTGCAGCCTCATAGCATCCTCCTTGCAGCTCACACTGCCACCCAACTTAATGTCATCCGCAAATTTGGAGATACTACATTTAATCCCCTCGTCTAAATCATTAATGTACAGTGTAAACAGCTGGGGCCCCATCACAGAATCTTGCGGTACCCACCAGTCTCTACCTGCCATTCTGAAAAGTACCCATTTACTCCTACTCTTTGCTTCCTGTTTTGAGTACTGTTGAGGGGAATGACTCATCAGGGGAGGGCAGCAGCAGCCAAGTTCATGGCACCGTGGCTGGCTCTGCTGCACAGGGGGGCAAGAAAAAGAGTGGGACAGCAATAGTGATAGGGGATTCAATGGTGAGGGGAATAGATAGGCGTTTCTGCGGCCGCGACCGAGACTCCAGGATGGTATGTTGCCTCCCTGGTGCAAAGGTCAAGGATGTCTCGGAGCGGGTGCAGGACATTCTGAAATGGGAGGGAGAACAGCCAGTTGTCGTGGTGCACATTGGTACCAACGACATAGGTAAAAAAAGGGATGAGGTCCTACGAAACGAATTTAAGGAGCTAGGAGCTAAATTAAAAGGTAGGACCTCAAAAGTAGTAATCTCGGGATTGCTACCAGTGCCACGTGATAGTCAGAGTAGGAATCGCAGGATAGCGCAGATGAATACGTGGCTTGAACAGTGGTGCAGCAGGGAGGGATTCAAATTCCTGGGGCATTGGGACCGGTTCTGGGGGAGGTGGGACCAGTACAAACCGGACGGTCTGCACCTGGGCAGGACCGGAACCAATGTCCTAGGGGGAGTGTTTGCTAGTGCTGTTGGGGAGGATTTAAACTAATATGGCAGGGGGATGGGAACGAATGCAGGGAGACAGAGGGAAACAAAAAGGAGGCAAAAGCAAAAGACAGAAAGGAGATGAGGAAAAGTGGAGGGCAGAGAAACCCAAGGCAAAGAACAAAAAGGGCCACTGTACAGCAAAATTCTAAAAGGACAAAGGGTGTTAAAAAAACAAGCCTGAAGGCTTTGTGTCTTAATGCAAGGAGTATCCGCAATAAGGTGGATGAATTAATTGTGCAAATAGATGTTAACAAATATGATGTGATTGGGATTACGGAGACGTGGCTCCAGGATGATCAGGGCTGGGAACTCAACATTCAGGGGTATTCAACATTCAGGAAGGATAGAATAAAAGGAAAAGGAGGTGGGGTAGCATTGCTGGTTTAAGAGGAGATTAATGCAATAGTTAGGAAAGACATTAGCTTGGATGATGTGGAATCTATATGGGTAGAGCTGCAGAACACCAAAGGGCAAAAAATGTTAGTAGGAGTTGTGTACAGACCTCCAAACAGTAATAGGGATGTTGGGGAGGGCATCAAACAGGAAATTAGGGGTGCATGCAATAAAGGTGTAGCAGTTATAATGGGTGACTTTAATATGCACATAGATTGGGCTAGCCAAACTGGAAGCAATACGGTGGAGGAGGATTTCCTGGAGTGCATAAGGGATGGTTTTCTAGACCAATATGTTGAGGAACCAACTAGGGGGGAGGCCATCTTAGACTGGGTGTTGTGTAATGAGAGAGGATTAATTAGCAATCTCATTGTGCGAGGCCCCTTGGGGAAGAGTGACTATAATATGGTGGAATTCTGCATTAGGATGGAGAATGAAACAGTTAATTCAGAGACCATGGTCCAGAACTTAAAGAAGGGTAACTTTGAAGGTATGAGGCGTGAATTGGCTAGGATAGATTGGCGAATGATACTTAGGGGGTTGACTGTGGATGGGCAATGGCAGACATTTAGAGACCGCATGGATGAATTACAACAATTGTACATTCCTGTCTAGCGTAAAAATAAAAAAGGGAAGGTGGCTCAACCGTGGCTATCTAGGGAAATCAGGGATAGTATTAAAGCCAAGGAAGTGGCATACAAATTGGCAAGAAATAGCAGCGAACCTGGGGACTGGGAGAAATTTAGAACTCAGCAGAGGAGGACAAAGGGTTTGATTAGGGCAGGGAAAACGGAGTACGAGAAGAAGCTTGCAGGGAACATTAAGGCAGATTGCAAAAGTTTCTATAGGTATGTAAAGAGAAAAAGGTTAGCAAAGACAAGCGTAGGTCCCCTGCAGTCAGAATCAGGGGAAGTCATAACGGGGAACAAAGAAATGGCAGACCAATTGAACAAGTACTTTGGTTCGATATTCACTAAGGAGGATACAAACAACCTTCCGGATATAAAAGGGGTCAGAGGGTCTCGTAAGGAGGGGGAACTGAGGGAAATCTTTATTCGTCGGGAAATTGTGTTGGGGAAATTGATGGGATTGAAGGCCGATAAATCCCCAGGGCCTGATGGACTGCATCCCAGAGTACTTAAGGAGGTGGCCTTGGAAATAGCGGATGCATTGACAGTCATTTTCCAACATTCCATTGACTCTGGATCAGTTCCTATGGAGTGGAGGGTAGCCAATGTAACCCCACTTTTTAAAAAAGGAGGGAGAGAGAAAACAGGGAATTATAGACCGGTCAGCCTGACCTCAGTAGTGGGTAAAATGATGGAATCAATTATTAAGGATGTCATAGCAGTGCATCTGGAAAATGGTGACATGATAGGTCCAAGTCAGCATGGATTTGTGAAAGGGAAATCATGCTTGACAAATCTTCTGGAATTTTTTGAGGATGTTTCCAGTAAAGTGGACAAAGGAGAACCAGTTGATGTGGTATATTTGGACTTTTAGAAGGCTTTCGACAAGGTCCCACACAAGAGATTAATGTGCAAAGTTAAAGCACATGGGATTGGGGGTAGTGTGCTGACGTGGATTGAGAACTGGTTGTCAGACAGGAAGCAAAGAGTAGGAGTAAACGGGTACTTTTCAGAATGGCAGGCAGTGACTAGTGGGGTGCCGCAAGGTTCTGTGCTGGGGCCCCAGCTGTTTACATTGTACATTAATGATTTAGACGAGGGGATTAAATGCAGTATCTCCAAATTTGCGGATGACACTAAGTTGGGTGGCAGTGTGAGCTGCGAGGAGGATGCTATTAGGCTGCAGAGTGACTTGGATAGGTTAGGTGAGTGGGCAAATGCATGGCAGATGAAGTATAATGTGGATAAATGTGAGGTTATCCACTTTGGTGGTAAAAACAGAGAGACAGACTATTATCTGAATGGTGACAGATTAGGAAAAGGGAAGGTGCAACGAGACCTGGGTGTCATGGTACATTAGTCATTGAAGGTTAGCATGCAGGTACAGCAGGCGGTTAAGAAAGCAAATGGCATGTTGGCCTTCATAGCGAGGGGATTTGAATACAGGGGCAGGGAGGTGTTGCTACAGTTGTACAGGGCCTTGGTGAGGCCACACCTGGAGTATTGTGTACAGTTTTGGTCTCCTAACTTGAGGAAGGACATTCTTGCTATTGAGGGAGTGCAGCGAAGATTCACCAGACTGATTCCCGGGATGGCGGGACTGAGCTATCAAGAAAGACTGGATCAACTGGGCTTGTATTCACTGGAGTTCAGAAGAATGAGAGGGGATCTCATGGAAATGTTTAAAATTCTGACGGGTTTAGACAGGTTAGATGCAGGAAGAATGTTCCCAATGTTGGGGAAGTCCAGAACCAGGGGTCACAGTCTGAGGATAAGGGGTAAGCCATTTAGGACCGAGATGAGGAGAAACTTCTTCACCCAGAGAGTGGTGAACCTGTGGAATTCTCTACCACAGAAAGTAGTTGAGGCCAATTCACTAAATATATTCAAAAGGGAGTTAGATGAAGTCCTTACTACTCGGGGGATCAAGGGTTATGGCGAGAAAGCAGGAAGTGGGTACTGAAGTTTCATGTTCAGCCATGAACTCATTGAATGGCGGTGCAGGCTAGAAGGGCTGAATGGCCTGCTCCTGCACCTATTTTCTATGTTTCTATGTTTCTATGCCAACCAGTTCTCAATCCATGTCGGCACACTAACCCCAATCCCATGTGCTTTAACTTTGCACATTAATCTCTTGTGTGGGACCTTGTCGAAAGCCTTCTGAAAGTCCAAATACACCACATCAACTGGTTCTCCCTTGTCCACTCTACTGGAAACATCCTCAAAAAATTCTAGAAGATTTATCAAGCATGATTTCCCTTTCAAAAATCCATGCTGACTTGGACCTATCATGTCACCTCTTTCCAAATGCGCTGCTATGACATCCTTAATAATTGATTCCATCATTTTACCCACTACCGATGTCAGGCTGACCGGTCTATAATTCCCTGTTTTCTCTCTCCCTCCTTTTTTAAAAAGTGGGGTTACATTGGCTACCCTCCACTCCATAGGAACTGATCCAGAGTCTATGGAATGTTGGAAAATGACTGTCAAAGTATCCGCTATTTCCAAGGCCACCTCCTTAAGTACTCTGGGATGCAGTCCATCAGGCCCTGGGGATTTATCGGCCTTCAATCCCATCAATTTCCCCAACACAATTTCCCGACAAATAAGGATTTCCCTCAGTTCCTCCTTCTTACTAGATCCTCTGACCCCTTTTATATCCGGAATGTTGTTAGTGTCCTCCTTAGTGAATACCAAACCAAAGTACTTGTTCAATTGGTCTGCCATTTCTTTGTTCCCCGTTATGACTTCCCTGATTCTGACTGCAGGGGACCTACATTTGTCTTTACTAACCTTTTTCTCTTTACATATCTATAGAAGCTTTTGCAATCCATCTGAATGTTCCCTGCAAGCTTCCTCTCGTACTCTAGTTTCTCTGCCCTAATCAAACCCTTTGTCCTCCTCTGCTGAGTTCTAAATTTCTCCCAGTCCCCAGGTTCGCTGCTATTTCTGGCCAATTTGTATTCCACTTCCTTGGCTTTAATACTATCCTTGATTTCCCTTGATAGCCACGGTTGAGCTACCGTCCCTTTTTTATTTTTACGCCAGACAGGGATGCACAATTGTTGTAGTTCATCCATGCGGTCTCTAAATGTCTGCCACTGCCCATCCACTGTCAACCCCTTAAGTATAATTCGCCAATCTATCCTAGCCAATTCACGTCTCATACCTTCAAAGTTACCCTTCTTTAAGTCTCTGAATTAACTGTTTCATTCTCCATCCTAATGTAGAAATCCACCATATTATGGTCACTCTTCCCCAAGGGGCCTCACACAACGAGATTGCTAATTAATCCTCTCTCATTACACAACACCCAGTCTAAGATGGCCTCCCCGCTAGTTGGTTCCTCGACATATTGGTCTAGAAAACCATCCCTTATGCACTCCAGGAAATCCTCCTCCACCGTATTGCTTCCAGTTTGGTTAGCCCAATCTATATGCATATTAAAGTCACCCATGATAACTGCTGCACCTTTGTTGCATGCACCCCTAATTTCCTGTTTGATGCCCTCCCCAACATCACTACTACTGTTTGGAGGTCTGTATACAACTCCCACTAATGTTTTTTGCCCTTTGGTGTTCTGCAGCCCTACCCATATAGATTCCACATCATCCAAGCTAATATCCTTCCTAACTATTGCATTAATCTCCTCCTTAACCAGCAATGCTACCCCACCTCCTTTTCCTTTTATTCTATCCTTCCTGAATGTTGAATACCCTTGGATGTTGAGTTCCCAGTCCTGATCATCCTGGAGCCACGTCTCTGTAATCCTAATCACATCATATCTGTTAACATCTATTTGCACAGTTAATTCATCCACCTTATTATGGATACTCCTTGCATTAAGACACAAAGCCTTCAGGCTTGTTTTTTTAACACCCTTTGTCCTTTTAGAATTATGATGTAGTGTGGCCCTTTTTGTTTCTTGCCTTTGTTTACTCGGCCTTCCACTATTGCTTTTTACCTTTCTACCATCTGTTTCTGACTCTATATTACTTCACCCTCTCTCGCTGCATAGGTTCCCATTCCCCTGCCATATTAGTTTAAACACTCCCAAACTGCATTAGCAAATGTTACCCCCAGGACATCAGTTCCAGTCCTGCTCAAGTGCAGACCATCCCTTTTGTACAGGTCCCACTTCCCCCAGAACTGGTTCCAATGTCCCAGGAATTTGAATCCCTCCCTCTTGCACCACTGCGTGATATCATTGCTAGGTACTGTCACAGAGACTGATTCAAAGCATAACCAACAGATGTAATCATGATTATTATGAAAATTATCATTCTTTACCTAAAGACATGCACCGTGACCGCAGGCTTTGAGTAAAATATTCCCGGTAAAAGTGAAAGACCTCACATCTGTTGATAGTCACTCATGACTGTTACAAATTAAATTATATAAATACGTAAGTACATGTAAATCAATGTAATACTTACTCTTGCGGATCCCACAAGGTCGTTCCATCGTTTGCGGCATTGGTTGCCCTCACGAACCTCATTGGTCGCTGACGAGACCACTTCTGCTATCTCGATCCATATCTTCTGGTAGTCCTTTGGGTCGGCGTCCCACGCCCTCATGTGTCAAATCACCCTTGCATAATGCGACCTCCTGGAGGAGGGAGGCATTTGCCTCATCCGAGAACCTCCTAGTTCTCTTGCGCCCTCCAATGTGCTCCTCTCCCACCTCACTGCTCTCTCCAGCATCAATCTCCACAGCGTGCTGTGATGCCTCCTCCTCTCTCTCCATTTTAGGGCAAATTCGGGCAAATAGGTGGCTGGTAACAGTTACTTTTTGTTTGCCTACTTGCTGTGAAGCTCTAAAGTCTCCCTCCTTCCTCCCAAATCAGCCATACCACATCCAGATATGCCTTCAGTCGCCCTGAGCTCCCTCTCTCTCCCTGTCTCCTCTTCTGCACATGTCATGATGACCCTTGACCTCCTGAATCATGGGAATCGAATGTTGCCATGCTGTTGCTAAGGATGGCAACACTTTACGGCAGAAGGTCAAAACAATTTAATGCTCCCGCCCATTTCATATTGCTCGTGATAATGCCCATTTTAAAAAAAGGAGACTAGGTGCTTTGAGAATGGGCAAGAAGCCGGCGATCTGAAAATTCTTTCTTTACTGCCCATGCTGGAAATAATGCCCATTTTTTGGCGATAAGCACAAAAGTGTAAAATCTAGCCCATGGAATTCTCTGCCCCAGATCAACAACGGCAGCTGCAGGAGGTGTTGTGAGCTCCCACTACACAATTTCTAGCCCAAAGTACCCCAATCTCAGCACACAAAACAGCCTCCCAGATTTTGGCATCCCCCTCAGGGATACCTTCCTGCAGTTCTTACCAACACTTATAAAGTGATGATAATTGTTTGGGGCAGATAATGAGTAAAATGTATTGATAGAATTAACTACGACCCTTTGGTCTATTTTACATAAGGCAAATTGGCATCCTGATGGATCTTGAAGGGGACTGATGGTATTTTAGTGAGTGCAAGTTTTCAGCAGTGAATTTGATTTGAGCATAAAAATCTAGGCTGACACTCCAGCGCAGTGCTGAGGGAGTGCTGCACTGTCAGTGGTGCCGCCTTTCAGATGAAACCGAGGGTGTCTGCTTTCTACGGTGGATGTAAAAGGTCCCATGGCATTATTTTGAAGAAAAGCAGGGGAGTTATCTCTGCTGTCCTGATCAATATTTATCCCTCAATCAACATCACTAAAACAGATTATCTGGTCATTATCACATTGTTATTTGTGGGAGCTTGCTGTGTGTACATTAGCTGTCATATTTCCTACCTTACAACAGTGACTACACTTCAAAAGTACTTCATTGGCTGCAAAGCACTTTGGGGCATCATGAGGTTGTGAAAGGCGCGATATAAATGCAAGTCTTTCTTTCTTTGAAGCAGTAGCCTCTAAGATCTCATTTTATCCTGTTTACCACCCCTGAGCTTACATAAAGGCATGAGTGACAAATTGTGCATCAAGAGACTACGCTTCAGCAAGGATGCCCTGGATGATCAATGACACCTTTTGGACCCAGATCTACAACCCAAATCCAATGCATGCTCCGTGCATAGCTCTCAGTTTGTATATTAATTGCTCCTTCCACACTTCAGCTGAGAACCTATACAATATTCGCCAGGGTGGTATTTGATTTCTGCATTTGCCAAGTCATGGATAAACTCTTCTGCAATGCCGGGTTCTTTTTAATTTCTTCACTGCCCTCACTATATATTAGCCCCAATCCCAGCGCCTATGCAGTAAATGCCAGCCCTTAGGGTGTAACTTTCAGATCTAAAGCCTCTGAGAACACAAAAGGCACTTCATTCCTCCTCCCCGCCCCACCCCAATATTATACAATGAATTGACATCACTGAACACCACAACCAGTTTACAAACCAAATGGTGATTAGTGCAGTGTTCCTCTCTATCTCCGCACCTTACTACTGATTATCACTGTGATTCCCCTGCTTGCCAGTACACAATTTCCTATGATATATTCTAATAGGTTATAGGTACCATCTGAGGGTTAGTTTCACAAGAGATGGTTGGCTACAAACATGGATTGAAAGTCTCTTGAGACAGAGGTGGCATTTGTCTGATGAACCTAGTGGGATGGACCTAGTGAAGGCTGCATTGCTGTTTCTGCCTGGGCAGTTTGACCCAGTAGACCCTGAAGGAAGTTCCTCAGAGGGCTTACATGTGCTATCCAGAGAGACAGGTATCATGTGAGTGGACTCTGGCTGTGTCACTGACACTGGTACCAGCTTCGACATTCTAGAACGGTTCCCATGGATTGGAAGGTAGCAAATGTAATCCCGCTATTTAAGAAAGGACGGAGAGAGAAAACAGGGAACTGCAGACCAGTTAGCCTGACATCAATAGTAGGGAAAATGCTAGAATCTATTATTAAGGACATGATAACAGGGCACTTAGAAAATAATAACAGGATTGGGCTGAGTCAACATGGATTTATGAAAGGGAAATCATGTTTGACAAATCTGTTAGAGTTTTTTGTGGTTGTAACGGTTGTAACTAGCAGAATAGATAAGGGGAACCAGAGGATGTGGTGTATTTGGATTTTCAGGAGGCATTCGTTAAGGTGCCACACATGAGGTATTGAACAAAATTAGGGCTCATGAAAATATACTAGCATAGATTGAGGATTGGTTAACGGACAGAAAACAAAGATTAAGAATAAACAGGTCACTTTCGGGTTGACAGGCTGTAACTAGTGGGGGACCACGAGGATCAGTGCTTGGGCCTCAGCTATTCACAATCTGTATCAATGATTTGGATGAGGAGACCAAATGTAATATACCCAAGTTTGCTGATGATACAAAGCTAGGTGGGAATGTAAGTTGTGAGAAGGATGTAAAGAGGCATCAAGGGGATATAGACAGGCTAAGTGAGTGGGCAAGAACATAGCAAATGGAATATAATGTGGCGAAATGTGAAGTTATTCACTTTGGTAGGAAAAATAGAAAAGCAGAGTATTTTTTAAATGGGGAGAGATTGGGAAATGTTGATGTTCAGAGGGACCTGGATCGCCTTGTACACGAATGACTGAAAGTTAACATGCAGGTACAGCAAGCAATTAAGAAAACAAATTATATGTTGGCCTTTGAGGATTTGAGTATAAGAGTAAAGATGTTTTACTGGAATTATATAGGGCCCTGGTGAGACCACACCTGGAGTATTGTGTACAGTTTTGGTCTCCTTACCTAAGGAAGGATATACCTGCCATAGATGACGTGCAATAAAGTTTCACCAGACTGATTCCTGGGATGGGGGAATTGTCCTATGAGGAGAGATTGAGTATACTAGTCCTATATTTTATAAGAATGAGAGGTGATCTCATTGAAACACACAAAATTCTTACAGGGCTTGACAGGGTAGATGCAGGAATGATGTTTCCTCTGGCTGGGGAGTCTAAAATCAGGGGTCAAAGAATAAGGGGTTGGTCACTTAGGACTAAGATGAGGAGAAATGTCTTCACTCAAAGAGTGGTGAATCTTTGGAATTCTCTGCCCCAGAGGGCTGTGGATGTTCAGTCGTTGAGTATATTCAAAATAGAGATCGATAGATTTTTGAATATCAAGGGAATCAAGGGATATGGGGATAGTGCAGGAAAGTGGAATTGAGGTAGAAGATCAGCCATGATCTTATTGAATGGCTGAGCAGGTTTGAGGGGCTGAATGGCCTACTCCTGCTCTTATTTCTTATGTTCTTATGTGTTCGAATTATAGAATCGTACAGCACAGGAGGCCATTTGGTCCATCATGTCAGCGCCAGCTCTTTGAAAGATCTATCCAATTAGCCCCACTCCGTTGAGTCTTTCAAGACAGAGATCAACAGATTTTTGAATATTAAGGGAATCAAGGGATATGGGGATAGTGCAGGAAAGTGCAGTTGAGGTATAAGATTAGCTGTGATCTTATTAAATGGTGGAGCAGGCTAGAATGGCCAAATGGCCTACTCCTGCTCCTAATTCTTATGTTCTTATGGCCAAGAATCGGCGGGAAGGCTGACTAAATGGTTCCCAACATGTAGTGGAAATGCTGATACATATCAAATTGAAACAATTGCAACCTACAATACAGAATTCTTCAAGTCTGTCTCCTTAGGACCAAGGGCTTCAGTCTGTGCATCACTTGATGAGGCACTCATTTCCCTGGCCACTCATCCTGGGGGGGATGGTTGTAAATGTGTCCGGCACACTCTGTGGCAAAGAAGGACTTTGCTGATGCTGCACACAGGATGGCATTTTAACTGACAGTGCTTGGATATAGGTGTGTTTCTCACTAAACAGCCTACCTTTTAGAACTAGGCTCATGACATCTGAGTCCACTGGCTCTTCACCAGAGAACTGCACTCTCCTAAACTTCCCCTTAGGATTGTTACTGTTAGAAATCTTGCTCCTTTGGCTCCCTTAAGCTCTGTCACCCACGATCTTTCTCATTCCAGGTGAATGTCTCTGAGTGGCATGCTAGCACCACTACTGACAGAGCTGGCCGAGTCCTGAAGGACATAGCTGCCAGACTGGGCCTACAGCGGTGGTGAGAGAACCAACATGAGGGAAAAACCTACTCGAACTCATCATCATCAATCTATCTGTTGCAGTTGCACCTGACTATGACAGTATTGGTAGGAGTGATCACCGCACAGTCCTTGTGAAGATAAAGTCCCGTCTTCACAATGAGGACAACCTCCATCGTGTTGTGTGGCACTACCACTGTACTAAATGGGATAGATTCAGAACAGATCTAGCCATGCCTTTAGTCAAGCTGTTCCTTTACAGAACAACACTGGCATCTATGTAAGAAAGTGAAAAATTGCCTAGGTATGACCTGTCCACAAAAAGCAGGACAAATCCAATTTGGCCAATTACCACACCATCAGTCTACTTTCTATCATCAGCAAAGTGATGGAAGGTGTCATCAACAGTGCTATCAAGCGGCACTTACTCGCCAATAACCTGCTCACTGATGCTCAGTTTCGGTTCCTCCAGGACCACTTGCCTCCAGATCTCATTTGCAAAAAAGCTGGATGCCAGAGGTGAGATGAGAGTGACTGCCTTTGACATCGAGGCAGCATTTGACACTCCTGCTGCCGCCAGTTGTGAGCCACCTTGTCCTGCAAGAGAAAGGGGAGTTTCTCAGTGAGTTTGGTGCAATGGGCTTGGGTGATGTGCCTTTCATGATTGAATAGTTGGCAGAGTGTGCAAGCTGTGAAACGTGGGTGTGGGGCTTGCAGCAGTGGTAAGTGCATGAGAATGAGGTGAAGCTATGAATGTGAGGTCTGAGTCATGTTTGATAGAAATTGTTGGCAGGTGAATGATGGGGGTGTGGTGCATTGAGCAGTGTGTGAAGCTAGTAGTGCAAATGATGTAATATGGCATTTGAAGATGAATTTACTGACTTTGACCACTATTGTGAGGTCATTAAACTTCTTCCTGCACTGCATCGAAGTCCTCAGGATTACACTGCTTGCATTGATATCTGCTCCCATTCCCCTCTCAGCATGTGTCTGGAGGGTCGCCTGGTCCCCTGTGGAAAGAGGACACCTCTCCTCCTGTCCACCTCCTGCACCAGGGCCTTGAGTGCTACATCTGAAAATCTGGGAGCCCTCTCTCTACCATGTTGTGCCCTCTTCACTCTTCCTGCAGGTCACACACTCCTCTAAGAATGACCAAGTACCTACTGCAGACAGAATGCACCTCCCGTTTAAGAGGTACAGGTTGACTTTACAAAGTGCAGGCTAGCTTTAATTGGTGCAAGTCTCACACAAACTTGGCCACCTGCTGGGGCTTGCAGCTGCTCACGGTGCATTTTATATAGGACTGCACATGCTGTCATTTAAATTAACAGGTAGCATGAAGTTTGCCTGCTGCCTGTATTGGAACGAACATGCGCCCGTTTTCGGGCCTTATCCAATGTATACTATCATCTGATATTGTACCAACACGCTGCTTAGGCTGGAAATGTGAACCAGAATCATCTGTTGAACATGTTTTCAGGTAAAAAAAATTTAAACAGTCAAAATGTTTAATGTTATAATCTTTCTAACATTTAGTATAATGATTTACATCCATTCATATATTGTAATACTTCTGAAACTTTTATATTACAGAGCTTTAATTCACAAAGCAGATAAAACATGGTAATGATGGCATCCTTCATAAAGTCTTCCACTTAAGGCATTTTTTATTGTTCATAACTTATAATTGCAGCTATATTACATTAATCCATTGTAATTTCCTGTTATTAATGTAATGTAGGTTAAATAACAATCTAATAACAATTCAGAGTGTGTTGTAGATCGCTTTTAGCTAATGTGTTATTTTATGTGATGGTTTAGTCATCTTTTTCAAATGAAAGTGCATCTGAATACTCTTCATGATAATGTGCCTTAAGCTTGTACTATGTTTCTTGCTCGTCTTCACTTGCCAGTGCCTGTAGTGACCAACAGCAGAACTAGATCAATCCCTGTCAGGCCAGTAATTGAGCACTTCCCTAATTTATAAGGCAGCTTTTCCATTAACAACAAAATCTTCAGAATTAAATAAAAAACAGACCTTCACAAGTGCTGCTGCATAGGTGAAAAACGAGAGAGAAAAAAGAAGTGATAAATTGGTGCCCCCCTCTCTGGGTCTGACTTTGAAAAATAAGGTCTTCAAGTTTCAGGTCTCATTCTGACAACAATTAAGAACAGTGAAATAAATAGGCCACAATCTTTCTTTATGACATAATGTGTAAAAGCTACTCCACATATAAATGGTTCATTAAAGCTAATATAATTGGAAGCATATAATGTGTATTATTAAAGAAACTGCTTGGTAGCGTTTTAAGTGCAGCATGCATTAGACAAGCATTAGTCAAAACTGTGTGACATGTTTTGCAATAGTCTCCCTTTTCTGTTTTTTAAGGGCTCCAGTTCATTGTGCAATAAATTGGTATGCCATAATCCACCATGTAGTGTTGACTCTGATGATTTTAGGTTAACAGCATTTTAGTTAACCAATCAGCAACTTGAAAACAATGGCACAAACACAAGCTTCCCTGGATGCCATAGTGTAAATGTATTAGTTGTACTAAGAGACCCACTCCTGATATAATTATGTTAGGAACCAATAAGACAGTTCAGAAATCAATATGCGAAGACAGATAGAGTAAAGAACTATGGCTGGCAAACGGAATAGATTAGTCTAGCAGTTACCTCACCCAGTTCTGAGGTAGAGGATACTCTTTACTATTGTGGGGGGAGCAATTAATTGCACATTTTTCAAACAAGGAGAATGGAACTGAAAGTTAACTTGAATATTATTCATATTGAACAATATATGCATGTGTTAAAAATAAATCTGCTTCAGCGAGGTATTTTGCATGTTTTGTCTTTGTTTTAGAGAATACAAGCATATAAAGAGGACACATTTTAGGAATCCTCAATGTAAATTTAAAATAATCACTTTTTAAATGTAGCTTTTTGAAAACAAACATAACATTAGATTATATTTTATGGATCCTTTTCTATTTTACTTCTGAGTTTATTTATTAATCATCCACTACTCTACACATACAATCTTTCTAATCTGAATGTTTCCCCCTTGTAGTATATAACCTACTGCATGAAATGAATTACAATAGAACAGATCAAAAATAGTCTTTAAAAGTGTGTAAAAGCTCATCTGTGTTGATCAGCTATGCTTAGGCTTAGCTGCTACCCCCAACCCAACCCCATCTCCTTTTAATGATAAACCTGTCATGCTATTGTTTAGCAAATAACTATGGCCATAAAACAAAAGGCAAGGCCTAATGTAGAAATTATTTTTGTGAAAAGAGAAAAAGCCAAAGCCATTCCTTTGTGAGCACAGCGTGCAACATTTACTCATGTCCAATCAAGCTTCACATAACTGCCGTGAACAAAAGCAGCTATCAAGCAGGGAGAAAGTCAGAGACATAAGTGGTTAGAATGAGTGTGCAATTTCTGCCCATATGACTATCCTGACACAATTGCTCTAATTTTCTTTCCAGAAATGACTGATAAAAGACTTGGGTAATTGCTATGGAGACAGACTTCCTTCCATCAAGGGCTATCTCAAATAATACAGCCTCAGGGTCATAAGATGGAGTGTCAGTTTCTGCAAAGTCCTAAATTAATACTTGTCCCTGCTTCAGCTATACTTCCTGTACATCTAATTAAGTGAACGTAATTTATCTTGACAATGTATCGGAAATCACTCGATCAAGTCAGTATTCAGTAATGATCACGGAACACAAAAACATGACACTGTGCTGAAAATGAGAATACATCAGGGTACATGTTGAGTCATATGCATGAATCTTTGTACTAATGATTATTTTCCGTTACTAAAGCACTTATAAACCTTTTAAATAAACAAAATATTTTTTGCAATACAACGCATGGTAATCAAGGCAGTGTTAAAAAAACAGCCTGCAGTGACGCCTCCTTTCGACCTGTGTCCATTCAACTCATGACCTTGTCCTCTGTAATCAAATTTAATTTCGCCAGCTGATCTCTGTATCCCCAGTATTGAGCAGTGTTCACAAGTAAATTCAGAGGAGCCACCAACAAGCTAATGATTAGAAAGACCCTTGAAAGCACTGCACGTCAGCACAGAGCTGACACATGGGGCAAATTAGGGCCTCAGACCACAAAGGTCCATTATTTAGATGTAGTGAAAACCTATACTGCAACATTATACATCCTAGTAGAATTATCCTAATAAAGCTGCTGAATAATATATAATTACTACAAGGAACACGATACATAAAACACAAAATGAAAGCAGTTACTGTAAATGTCAAGTTTACCCAATTAGTCCTCGAATTACAGAATCTCACAAGTTAGAACAATTATTGTATACCGATGACTGCATCATTCAGAAAAGATGTATTTTTAGTTCTCAGTTTGTCTCTATGGTTTTATACACTTCTTGTCACATTTCCAGGTAGCTATGCCCTTTCACTAAAGGATTTCAGAGCTATGCAACTCACCTCTATCTGCCTTATCAAAAATTGTGTGAAACTTTTACAAGGTATCTTGGTCCATAACAGGGACAATCTTAAAGCTGTTATTCTGTGCTTAAATACAGTCAAGGCGCAAGATAGTGGATAATACACAGTAATGGGTTAATCAATACTTATTATGGTTTTATTGGTTCACTAAAGAGGGAACAGAACCTGGTGAGCAGAGAGTAGGGGAAAAAATCACTGCATCTGATCTAGATAACGTCTATGCTCCCTAAGGGAATTCCCTATTCAAGAATCCAATTTACCATGCCTGATTGACAAGGATTGGATCCTGGGGAATCACATAACTCTTTTAGGAGCTAATAAAACCCTAATGGATTTGTCCAACTGTTCAGCAGATTTCAAGTTTTACTAAACTGTGGTGGTTTGTGACGATTAGCCTTTGTTCCCTGTCATAATGAGAAAACAGGACTATTAAGATTTGTTTTCTCTATAAAAGCCTAAATCCTAGCCATGCAATCTATCTCTGCTACATTGGTCTAATGATAATATTTGTACTTGGTAGGTGAATTATGAAATCATGTTCTTGTATGTACAAGGAAAAGGCAGAATGATTAGAGATGCAGTTCACTTTAGTTTACAAAGCCCTCTCCACTCTTCAAATGAGCTGCATAATTTTTTGCCACTACACCAAGTTAGCAGTGTAGTTGTATGATGAACTTAATTTCCTATATGGATCAAGCATCCCTTAATTTAATTTTAATTATTGTCGTTAATGTAGCTGCCTGTTACACATAATATAGTCACTCTGTATCTGTCTGCTTCACACTCGGTTTCAGAGTAACTATTGACAGGAATATTCGGATTCTTTCTTGCGTCTCCAGCTAATAGTTAAGCATGTAGTGTTGGCCCACAGAAAGTGTTCAAGGAGCTTTTCTGCTGTCTGCATTCACTTATATAATCAGAAACCTATTTTCACTCTGTGGCAATTATCTGCACCTCGGATCAAAAGACAGATTCTGCTTTAGCCTGCTCATAGATGCCTTCAGATCAATTTAAGATCATAGGAAACAAAAGATTATCAGAAATATTGTCTGAAAACAAAAACCTGTTCAGTAACAACTGAAGCTAACAAACAAAAATGGTGACATTCTTCTTTTTTCTGGGTTTTACTTTACTAACTATTGTTTCAAGGCTACGTACTTTTACCTTTTAATGACCTTGGACTTTTACATTTTATAAGACTACAGCAGAATGGATGAGATAATTGGCAAAATCCCCTGTGGCATTTTTTTGTTGGCTGTGACCCTTGTGGGCTTCTGATACCTTTGAGTTCATTGTGAGAGGTATTAGGAAGAATACTTACATTACATATTTTAAGCTCCAAGCTTCGGATCTTCAAACTGTGTGTTCGCATGTGTATGTTTTAGTGCATTGACTGGGGGGATGGAAGGACTAGAGGGGTCACACGACAAGATGAGAAAGACTGAAACCTCAGGTGCTTTGAGATACAGCTAATTAAAATGATAATTAAAGTTATTATCTTACCTGTTTATTCAAGGGCACATGGACATCTAATGGGAACAAATCAAGAAAGAAAGGCTTCCTGTCAATTAATCTTAAAGAATTCACAAAATAATCAAGGAGGTGAGGGGCTAAGGTTACAGCACTGCACAATAACAAAAAACAGTAATTCAGCACCTCGTCCTTTTCTTAGAAACAACCCAAAGGTACGGGAGAGGAAAGACAAGAAGATTACCTGTGTAACTTGATCTTAAGAGTACCAGAGAATAATGGTGTTCTCCCTGATCCCTGTCTATGGTAGAACCTGCTGCCAACAAAAGATGTGTCTAGTACAAATATAGGCCTGTCAAGCGAAGAACAACAAAACTCTTCAGTCTCTTGTCACAGATCCTGACAGTACAGTGTAGTGCAGAGAAAGAGGGCAGAAATGTGACTCCATTGTGGTCTTTGCATTGCTCCCCAGACCTTGTTTTAGCAAAATGGCATGACATGACTGGCACTATTTTCACTGAGTTGCAATTTTGGGCTGACAGTAGATTGGAAACATTCTTTTGTTGATCATTTTCTCAGACAATGCTCCGACATTAAAACAGAGGATGACGAACAATGACAATGCCTCTCAAAAACATGAAGAGATCAGATCAAAATAAAACATCATTAAAGCCTTTTGTTAGGTGCATATGGACTGCCTATGATGAGGATGATGACAGTTTAGTGACAATGCATTGTGAGTACAGCAGATGCTGCCTTATACAGACAGGGGAAAAAATCTCGTAAAATGATTTGATTTTTAACATGTTTCAGCCATCTTACAAAGTATGTATTTTATGGATGACTTAAGTCAGGTTATGAGCAACAATAAAAAAATTCAAAACTGTCAGTCGGAACTGCAAACTTAAAATTATCCAAATGAACTAGTAACATAGGGTTCAAATTTCCCCAAGAGTTGCCCCGTTTTTTTTGGAGTAAGTAGCTTTTTTTGGAGTAACTTAAAAATCGCAAATTTCCCCATTTAACTTGCTCCAGTGTAAGTCAGTTAGGTTTTTTTCTAGTTTTGTTTGTTCTCTCCAAAAGGGGGCGTGACAGGCCACTTACGCCTCTTCTGGCCATAGAAGCAAATTTGGCCAGCTGAAAGTTAATTAGGCCAGTGTATGTGGCCACTTTTGTAGGTACAGAAAAACCTTACCTACATTTAAGAAATCAGCGCAGGTAGCCAGAGATGGGGTGGGGGGCGGGGGGCGGGGGGGGGAGGTGAGTTAGAGGATTCTAAAGCACTAAAGACCTTCACAACATCAGCACAACATCACAACATCTTCAGCACAACAGCTGCACAACATCATCAAAAATAAACTAAAGATAAATCAGCTACTGAAAATAGAGCAGTTCTACCTTGCCAACTGCAGAATGCACCAGCTAGCCCTCCCGCCAGGGCTAGAAGCAGCAGGCACGCGTGACCTGTAGGGGTGAGGGATTTTTACTTTTTACAGTTGTCCCTAAATGCTGCGTGATCCTAATGGAGCATGATTCAGTTTTAATGCAAAATATCTTTTATTGGATCATTTACAATGCACTTCAACGACAACAACAAGAACAGCAACAGCAACAACAGCAAAGAAAGGCTGCACTCATCCCTCACCCACATCTCGAGGAAAGTGCACTTCATCATAGGGTTGGTGATGGTGGTGGGGGAAGCGGAGTTGGGGGCCCAGCTTGGGTCTGACTGGTGGCTGGTGCGTGGATTAAAGTGGGAGTGGCATTTGAGTATCCAGTTTTTGTGCCCTTATTGCAGAAACTCGCTCCCTCTTGGCATCTGCCATCGTTTGCACACCCTCTGAATTGCCCGCCCTCACTTCTCATCTCAGTGCTGAGATTTCACCCGACAGTGTCGCTACCTCATCACGCATCCCACTGATGGCCGCCACGAGTGATCTTGTGAGGGCATTGGTCTCCTCGCTCAATGACACAACCTGATTAACCTCTGGTGAGGTCTGCATCTCAGGAGAGACTGGTCGGCTTCTCCTTCCCCTCGCCGTGGGTCTGCCTAGTGGCACCCCTCCAGTGTGAGGCTCAGGCTGGGATGATGGGGGACTGGATGAATCAAGATGCATTTCACAACCGCCACTGGGACCCGCGACCTCGGAAGGAATGAACATATGGAACGTTACCAAGGAGCTCATGGAAGTTTCTGGCAGTGCGATGCCCTGTACTATGGCCTGACCCATATTGCGGTCAGCATTCTCCCGTGGACACATTTCCATGGACCCCTCCTCCCCCCACCCACCTTGGTCTGGAGCGCACGAGCGTACTATGCTTAAACAAAGGGGACTACAGTGGGATGAGGGCAGAGTTGACTAAAGTAGACTGGAAACACAGACTAAACGGTGGCACAATTGAGGAACAGTGGAGGACTTTTAAGGAGCTCTTTCATAGTGCTCAACAAAAATATATTCCAGTGAAAAAGAAGGGCGGTAAGAGAAGGGATAACCAGCCGTGGATAACCAAGGAAATAAAGGAGAGTATCAAATTAAAAACCAATGCGTATAAGGTGACCAAGGTTAGTGGGAAACTAGAAGTTTGGGAGAATGTTAAACGACAGCAAAGAATGACGAAGAAAGCAATGAAGAAAGGAAAGATAGATTACGAAAGTAAACTTGCGCAAAACATAAAAACAGAAAGTAAAAGCTTTTACAGATGTATAAAACGGAAAAGAGTGACTAAAGTAAATGTTGGTCCCTTAGAAGATGAGAAGGGGGATTTAATAATGGGAAATGTGGAAATGGCTGAGATCTTAAACAATTATTTTGCTTCGGTCTTCACAGTAGAAGACATGCCAAAAATTGCTGGTCACAGGAATGTGGGAAGGGAGGACCTTGAGACAATTACTATCACTAGGGGGGTAGTGCTGGACAGGCTAATGGGACTCAAGGTGGACAAGTCTCCTGGTCCTGATGAATTGCATCCCGGGGTATTAAAAGAGATGGCGGAAGTTATGGCAGATGCATTCGTTATAATCTACCAAAATTTTCTGGACTCTGGGGAGGTACCAGTGGATTGGAAAGCAGCTAATGTAACGCCTCTGTTTAAAAAAGGGGGCAGTCAAAAGGCAGGTAACTATAGGCCGGTTAGTTTAACATCTGTAGTGGGGAAAATGCTTGAAACTATCATTAAGGAAGAAATAGCGGGACATCTAGATAGGAATAGTGCAATCAAGCAGACGCAACATGGATTCATGGAGAGGAAATCATTTTTAACTAATTTACTGGAATTCTTTGAGGATATAACGAGCATGGTGGATAGAGGTGTACCGATGGATGTGGTGTATTTAGATTTCCAAAAGGCATTCGATAAGGTGTCACACAAAAGGTTACTGCAGAAGACAAAGATACGCGGAGTCAGAGGAAATGTATTAGCATGGATCGAGAATTGGCTGGCTAACAGAAAGCAGAGAGTCGGGATAAATGGGTCCTTTTCGGGTTGGAAATCGGTGGTAAGTGGTGTGCCATAGGGATCGGTGCTGGGACCACAATTGTGTACAATATACATAGATGACCTGGAAGAGGGGACAGAGTGTAGTGTAACAAAATTTGCAGATGACACAAAGATTAGTGGAAAAGCGGGTTGTGTAGAGGACACAGAGAGGCTGCAAAGAGATTTAAATAGGTTAAGCGAATGGGCTAAGGTTTGGCAGATGAAATACAATGTGAGAAAGTGTGAGGTCATCCACCTTGGAAAAAAAAACTGTAAAAGGGAATATTATTTGAATGGGGAGAAATTACAACATGCTGTGGTGCAGAGGGACCTGGGGGTCCTTGTGCATGAATCCCAAAAAGTTAGTTTGCAGGTGCAGCAGGTAATTAGGAAGGCGAATGAAATGTTGGCCTTCATTGCGAGAGGGATGGAGTACAAAAGCAGAGAGGTCCTGCTGCAACTGTATAGGGTATTGGTGAGGCCTCACCTGGAGTACTGCGTGCAGTTTTTGTCACCTTACTTAAGGAAGGATATACTAGCTTTGGAGGGGTTACAGAGACGATTCACTAGGCTGATTCCGGAGATGAGGGGGTTACCTTATGATGATAGATTGAGTAGACTGGGTCTTTACTCGTTGGAGTTCAGAAGGATGAGGGGGGATCTTATAGAAACACTTAAAATAATGAAAGGGATAGACAAGATAGAGGCAGAGAAGTTGTTTCCAATGGTCGGGGAGACTAGAACTAGGGGGCACAGCCTCAAAATACGGGGGAGACAATTTAAAACCGAGTTGAGAAGGAATTTCTTCTCCCAGAGGGTTGTGAATCTGTGGAATTCTCTGCCTAAGGAAGCAGTTGAGGCTAGCTCATTGAATGTATTCAAATCACGGATAGATAGATTTTTAACCAACAAGGGAATTAAGGGTTATGGGGAGCGGGTGGGTAAGTGGAGCTGAGTCCATGGCCAGATCAGCCATGATCTTGTTGAATGGCGGAGCAGGCTCGAGGGGCTAGATGTCCTACTCCTGTTCCTAATTCTTATGTTCTTATGCACACCTCTGGATCCTCTGGTGGATCGTCAGGATGTTGAGGAGTGTCTTCTTCTTCTGCAAAATACAACAGAACAGTCAAATGGTTAGCAGCACAGGATGGGGCAGGATGGGTGGCATGAGTAGTCTGACGCATAGCAGGCCAGTCAGCAGGTTGATTTGAAGGGCAACTATGCATTTTAATGACTCACCCTCGCCCTCGCGTGTGGGTCCAGCTTGTGCAGAGCTGATTCTTTTACTGCCGGTGCGACTCAGCAAGGCAGCAACTCTCTGTTCCAGGGGTGACAGTTGGTGTAGATTTGGCGGACCTCCTTCTATTCGAAGTCTTTCCCTTTTGTTGTGGGCCAATTTCTTCTGCAAAGATGAAAATATTAATTTTCAGACATGGTGCGCTTCTGATGGGTGGGACACATACAGATGTTCGCATTTTCTATTGTAATTCAATTTAAAGATGAAGATATTACTTACACTCACTACTTGACCAACATCCTGCCATTTCTTCTTGCACTGGCTTCCAGATGTTGCAGTATTGACCCCTGCGGAGTATTCTTCTGCAACGAGTTTCCATCTTTTTCTCATTTCCTTGGGTGAAACTTTTGACAGACCACTCTTGCTGATATCCAGCTCCAGCCATTACTCCTCAATGACAGTCACTAATTTCTCCACTTCCTCAAGGAGGAAATTCTTTGTTCTTCTTGCATGCTCTTGCGCCATTTGTCTATTGGACTCACATTTGGGTAATGTTCAAAAATCACACTTCTCATCTTTCTTCCACCTGTCCAGCACTCTTTTCCACTCCCTCAGCCACACAAAAATCAATATTTAAACCTTACTTTTATATATGCTCCATCACCAATGATACTGAGGACGTTCTCCCTTTAATTGGCCTATTGCCAAGCTTCCTGCTGCACTGTGCATGCGTGCCGCTGAAACACGCATTGCACATGCGCGAACGCTCAAACAGACATGCGTCCCCCTGCTGGCACTCCACAAGATGCTGGGCCCAAGCCCCACCCCCTGGTGGCCGCGCTTAGCAAGCGCGGCTGAAGCTCCGCCCCCCCCCCCCCCCCCCCCAGGCTCTGCAGCGCCACGCCGATGGATCCGGACAACGAGGGAGCAGCCAAAGTGGAAGGTAAGTTTTTGGTGCTTCTTTTGCCCAAAAAGTCAGCGTCCCACCTCTAACTATGCCGCTCTAGGTGGCTGGGGAAATTTGGGCCCATAACTAGTAAACTAGTAACTTAAGGCCCAGTATTTGCTCCGTTTTTTTTGGAGTAGGCTGCTTTTCCTGGCCTAACTTAAAAATCCCCAGTTTCCCCAATCAACTTGCACCAGCGTAACGGACTTAGTTACGTTTTTTTTTAGGTAAGTTTTTTTTCACTCAGAAGGGGGCGTTACCAGCCACCTACGCCATTTGGGCAACTTTGGCCAGCTTATAGTTACTCCAATTCTACTTACGCCAGTGTATGTGGCCACTCGAGAAAACACTTGCGAACAGTTAAATAAATAGGCGCAGGTAAGTACATCAGAGGCCATTCGGCCTAGGATAGGGGCGGGAAGCGGAGAGGACCTGGGCCTGAGCCAAACAAGCCTTAGCAATGTTAAATAAATCAAGGCAGAGTGTTTTTACAAAAAAAACTACGAATAAGACGTTGAAAATAAAATCCATTCAATAGAAACACCACTTCTCATAGGAAATAGTCTTGCAAAACCATTGTTCGCACAATTAAAATAATCAACAAAAATAGAAACATAGAAAATAAGTGCAGGAGTAGCACCATTCAATAAGATCATGGCTGATCATTCACCTCAGTACCCCTTTCATGCTTTCTCTCCATATGCCTTGATCCCTTTAGCCGTCAGAGCCATATCTAACTCCCTCTTGAATATATCTAACGAATTGGCATCAACAACTCTCTGCGGTAGAGAATTCCACAGGTTAACAACTCTCTGAATGAAGAACATTCTCCTCATCTCGGTCCCAAATGGCTTACACCTTATCCTTAGACTGTGACCCCTGGTTCTGGATTTCCCCAACATCGGGAACATTCTTCTTGCATCTAACATGTCCAGTCCCGTCAGAATTTTATAGGTTTCTATGAGATGCTCTCCCATTCTTCTCAACTCCAGGGAATACAGGCCCAGTCAATCCAGTCTCTCCTCATATGTCAGTCCTGCCATCCCGGGAATCAGTCTCGTGAACCTTTGCTGCACTCCCTCAATAGCAAGAATGTCTTTCCTCAGATTAGGAGAACAAAACTGAACACAATATTCCAGATGAGGCCTCACCAAGGCTCTGTACAACTGCATTAAGACCTCCCTGCTCTTATACTCAAATCCCCTTGCTATGAAGGCCAACATGCCATTTGCCTTCGTCACCGTCTGCTGTACCTGCATGACAACTTTCAATGTACCATGACACCCAGATCTCGTTGCACCTCTCCTTTTCCTAATCTGCCGCCATTCAGATAATATTCTGCCTTCATGTTTTTGCCACCAAAATGAGTAACCTCGCATTTATCCACATTATTCTGCATCTGCCATGCATTTGCCCACTCACCTTGGAAATATTACACTCAGTTCCTTCTTCTAATTCATTGATGCATATTGTAAATAGCTGGGGTCCCAGCACTGAGCCCTGCGGCACCTCACTAGTCACTGCCTGCCATTCTGAGAACAACACGTTTATGCCTACTCTCTGCTTCCTGTCTGCCAACCAGTTCTCTATCCACGTCAATGCATTATCCCCAATACCATGTGCTTTAATTTTGCACACCAATCTCTTGTGTGAGACCTGGTCAAAAGCCTTTTGAAAGTCCAAATACACCACATCCACTGGTTCTCCCTTGTCCACTCTACTAGTTACATCCTCAAAAAATTCTAGAAGATTTTCAAGCATGATTTCCCTTTCATAAATCCATGCTGACTTGGTCCGATCCTGTCTCTGCTTTCCAAATGCTCTGCTATTTCATCTTTAATAATTGATTCCAACATTTTCCCCACTACTGATGTCAGGCTAACCAGTCTATAATTCCCCGTTTTCTCTCTCCCTCCTTTTTTAAAAAGTGGTGTTACATTAGCTACCCTCCAGTCCATAGGAACTGATCCAGATTCAATAGAATGTTAGAAAAATGACTACCAATGTATCCACTGTTTCTCGGGCCACTTCCGTAAGTACTCTGGGATGCAGACTATCAGGCCCTGGGATTTATCGGCCTTCAATCCCATCAATTTCTCGAACACAATTTTCTGACTATTAAGGATTTCCTTCAGTTCCTCCTTCTCGCTAAACCCTCGGTCCCCGAGTATTTTCGGAACGTTATTTTTGTCTTCCTTCGTGAAGACAGAATCAAAATATTCGTTCAATTGGTCTGCCATTTCTTTGTTCTCCATTATAAATTCACCTGATTCTGACTGACATTTGTCTTCACTAATCTTTTTCTCTTCACATATCTATAGAAGCTTTTGCAGTCAGTTTTTATGTTCCCAGCAAGCTTCCTCTCATACTCTATGTTTCCCCTCCTAATTAAACCCTTTGTCCTCCTCTGCTGAATTCTAAATTCCTCCCAATCCTCAGGTTTGCTGCTTTTTCTAGCCAATTTATATGCCTTTTCCTTGGATTTAACACAATCCCTAATTTCCCTTGTTGGCCACGGTTGAGCCACCTTCCCCGTTTTGTTTTTACTCCAGACAGGGATGTACAATTGTTTAAGTTCACCCATGTGATATTTAAATGTTTGCCATTGCCTATCCACCGTCAACCCTTTAAGTATCATTCGCCAGTCTATTCTAGCCAATTCGCGCCTCATACCATCGAAGTTACCTTTCCTTAAGTTCAGGACCCTAGTCTATGAATTAACTGTGTCACTCTCCATCTTAACAAAGAATTCTACCATATTATGGTCACTCTTCCCCAAGAGGCCTCCCACAACAAGATTGCTAATTAGTCCTTTCTCATTACACATCACCCAGTCTAGGATGGCCAGCCCTCGAGTTGGTTGCTCGACATATTGGTCTAGAAAACCATGCCTAATATACTCCAGGAAATCTTCCTCCACCGTATTGCTACCAGTTTGGTTAGCCCAATCTATATGTAGATTAAAGTCGCCCATTACCGCAATTCTATAAGAAATAAAACATTGAAGTCGTACCTTCAGTATCAAACTGCAATTTACCTTTCTGCACTTGGCCCGGGAAGGCAGCGGGCCAGTGCGGGAGGCCACTCGGCCTGGGCTAGGGGGCGGGAGAACGGACGGGGAGGCCACTCGGCCTGGGCTAGGGGCGGGAGAATGCACCGGGAGGCCATGCCGCCTGGGCTAGGGCCGAAAGCGAGCGAACTGGCTGGCATCGGGGCCCACAGAGTGGCTGCAATTCAATGGGGAGATTGGGGGAGTGGGGGACGGGGGAAGGTCGGGTATTCACCACAGCGGACCAGGACGACACCTCACTCGGGGACCAGAGAGGGTCGCAGACAGCCGATCTGAAGGCTTGGTGCCTGGAGGGGGGAGGGAGGGACGTCTCAAGACTCAAGGCAGGGGGGAGGGAGAGATAAGTGTACAAAAGACCTTTGGGTGTGGTCCATCCATACAGACCTTAGAGAGAGAGAGAACTGTGAACCTATGCTGCCTGCTTTCCTGCCGTTTTGAGCTTCTTTGAAAGTTTAACTTTAAGTATGGGGGCAATACTGACAATGCCATACCTTGTGTGAGCGTTCTGCATTGTGGTGCTACGTAGGAGACAATTGATTAGAGCACATCACATCAGGAACTTCAAAGCTCGTAGGGTGCTCGGCATTATCAAGACAGGCATTCGTACCTGCACCTGAGTGATGCAAACTGTGTCAGAAGGCTGCGTTTCCACAGATAAATTGTCCATGAGATCTGTGAGTTGCTGAGACCAGACCTGCAGCTGAGAAGCAGGACTGCTTTGTCAATTGAAGTGAACGTTACAGCTGCACTTTCATTCTATGCCTCAGGATCATTTCAAGCTACAACTGTAGATGTGTGTGCCATCTCTCAAATGCACTACATGTCTCCATTCACCAGGTCACGGCTGCACTGTATGCGCAAAGGAATGACTTCATCAAGTTCCCAATGATCACCCAAGCAATCCATGGCAGGGCCGTGGGCTTCTCAAGGATTGCTGGCTTCCCAAAGGTACAGGGCTGCATTGATTGTACCCACATCGCCTTGCGAGCAACTTTGGAGGATTCCGAGATGTTCAGGAATAGAAAAGACTTCCACTCCATTAATGTGCAGCTCGTGTGTGACGACATGCATCGCATCATGTCAGTCGATGCAAGATACCCTGGCAGCACCCATGATGCATTCATTTTACGCAACAGCATTATATCTGACATGTTTCAGCAGCAGCCAGAAGGGCAGAGCTGGCTATTGGGAGACAAAGGGTACGGCCTCGCCACCTGGCTCATGACGCCTCTACGCGTAACCCGGACGGAAGCTGACCGTGAATACAACTTGTCACGCATTGCGACGCGCAGCATCATAGAGAGGACCATTGGCATCTTGAAAGTTTGGAAACTTTGGAAACATTGGCGTTTCCAATGGCTGGACCATTCCGGAGGCTACTTGCTGTACTCCCCTGAGATTGTCGGTCAGTTCACTATTGTGTGCTGCATGCTGCATAATTTGGCCATCATGAGGCAGCAGCAACTGGTAGTGGAAGACCCATCTGCGGTGAGAGTGGCTGATGATAATGATGTGGAAGATGCAGATGACGAGCAGGAGGATGAGGAGGATGATGACGAGAATGAAGAAACCATGCAAGTGCCTGAGGCCGCAGCACGACGGCGGAGGAGGGCGGGCCATCGTGCTCCTTTAACGATTGCTCAAGCCATGGACAAGCTGCTCATCCATGAACACTTTACTGACGCATGAGGGCCCAGTAACAACTATTCCACATGGACATGTTTATTGTTTGGAGCTGTTCCGTAATGTTGTGTTGTGTTAATGGAACATGATTCAGTTTTAATGTAAAATATATTTTATTCAAACGTTCGCAATGTACTTAACTTTACTGTAATAAAATTATTATTTTATCAAACTTTACACTTTAAGATCACTTAAAAACTTTAAGCTCACTTATAAACTTGTACAGTTACATACTCACAAGTAACTTTTAATTTGAGAACATTTACACTCTAAGATCACTTAAAAACTTTAAGAACACTTAGAAACTTGTAAATTTACATAATTTACAAAAAACAGTTACAACGGTAACCAACACCATCAACAACAACAACAACAACAACAACAGCAGCAGCAGCAGCAGCAGCAAAGAAAGGCTGCACCCATCTCTCATCCCCCTTAGTCTAACACCACCCACCCGCTGTGCTTGGTCTTGGACACCATCACCCCTGCCCGCAGGTGGTGGCGCAGTGATTTTGGGCTTGGTACCAAACTTATTCCTTCTAACATCTCGGTATAATGCACACTTCTTGATGGGAGGGGGAGGGTCAGGTGGTAATGTGGAGGGCCTGGCTTGGGGTTCTTCAGAGGCTGGTGTGGAGTTTGCAGTGAGAGTGGCAGTTGATTCGATCAATGGGTGCGGGGTCTGGGCGTGTTCCCTTATTGCAGTAGCTAACTCACACATGCCTTCCCTCATGCACCCTGACAGTGTCTCAGAGGACTGAAACATTCCCTCCCTAATGGCCTGTACTACCCCTGACATTCCCTTCCACACGGCCAGTGCCGTGCTTTGCACTACCTCTGACATTCCCTCCCTCATGGACACTATTCCCTCACTGATGGTCCCGGCGAGTGTTGTTACTTCTCTCGACAGCCCCACTACCTCCTCACTCACCCCACTGATGGTGTCCAGGAATGATCGGGTAAGGTCAATGCTCTCCGCACTCAATGACATGATCTGAACCACATCTGTTGCATCCTGCATCTCAGGAGGGCAAGGTCAATTTCTCCTTCCCCTCACCCTGGATCTGCCTTGCTGCATCCCACTGGGACCCGCAGCCTCGGATGGTGGGGCCCTGGCTGTGCCTTGCTGCATCCCACTGCGACTCGCAACCTCGGACGGTGGGGCTCTGGGTGTGCCTCGCTGCATCCCACTGAGTCCCTCAGCCTCAGACGGTGGGGCCTTGGGTGTGGCTTGTGGCATCCCAGTGGAACCTGCAGCCTGGGACGATGGGGCCCTGGGTGTGACTCGCTGCCCCCCACTGGGACCCACAGCCTCGGAAGGTGGGAAACCATGGAATGTCCCACCAGCACTCAAACCACTTGTCACGGAAGGGGGGAAACCATGAAATGTCCCACCAGCACTCAAACCACTAGTCACAGAAGGGGCTGCCACCTCCATGAGCTGCACCTGCTCCATATTCAGTACAAAAGTGGCAGTTTCATCCAGCTCAGGCCACTCCCCCTCCCCCGAATGTTCTTGGTCTGGAGGGTTGGATTGTAAGATGTTCTCTTCAGGCTCGTCTGTGTCTGAATCTTCTTCTACATCTTCAGGATTGGCCTCAAGTTCTGCAAAATATAACAGAACAGTCAAATGGTTAGCAGCAGAGGAGGGGGCAGGGTGGGTGGCATGAGTAGGCTCACACATCGCAGGCCAGGCAGCAGGTTGATTTGAAGGGCCACGATGAATTTTCAGGACTTACCCTCTCCGTCGAGTGTGGGCCCAGCTTGTGCAGTACTGATTGTTTTTCTCCAGGCAGGACCCATCAAAGCAGAGATCTTCTCTTCCAAGGGTGTCAGTGGGTGCAGATTTGGCGGGCCTCCTCCTGTTCGAGTTCTTTCCCTTTTGCTTTGGGCCAATTTCTTTTGCAAAGATTTAGAGAAGGTGTCTTTCTGCTGGGTGGGACATATACAGTTGGTCACATTTACAATTACAATTGCATTGAATAAATGAAAATATTACTTACACTAACTACTTGACCAAAGCCCTGCCATTTCTTTTTACACTGCTTCCAGATCTCTTGGTGTTCACCAATGCGCAGAGATCTTCTGCAACTTGGTTCCAGCGTTTCTTCATTTCTTTTGGTGACATTTTTATGTTACCTCTGCTGGTATCCAGCTCCTGCCATCTGTTCTCAATGACAGTACCTAGCAAGAAATTCTTTGTCCATGGTCCACGTTGCTGCATTACTGTATTGCTGCAGCTGCTCTGAGACACTCAGCATTTTTACAATGCTCTTAAACACACAGGGCTGATTTTGCATGCAGCAGTGATTTTTCCAAACACAACACTCTTTCTAGCACGCAGACACAAGTAGCTCTTTAAAAATGGCCGATTGCCAACTTGGAGCCCTACTACGCATCTGCAGCCATTTCGGAGACATCAGGAATGTCACTTTTTTCCACCACGCATGCGCAGACATTTTTCCGACACATTTTCCAGCGCAGCACGCAGGCTCCACCTCCCAAGGCTATGCCAAGCTACACGGCTCTCGACACTGGGAGGGAGTGTGGAGGAGACCGCCTCCAGCATTACACAGGGCTCTGCACACATCATTGCCAGTCTGCAGACGATGGTGGACTATGAGAGAGACTGTGGGGACGCAGACCTCATGATGCATGTCATGGGCGACGTGGCAGCTTCCATTGCAGCATAGGTGGAAGCAACTCAACGTCTTAGTGCTGTCATGCAGACAATGGTTGATGGCATGGAAGCTCAGACTGCTCTCAAGCAGTCTCAGCTTGATGCCACGCAACATCTTGGTGCTGTCATGCAGTCAATGACTGCTGGCATCCAGTCTCAGACTGCTCTTACGCAGTCTCAGCTTGATGCCACAACTGCTGTGACTGCTGGCCTAGCCACTGGGTCCATCGCAGTCTGCCAGTGATCTCATCAAACTGTGCTCCAGCAGATCAGTGGGGATGCTGCCCACTACTGCCACTCCGCCAATGCATTTGTCGCTGGTTGTCACCCAGTCAGCCCACACTGCTGCCACCCAGCCTGAGGTGGTGCAACCTGCAGCTGGGCCTTCCAGGCCCAGAACTGGTCGAGGGCGTCCTACAAGGATATCGATACTCTCTGGCCCTGACACACAACAGCCTTCTACCAGCCGTGCAGCAGCCATAGGGGGCACACTGCGACGGAGCACTAGATTAGTTAGAACAAAGAGGAAATATAAAGAAATGCACATGGGTGATTAGTTAATACATTATGTAAACCTTTGTTGTTATTATGATAGAAATTTGGATTGGAATGTATAATCATTGGTGTTGTCTCTCATTTCAATTTTGGGGTTTTGTAATGGAGGGGAAAATGGATGTGGTCATGGGGACATCCAGAGGAACTTGGAAGTGGGATGGAATTCACTGGAACCAAAGTCTGATGAGACGGTCGCGGACCTCCCTTACAGCAGCGCAAGGACCTCGCGGCTTCCTCTGTCGCTGTTGTTGCTGCTCCTGCTCCTCTTCCCCCTATGCCTTTCCCTCTGTAATTGTCACCGTCTTTATCTTCGCCTAAGTATCCTCTGACAGTGATGTCGGAGCAGGAGGTCGAGTGCCAGCACAGCCTCCAAGAAACGACAGAAATGTTGTAACTTCAAATCTGCCCTGAGTTATACAGGGGTATAGTAAGGAGGCAGAAGAATCATTGCAGTAAAAACCGCTGCTTTCGGTCCACCAGCCACTCTGCCGATCTGTTTGAAAGCAGAAAAAATTAATGGCTGACAGAAATGTTTTTTCAAGGTGCACCTTTAAATAGCGCTGCTCCAGCAGGTTCCTGACTGCAACTCGACAGCTGAAGCTGTCATTGTCATCGCCAGGCAGTAAGTGAGGTTGCGCGGGGCGATTTAACTTCCGGGACGGTAACGGGGCGATGCACACGGTGTTGGCGTCATCATCACCATGCGCAGCCGAGCAGGGTGCTCCAGGTAGAAATGACGCACTACCTTGTACCGCCTCTGCAAAACCCTCGCCCAGTTCTGCTGGGGGGGGGGGATTTTTATGCCTGGGCGAAAACCATTTTGCGCCCTGTTAGCGCCTCTGGGAGGCGTTAACGGTTGTTGCTAAAAGGTGCAATTTCACCCCCATCCTTTTTTAAATCAGACACTAATCATACTTAAAGACAATATGTGCCTTCATATTTTTAATTAATTTCTAACTGTGGTACCATAGTCAAGAGATCCTTAACTGTAGTATTACGGTTCTGGTGACTATTTGTCAGACTCGTGGGCCTAGAAATGTGATGGTGCCATGCCCGTTTTTGAGACACTAAGCATGTACCTAATCTGGTGAGCGGGGTTTGCATGCTAATTGCAACCAGAAGAGCGCCGCCCATCATATTGTTGAAGGCAGGAAAAGAGACATTCAGGGCTGTGCCTGAATCAGGCATTAGGCCCTTTGTACTTGAAAAAAAGGGCTTCACGTTGGTTTGAATCCCTACTCCCTTACCGCAGACTGCAATGGACCACCTACATTCAAAAAAACATGGTCCACATCTGGCCTAACCAATCTCCTTAGAGAGACTACTAGAGGCCACCATTAAAAGGTGCTTTTTTGTAACACTTATCAGAATGTGGAGCCAGCAAGAGTAGGAGAGCATGAAGGGGCAGAGGTGGCTTTGTTTTATTGTTTCACTATCATTTAATTTTTTTTTTGTTGTTTCAGGGAATGTTTATGTCGGAAAAAAAAGAAAATGGAACATTCATGAAAAATCACTGGAAACCAATCTGCAATTGAAACATCAACTTGTTGTACATTTCTAACAGAAAGGTTGTAAAAGATAAGTAAATATGAAAAGGGGCTTTCACAATACAAGCCTTCACTGCAGCTCTGGGAGTGACAAGATACTTATCTAAGCTGTCCTGTACTGGTTGACATATCAATGTAAAATTAATAAAAGGGGATGCTTCTGAAGTGATCTAAATACTGTATACACGATTGAAATTGTACAAGGTATGTCAGGGAGATCAGCTGGCACTAGAGCTGGATTGCACCCCCCACCATCATACCCACCAAATGTATCTGCAGGCTCTGGCACACCTGCCTGGCCATGACCAATAGTAGCTCCCAGTCAATACGGAAGCAATTTCAGAGCGGTAGCACCTACTGCAAGGGATCCTACAGCCAACATATGAAAGCTCATCACCCAGTGGAAGAAGAAAAGAGAGATAATGAAGATGCACTGTCACTTGATCTTACTATTGCAGCCTCCAGCTCAGAGATTGACGAGGATAGAGCAGGGACCTGCACATGGTGAGTCACTGGGCACAAGTGCACAGGAGCCAGGTCAGTGGGACAAGAATGCCACAGGTGCCAGCTCGCCAGAGGGCGATGTTGTATACTTATTCTGCTGCAGAGGACTCAGATGGTGACTTTAATGGGCCAGGCTGCAGAAGAAGATTGATGGGCGTACATCATGAAATGTTTGGTGCACTGGGATGTCTGCCGGGAAGATTGCGCACAATATCAAGGAGCAGCTCCAACTTAACACAGGGCTTTGTGCAGAATTTAGAGTCCATCCTTTTGAACAGGTCACTTTGGTTAGCATAGCTGAGGAACCCACCAAGATGGAGCATTTGGTGACCAATCTGACCATAATAATCCAGAAATTTACTTGTGACTCCCACATAATTCCTTTAAATAGCGCTGGCGAGGAGACACCATTTTTTGGAGCTCAGGTCACCGCATAACGTCTAAAAAATAGGCGCTACATGGTGAAATTTAACCTCCACAGTTTTATTTGATGGTCTGAATGGCCTATTTTGTTTCAATGTAAAATGCACTGAAGAATAAGCTGTGCTGTTCGGAGATAAGAAGTTTGCTGTGTTAGTGGGTGAATCATGGGTTACACCTGGTTTAAGATTATCATAAATAATTGCTCTATAGAGATAATATGCGCCAGATGTTATAACATTTCTGTACTTGACTCTCAACTGGGAAATCCCAATTAGAATCTTGGGGGGGGACGGGGAGAAATTGGCCTGGTTTACGCCTCCCATTAGCGCCTGCAGGGGGCATTAACAGGGGGACTAAGGAGTTACTGACTAGGCACGACAAAATCACTGACAGTTCCCTGGCAGTTTTGCGCTGGTGCTAACACTAGCCGCTTTGGTCTCCTGTGCCCCGTAGATCGTGACGTCATCCGGTGCGCAGCGCCCTGTTACCACCCCAGATGTAATATTCACTCCCGTCCACTGCAGCATCGCTAGGCATTACCAACAGCAGCTGCAAGGGACGTTGTCACCTCGGCTGGATGCTTGAGGAGCAATATTTAAAGGCACTAATGGTCAGTTAGGGCAAAATGTATTTATCTCTATATTCTGGTGCCTCCTGATTTGTTTTCACACCTTGATTCCTCAACCCTGCACTCTCTTAGAGTGCTTGGAGCTGTTCTGCACGTAGTGCAGGTCCCGTGGCCCCACAGCGATACAATGAGGATTGATTCAAACCAACATTGGCCCTTTTGCTTTAAGTGAGGGAAGGAGCCTCCAAAGATGGCAGCGCTGCACTGAACATTGTTCAACATTCTGCCGTTACTGCCCCTCTCACTCACTTTAGCGCGCTAAGGGAAGTGATAGTGCTTGATTCCGCAAAAGCGGAAGTTCCCAGGAGCAAAAATTATTTTTCGTCTGATGATACTTTTGCGCTGTCTGAAAAGTTATAGCCCCAAATAGGACGCTACGCAATTTCTAGCCCTTGGTCTTAACTAACATTTATGACCAGAATAGTTTACTATGGAGGTGAGAGTAAGTTTTCACAAATGACTCAAGTGAAGCTGCTGGCGGTTCAGCTAGGAATATCTGTCCATGGGGGTGCGGTGGGCTCAATTGTGCCAATTTCTCAACTAATAATTATGAGCATTTATAGTGAAGAATAAAAATAGTGAAAATGGTACAAATATAATGGATATTTCAAGAATATAAAAGAGGTAAAGAAGAACTGATCAAGAGAAAGACAAAGGCCATTATGAAAATATAAAGGAGTTGATAGCATTGTAAACTGCCGCAGGGTCACTGTGAAGGTGCCTGTTAACCAAAGCCCCTCATCTGTGGGAGTCACTTCGATTCATGCATAGCCATTTACCAATATATGTGCTCAATGTTGTATATCCCTGCATCATGAACCCATCTTTGTATATTGTGCGCTTTGTTTTTTAGAAATTCAGTCCAATTTGTGTCATGTGAAGGAAGCTTCATTAGCACCATTCACTTATTATATTGGATGATTTGTTTGATCTTGTAATTGTGACCTGGTGCCCACTTTTCCTTTCATGCAATCAAAAGGGTGAGCCCTAACCATGTACCTTTGACAGGTATTCAATAAAAATCTTCCAGAAAACAAGTTGTGGGACACTGAGCTGTTAGTTGTGAAAGACAAGAATTGCATCATAGACTGTTGTTAGTGTGTAGTCGATTAAGTCTTAAGTTGGTCTTTTTCCTTCATAAATATTCGCTACGCTCCTCGATTGCTATTAAGTTTCCATTTAAATAGCCAAAAGATACATTTTAATCTAACTTTTTCTCTGTCTGACATCAAAGAGCATTTCTTTATGACTATTCTAAATTTAAACCAAATGATAAATATAAAATACAATGGTTACTAATCGCTGTGAAGGTCTTTGCATTAACAGCAGGCTTTTATATTTGCTAAGGTGACAAAGGTAAGAATTATTGTAATGCATTGGTAAATTATGAATTATTCACAAGTGCAGTATTTTCTGACAAATTTCGACAAAACAAAATAGACTTTGAGCCATATTTTCTCTTGCTCAATAATTTTAGAGAAAACATCGATGGGGTTGAACATCTGTTGCCCTCATGCGCACTCAGGCCTGACTCTGGTGGGATTCTGGCATGATTCTGGTGTGACTCTGGGGTGAACGTGCTGGAAGAACTATGAATTAAGCCTGAGCCTGGATACGCTGGGTCCTGGCTTTGTACCGGAGATTCCACAGGCCCTGTAAGAGCAGAGCCATCGTCCAACCCAAACAATACCAAAGATGCAGGAGGGTACAGGTACTCCCAAGGCAGAGTTACCATGACCCCGGCCTGGGTACAGCTCATTGTAAAATCAGCAGCTAGTTGGCATGATTGGTGATAGCAGGTGTGCCAGCCTACTGATTGGTGCTTGTGGGGACCATAAGAACATAAGAAATAGGAGCAGGAGGAGTAGGCTATACGGCCCCTCGAGCCTGTTCTGCCATTTAATACAATCATGGCTGATCCGATCATGGACTCAGGTCCACTTCCCTGCCCGCTGGCCTCGAACTTTGAATATTGAGTAACCTTTCAATTAAATATTCGGAAGGGGGGCTGAGGAGACATTATAACATTATTTATCTGTATCCCCTACCCCCATATTGAAACTGGCACAGTATCCTGGAGTAAGCCATCTCCTTCAGCAGACAGGTACTTGAAGTGGGTGGGCCCTTCATGGTGTGGTCAGTGCTGGAGGTCCCAGATGGGCACATTCCCACACTAGTGCAGGGTAGAAACCACGGTAGATTTTCAGCCCCAATGTGGGCAAACAGCGATAGACTTTCAATACAAAGTGCGGGCGAGCTACTGGTTTGTGTTTAGTGCTGCTTTGAGGATTTCTGCCATCATAAGATTAAAAAGCAGGACCTGAAAGGTCGTAATCTCTGGATTACTCTTGGTGCCATGCGCGAGTGATTATAGAAATAGGAGGATAGAGCAGACAAATGGAGAGATGGTGCAGGAGGGAAGGCTTCAGATTCCTGGGGCATTGGGACCGGTTCCGTGGGAGGTGGAACCTGTACAGGCTGGGCGGGTTGCACCTCAACAGGGCCGGAACCAATATCCTCGCGGGGAGGTTTGCTAGTGCTGTTGGGAAGGTTTAAACTAATTTGGCAGGGGGATGGGCACCAGGATGTAACACGAAGGGGATATAAAGTGCTTAAAGGATGGGGAGAGTCAGATAGCACCAGAGTAAAAAATAGTAAGGTATTAGATGGGGTACAACTAAGAGAAAGGGTTCTGACGAAGGGTCGTCGACCCGAAACATTAACTCTGCTTTTCTCTCCACAGATGCTGCCTGACCCATTGAGATTGCCAGCATTTTCTGTTTTTATTTCAGATTCCAGCATCCACAGTACTTTGCTTTTATAAGAGAAAATGCAGGATGGTCTAAGATAGGTTTACAGTGTATGTATATGAACGCACGAAGTGTGGGAAACAAGGTAAGTAAGCTACAGGCACAAACAGCTGCATGGCAATACGATGATGTGGCAATAACTGAGACCCGGCTCAAAAAAGGACAGGATTGGATATTAAATATTCCTAGTTATATGGTGTGACATAGAAACATAGAAACATAGAAAATAGGTGCAGGAGTAGGCCATTCAGCCCCTCGAGCCTGCACCACCATTCAATAAGATCATGGCTGATCAATCCCTCAGTACCCCTTTCCTGCTTTCTCTCCATACCCCTTGATCCCTTTAGCCGTAAGGGCCATATCTAACTCCCTCTTGAATATATCCAATGAACTAGCATCAACAACTCTCTGTGGTAGGGAATTCCACAGGTTAACCACTCTCTGAATGAAGAAGTTTCTCCTCATCTCAGTCCTAACTGGCCTACCCCTTATCCTAAGACTGTGTCCCCTGGCTCTGGACTTCCCCAACATCGGGAACATTCTTCTCGCATCTAACCTGTCCAGTCCCGTCAGAATCTTATATATTTTTCTATGAGATCCTCTCTCATCCTTCTAAGCTCCAGTATATAAAGGTCTAGTTGATCCGATCTCTCCTCATATGTCAGTCCCGCCACCCCCGGGAATCAGTTTTATCATGTTTGTAACCTTCACATAACTGTAACCTTTATGTAACAACACTGTACACTGTATACACCTGAGTAATGCACACCTTGACCACAGGGGATGAACTTGTGGGAGACACTCCTCACCTGGTCATCCAGGTATATAAAGGGAGGTCCCACGCAGGGTCAGCACTTCTTGGTCCTGGGAATAAAGGTTCAGGTCACGTAGTGACTTTGTCTGCAGTACATGCCTCGTGTGATTCTATAGTAAGGTGTAAAGACACCACATTTGGCAACGAGAAACGGGAATCAACGACCCACGAGGATGGCCACCGGTAGCACAGAGGAACGGTACTGTGTTGGTGAGGACTGGAACGATTTTGTTGAGAGGCTCCAGCAGAGCTTTGTCACGAAGGACTGGCTGGGTGAGGAAGTGGCTGGCAAGCGGAGGGCGCATCTACTGATCAGTTCTGGATCCAAGATGTATGCGCGGATGAAAGACCTGCTCGCACCCGAGAAGCCAGCGGACAAGTCTTTTGAAGAGCTCAGCACTCTGATCGGTGAGCCCCTCAAACCGGCAAGCAGTATACATATGGCCCGGCACCGGTTTTACACACACCGGTATCGGGAGGGACAAAGCATATCGGACTTCGTTGCGGACCTTCGGCGTTTGGCCAGCCTTTGTAAGTTCACAGACACCTGCAGGGGGGAGATGTTAAGGGATTTCTTCATTGAGAGCATTGGTCATGCCGGGATTTTTAGGAAGCTCATTGAGACCAAGGACTTGACTTTGGAAAGGGCAACGTTGATAGCTCAGACCTTCATGCCAGGGGAAGAGGAGACCAAGATAATTTACGCGCGCAGCCCTGGTTCCAACGTGGCGATGGACCAGGGAGTTAACATGGTAAATGAGATTCAGAACCCCGCAGGCAGGCAAGGGCAATTCGACACTGCCCAGGCAGGAACAGGCTCTAGGGTGGGCCAGCAACAGAGACAATGGCAGGGGGATCGTCAATTCACGCCATCGCAAGGGACAATGCGTCCCGGGATGGGACCATTGACACTCAGCAACAGAGTGCTCAGGAGTAATCAAAGAGACAATCAGAGAGGAATGCCTGCTAACAGTTCCTTTTTTCATAACAATCTCAGCTCATGCTGGAGGTGCGGTGGCAAACATGCTGCGATGGCAAACATGCTGCGAGAACCTGTAGGTTTCAGCAATTTATCTGCAGAAACTGTAACTTCAGTGGACATCTGGCCAGAATGTGCAGAAAGCTCGTAGCGAGGCTAGTTTATGAGGCAGAGGAACCAGACAAGGGATCTGCAAGGCAGGGTGATGCTTGGGGTAAAGCTATGGACGCTGAAGTCCAGTGGGGTCATGTGGCAGACGTCCACAGCTCGTATACCAAAATGCCACCTCTGATGATGAAAGTTCTATTAAATGGCATCCTGGTATGCATGGAGCTAGACACAGGAGCCAGCCAGTCACTTATGAGTGCCCAACAATTTGAAAATCTATGGCCCCTCAAAGCTAACTGGCCCAAACTTGAACGCATTGACACGCAGTTACGAACATACACCAGAGAGATCATCCCAGTACTAGGCAGTGCAAACTTGGTGGTCACACACAATAGATCGGAGAACCGGCTGCCACTCTGGATTGTCCCGGGGAATGGTCCTGCAGTCTTGGGGAGGAGCTGGTTAACCGAGATGAACTGGAAATGGGAGGGTGTGCACGCCATTTCATCTGTGGAGCGAAGTTCATGCTCACAGGTCCTACAGAAATTCGAGCCACTTTTTCAACCAGGTGTCAGGACTTTTAAGGGCACCAAAGTAGTGATACGCATCACCCCGGACGACAGACCAGTGCACCACAAAGCCAGAGCCGTGCCGTATGTGATGCGTGAGAAAATTGAGAGTGAGTTGGACAGGCATAATTTCGCCTGTTGAATTCAGTGACTGGGCAAGCCCCATCATTCCTGTCCTTAAAGCAGATGGCTCGGTCAGGATTTGTGGCGACTACAAGGCCACCATCAACCGAGTTGTTAACCTGTGGAATTCCCTGCTGCAGAGAGTTGTTGATGTCAGTTCACTGGATATATTCAAGAGGGAGTTAGATATGGCTCTTACGGTGAAGGGGATCAAGGGTTATGGAGAGAAAGCAGGAAAGGGGTACTGAGGGAATGATCAGCCATGAACTCATTGAATGGTGGTGCAGGCTCGAAGGGCCGTATGGGCTACTCCTGCACCTATTTTTCTATGTTTCTATGTTTCTATGAGTGTCACTACAGGACCAATACCTGCTTCCGAGAGCGGAGGACCTTTTTGCCATGCTGGCAGGTGGCAAGCTGTTCACCAAGTTGGACCTCACTTCACCCTACATGATTCAGGAACTGGCTGAAGAACCCAAGTTTCTGACCACCATCACTACGCACAAGGGGCTATTCGTTTACAACAGGTGTCCGTTTGGCATTTGTTCAGCAGCTGCTATCTTCCAGAATATGGAAAACTTGCTTAAAACCATCCCTGGGATAATCGTATTCCAAGATGACATCCTAATCACGGGTCGAGACACCGAGGAACACCTTCACAACCTGGAGGAGGTGCTACGCCGACTGGACCGGGTAGGCTTGCGACTAAAGAAGTCCAAGTGTGTGTTTTTGGCCCCGGAGGTCGAGTTTATGGGCAGGAGAGTTGCCGCAGATGGGATCTGGCCTACCGAATCCAAAACCGAGGCAATCCGTCGTGCGCCCAGGCCTGGCAACACATCAGAGTTGCGGTCATTTCTGGGACTATTGAACTACTTCGGGAACTTTCTGCCGAACTTAAACACAATGTTGGAGCCGCTGCACGTGCTCCTGCGTAAGGGTTGTGAATAGTTTTACGGGGACTGTCAAGAACGGGCTTTCAATAGGACGCGGAATCTGCTTTGTTCTAACAAGCTGTTGACCTTGTACAATCCCTGTAAGAAACTGGTTTTAACGTGTGATGCATCATCCTATGGGGTTGGGTGCGTGTTGCAGCAGAGTAATGATGAGGGTCAACTCCAACCTGTGGCTTATGCCTCCAGTTCGCTCTCCCAGGCAGAATGGGAATATAGGATGGTTGAAAGGGAAGCAATCACATGTGTCTTCGGGGTGAAAAAGATGCACCAGTACCTTTTCGGCAGAAGGTTCGAGTTAGAAACGGACCACAAACCGTTAACATCCCTGTTGTCTGACAGCGAGGCTCTCAATGCCAATGCGTCAGCTCGCATACAGCGGTGGGCCCTCACGCTGGCTGCATATGACTACACCATACGGCACCGGCCAGGCACTGACAATTGCGCTGACGCGCTGAGCAGGTTCCCACTGGCCCCCACCGAGGGGGCGTCGGAGCAAAGTGCGGAGATGGTCATGGCCGTTGAGGCTTTCAACACCACAGACTCCCCCATCACAGCCCGCCAGATCAAAATCTGGACCAACAGAGATCCCCTCCTATCCATGATAAAGAAATGTGTCCTGACCGGGAAATGGGCGCCCGCACACGGAGCGTGCCCCGAGGAGGTCAGACCGTTTCACAGACAGATGGACGAGCTCTCCATCCAAGCCGACTGCCTGCTATGGGGCCGCCGGTAGTCATGCCCCAGAATGGAAGGGAAGCATTCATCAGGGAACTTCACAGCGAGCACCCAGGCATCGTGTTAATGAAGGCCATTGCCCGGTCACATGTATGGTGGCCGGTAATTGACTCAGACCTGGAACACTGGGTTCGCAGGTGCACGACATGTGCTCAGCTGGGAGGCCCCACCCAGCCCGTGGCCCTGGCCCACCAGGCCATGGTCACGTATTCACGTAGACTACGCGGGCCCGTTCATGGGAAAAATGTTCCTGATTGTTGTCGATGCAGACTCGAAATGGATCGAGTGCATCATATTGAATTATGCACGACATTCTCCACGGTCTTTGCGACCCACGGCTTGCCGGACATCCTGGTTATCGATAATGGCCCATGTTTCACTAGCTATGAATTCCAGGAGTTTAAGACTGGTAATGGTATCAAACACGTCAGGACAGCACCATTCAAGCCGGCTTACAATGGCCAGGCGGAACGTGCAGTTCAAATCATAAAACAGGGCATGCTCCGGATTCAAGGACCCTCCCTTCAGTACCGCCTATTGCGCCTCCTGCTGGCCTATAGGTCCCGGCCGCATTCGTTCACAGGAGTCCTGCGGAACTATTCATGAAATGAACGCTTAAAACGTGGCTGTCCCTCATTCATCCAGCCCTGTCAGACATTGTTGAGGGCAAGCGCCAGTCCCAAATTTAGTGCCATGATCGCAACTCAGTGGGGAGATGCATAGAAATCGATGACCCTGTATTCATTCTCAATCATGCTTTGGGACCCAAGTGGCTTGAGGGTACTGTAATTGGCAAAGAGGGGAATAGGGTCATAGTGGTCAGACTTAACAATGGGCAGAAATGCCGCAAACATCTGGACCAAACAAAGAAAAGGTTCAGCATGGACACTGAGGAATCTGAGGAAGATCATGAGATGTCACCCACACCACTGCCAGTGAAAGAGCAACAAGGACATTCACCAGTATGCACAGTCCCTGCGGCCAGCCCGGACAGGCCGGAATCACCTCAGGCGACAGAGACGCATGCCAAAGCCCAACCACGAGAGCCCCAAATGTGGCGCTCCACGAGAGAGCGTCGACCGCCTGAAAGACTCAATCTTTGAACCAAAGACATTGCAGGGAGGTGATGTCATGTTTGTAACCTTCACATAACTGTAACCCTGATGTAACAACATGGTACACTGTATACACCTAAGTAATGCACACCTTGACCACAGAGGGTGAACTTGTGGGAGACACTCCTCACCTGGTCATCCAGGTATATAAAGGGAGGTCCCACGCAGGGTCAGCACTTCTTGGTCCTGGGAATAAAGGTTCAGATCACATTGTGACTTTGTCTGCAGTACATGCCTCGTGTGATTCTTTCGTAAGATGTAAAGACACCACAATCTGGTGAACCTACGCTGCACTCCCTCTATAGCAAGAAAGTCCTTCCTCAGATTAGAACAAAACTGAACACAATATTCCAGGTGAGGCCTCACCAAGGCCCTATACAACTGCAGTAAGACAACTGTGCTCCTTTACTCAAATCCCCTTGCTATGGAGGCTAACATGCCATTTGCCTTCTTCACCGCCTGCTGTACCTGCATGCCAACTTTCAATGACTGATGAACCATGACACCCAGGTCT
Organism: Pristiophorus japonicus; assembly: GCF_044704955.1. Classification (NCBI taxonomy): domain Eukaryota; kingdom Metazoa; phylum Chordata; class Chondrichthyes; family Pristiophoridae; genus Pristiophorus; species Pristiophorus japonicus. The sequence goes on along the minus strand of NC_091977.1, from coordinate 381,488,025 downwards.
CGTTGCACCTCCCCGTTTCCTAATCTGCCACCATTCAGATAATATTCGTCTTCGTGATTTTGCCCCCAAAGTGGATAACCTCACATTTATCCACATTATACTGCATCTGCCATGCATTTGCCCACTCACCTAACCTGTCCAAGTCACCCTGCTGCCTCTTAGCACCCTCCTCACAGCTCACACCGCCACCCAGTTTAGTGTCATCTGCAAACTTGGAAATATTACACTCAATTCCTTCATCTAAATCATTAATGTATATTGTAAATAGCTGGGGTCCCAGCACTGAACCCTGCGGCACCCCACTAGTCACTGCCTGCCATTCTGAAAAGGACCCATTTATCCCGACTCTCTGCTTCCTGTCTGCCAACCAGTTCTCTTTCCACGTCAGTACATTACCCCCAATACCATGTGCTTTAATTTTGCTCACCAATCTCTTGTGTGGGGACCTTGTCAAAAGCCTTCTGAAAGTCCAAATACACCATATCCACTGGTTCTCCCTTGTCCACTCTACCAGTTACATCCTCAAAAAATTCCAGAAGATTTGTCAAGCATGATTTCCCTTTCATAAATCCATGCTGACTTGGATCGATCCTGTCACTGCTTTCCAAATGTGCTGCTATTTCATCTTTAATAATTGATTCCAATATTTTCCCCACTCTTGATGTCAGGCTAACCGATCTATAATTACCCGTTTTCTCTCTCCCTCCTTTTTTTAAAAGTGGTGTTACATTAGCTACCCTCCAATCCATAGGAACTGATCCAGAGTCGATAGACTGTTGGAAAATGATCACCAAAGCATCCACTATTCCTAGGGCCACTTCCTTAAGTACTCTGGGATGCAGACTATCAGGCCCCGGGCATTCATCGGCCTTCAATCCCATCAATTTCGCTAACACAATTTCACGCTTTATAAGGATACCCTTCAGTTCCTCCTTCTCACTAGAGCCTCGGTCGCCTAGTATTTCCGGAAGCTTATTTGTGTCTTCCTTCGTGAAGACACAACCAAAGTATTTGTTTAACGGGTCCGCCATTTCTTTGTTCCCCATGATAAATTCACCTGAATCTGACTGCAAGGGACCGACATTTGTTTTCACTAATCTTTTTCACTTCACTTATCTATAGAAGCTTTTACAGTCAGTTTTTATGTTCCCAGCAAACTTCCTCTCATACTCTATTTTCCCCTCCTAATTAAACCCTTTGTCCTCCTCTGCTGTATTACAAAATTCTCCCAGTCCTCAGGTTTGCTGCTTTTTCTGGCCAATTTATATGCCTCTTCCTTGGATTTAACATTATCTTTAATTTCCCTTGTTAGCCACGGTTGAGCCACCTTCCCCGATTTATTTTTACTCCAGACAGGGATGTACAATTGTTGAAGTTCATCCATGTGATCTTTAAATGTTTGCCATTGCATATCCATCATCAACCCTTTAAGTATCACTCGCCAGTCTATTCCAGCCAATTCACGTCTCATACCATCGAAGTTACCTTTCCTTAAGTTCAGGACCCGAGTCTCTGAATTGACTGTGTCACTCTCCATCTTAAAAAAGAATTCTACCATATTATGGTCACTCTTCCCCAAGGGGCCTCACACAACAAGATTGCTAATTAGTCCTTTCTCATTACACATCACCCAGTCTAGGATGGCCAGCCCTCTAGTTGGTTCCTCGACATATTGGTCTAGAAAACCATCCCTAATACACTCCAGGAAATCCTCCTGCACCGCATTGTTACCAGTTTGGTTAGCCGAGTCAATATGTAGATTAAAGTCGTCCATGATAACTGCTGTACCTTTATTGCACGCGAGGTGGTCTCAGGCGAGACCAAAGTAGTCAGGGAGAATTTCTCAGCCAGAAACACTGGAAATGGACTCACCACAGCAAAACGCGATAGAGCCCGCGGCTAAGAGCAGTCATAGAAAGTCCATGGAGGCTAAGGTAGCTGCATATATATGCAACAAATTGAACATTACAGAGCCATGGGCATGGGAAATGCTGCACTCAAGGAATCAACAGGAAAAAGCAGCAGAGTGGACAGTCAGTAGTAACCACATAGGGTCAAAAGAGAAGGCAGTTTAAGAACATAAGAACGTAAGAAATAAGAATAGGAGTAGGCCATATGGCCCCTCGAGCCTGCTCCGCCATTCAATAAAATCATGGTTGATCTGATCATGGACTCAGCTCCACTTCCCTGCCCATTCCCCATAACCCCTTATCCCCTTATCATTTAAGAAATTGTCTATTTCTGTCTTAAATTTATTCAATGTCCCAGCTTCCACAGCGCAGCTCTCTGAGGCAGCAAATTCCGCAGATTTATAACACTCTGAGAGAAGAAATTTCTCCTCATCTCTGGTTTAAATGGGTGGCCCCTTATTCTAAAATTGTGCCCTCTAGTTCTAGTCTCCCCCATCAGTGGAAACATGCTTTCTGCATCCACCTTGTCAAGCCCCTTCATAATCTTATACGTTTCGATAAGATCACCTCTCATTCTTCTGAATTCCAATGAGCAGAGGCCCAACCTACTCAACCTTTTCTCATAAGTCAAACCCCTGATTCCCAGAATCAACCTACTGAACCTTCTCTGAGCTGCCTCCAAAGCCAGTATATCCTTTCGTAACTATGGAAACCAAAACTGCACGCAGAATTCCAGGTGTGGCCTCACCAATATCTTGTATGGCTGTAGCAAGACTTCACTGCTTTTATATTCCATCCCCTTTGCAATAAAGGCCAAGATACTCTTGGCTTTCCTGACCACTTGCTGTACCTGCATACTATCCTTTTGTGTCTCATGCACAAGTTCCCCCAGGTCCCGCTGTACTGCAGCACTTTGCAATCTTTCTCCATTTAAATAATAACCTGCTCTTTGATTTTTTTCTGCCAAAGTGCATGACCTCACACTTTCCAACATTATACTTCATCTGCCAAATCTTTGCCCACTAACTTAGCCTGTCTATGTCCTTTTGCAGATTTTGTATGTCCTCCTCACACATTGCTTTTCCTCCCATCTTTGTATCGTCAGCAAACTTGGCTACGTTACACTCAGTCCCTTCTTCCAAGTCGTTAATATAGATTGTAAGTAGTTGACGTCCCAGCACAGATCCCTGCGGCACCCTACTAGTTTCTGGTTGCCAACCAGAGAATGAACCATTTATCCTGACTCTCTGTTCTCTGTTAGTTAGCCAATCCTCTATCCATGCTAATATATTACCCCCATCCCCGTGAACTTTTATTTTGTGCAGTAACCCTTTATGTGGCACCTTGTCAAATGCCTTCTGGAAGTCCAAATACACCACATCCACTGGTTCCCCCTGTTTGCTGCATCCTCAAAGAACAGTTTGGCTCATGTGCTTGCGAAACAGGCAGAACTATTAAGAGAAAAGGCAGAAAAGCTGGAGGAGGAGAATAAAAGTTTAAAAGATGAGGTAGCCAGTTCTGAGAAAGAAAGGCAGGACCAGGGTAGGAAGGAAGAAACGGTGCGGAATCACTTCGAGTATTTACAATGCCAAGTGACCGAGTGCAAAAAGCAGCAGCAGACCGACATTGAACAAAGTGAAGGGCATCTAGAAAAAGCCAAAGAGGCAAAACAGAGCCACAGGAAGGCAGCCAATGATCCAGTACAGATTTTAGTGGCGCATTGCAGCAGGGTATGGGCACGGGTGGAGGAAAGCTGGACGCAGCAGTGGAAGAATAGGGACCCAATGCGTCAGCACCCGCACTGTGATGGTGCGCCCAGTCAGAATACATGTGTCTGCTCATAGATGATAAGTGGGGCAGGCCATGTGTGGATGTGCAACAGTTAGGGGAAGGTATTTAGTAGATACAGGAGCGTCTAGCACGGTTGTCCACTCAACGAATCCGACCACTTCCCCATGGTCGAGCGGAGTCTCTTTCACACTGGCGGGTTTTATGGGTAATGAGCAAGCTGGGGCAGTGTCGAAACTCTTAACCATGGAGTTAGGACATAACATAACGAAATGGGAGTGCATTTTAATGAAGTGGGAACAGCCCGGTTCAGGAGTTCTCGGGGCCAACTATATGTTGGCACACCAAGCTATTGTGGATATGAAAAACAATTATCTATGGCCAGGCAGCGGCAGCAGAATAAACTGCTGCTGGACCCCCAGGTTACACAGGAAGGGGCCAGGTAATGGGCAGGATTTATGCCAGAATGGGGGCATTTGAATCACTGTACAAAGTATTGTGTTCCTAACTCAGATGAGGCTGCACACAGGGAGCTTAAAGTAACCGTGACCTCAGTCTTTAATAAGGCACTCCAGAGTGAGGAACAAGCCTTAGGGGCCGGCTTATATACAGTGGTCCCAAGGGATGCTGGGATCCCTTGGGACTTCAGGGGATGAGCTCCCTGGTGGCGGAACATGGGAGTGCATGCTTTATAGATACACAACATCACTCCCCTGGCAAAGTCAAAGTGAAAACTACAAGGTGAGGTGGTCGGGAGCCTTTCTTTTCCTGGTGGACTGTCTCGGTACAAATGTCTGTTCTGGTGTGTTGGCTGTGCCCTCGCTGGGCTGGCATGTTGTTGGCCCTGCAGGGCTGCTAGGTGAGCCTGGCCTTGATGGGCTGTTAGGTGTGATGGGTTTGATTTCCTGGTCCGGCGTGGTGTCGTTGATCCTTTGGGTATATGTTGTGGGCTCGAAAAAGGTGATGTCTGCTGTGAACCGCAGCCTCGTTTGGTCCAGGTGTTTTCTGCAAATTTGCCCATTGTCTAGTTTGACTACAAACACACTATTCCCTTCTTTCGCTATCACCGTGCCCACGATCCACTTGGGAACATGTCCATAGTTTAGCACATACACAGGGTCATTCAGATCAATTTCCCGTGACACAGTTGCGCGACCATCGTTTACATTTTGTTGCTGCCGCCTGCTCTCTACCTGATCATGCAGGTTGGTTGGGGTGAACCAGCGAGAGTCTGGTTTTAAGTGTCCTTTTCATGAGTAGCTCAGCCGGGGGCACCCCTGTGAGCGAGTGGGGTCTCCTGCGGTAGCTGAGCAGTACTCGGGACAGGCGGGTTTGGAGTGAGCCTTCTGTGACTCATTTAAGGCTCTGTTTGATGGTTTGTACTGCCCGCTCTGCCTGCCCATTGGAGGCTGGTTTAAACGGGGCCGAGGTGACATGTTTGATCCCATTGCGGGTCATGAATTCTTTAAATTCAGCACTGGTGAAACATGGGCCATTGTCACTGACCAGTATGTCAGGCAGGCCGTGGGTGGCAAACATGGCCCTCAGGCTTTTAATGGTGGCAGTGGCGGTGCTTCCCGACATTATTTCATATCCAATCCATTTTGAAAAAGCTTCCACCACCACCAGGAACATTTTACCGAGAAACGGGCCTGCTTAGTTGACATGGATCCTCGACCATGGTCTGGAGGGCCAGGACCACAAACTTAGTGGTGCCTCTCTGGGTGCGTTGCTCAACTGAGCACTTGCCGTACACAGGACTCTAAGTCAGAATCGATACCGGGCCACCACACGTGGGATCTGGCTATCGCTTTCATCATTACTATACCGGGTATGTGCTGTGGAGATCCGAGATGAACGTCTCCCTGCCCTTTTTGGGTAGCACTACGCGATTACCCCACAACAGGCAGTCTGCCTGAATGGACAGCTCGTCCTTTCGCCGCTGCAACGGCTTGATTGGCTCTTGCATTTCCACGGGGATGCTGGCCCAGCTCCCATGCAGTACACAGTTTTTTACTAGGGACAGCAGAGGATCTTGGCTGGTCCAAGTCCTAATCTGGCGGGCCGTGACAGGTGATTTATCATTTTCAAACGCTTCCATGACCATCAATAAATCTGTGGGCTGTGCCACCATCAACAAGTCTGCAGGCTGCTCCATTTCCACCCCCGTGGTGGGCAATGGTAGCCGACTGAGAGCATCCACACAGTTCTCAGTGCCTGGCTTGTGGCGGATGGTATAGTTATACGCTGATAGCACAAGTGCCCACCTTTGTATGCGGGCTGAGGCATTAGTATTTATCCCCTTGTTTTCAGCGAACAGGGATGTGAGGGGCTTGTGATCGGTTTCCAGGTTAAATTTGAGGCCAAACAGGTACTGATGCATTTTCTTTACCCCGAACACACATGCCAATGCCTCTTTCTCAATCATGCTGTAGGCCCTCTCGGCTTTAGACAAGCACCTGGAAGCATAGGCGACAGGTTGCAACTTCCCCGCAATGTTAGCTTGTTGTAATACACACCCGACTCCGTACGACGACGCGTCACATGCTAGCACAAGCCCTTTACAGGGGTTATACAATACAAGCAGCTTGTTGGAGCATAAAATGTTTCTGGCTTTCCCAAAAGCAATGACTTGTTTTTTTTTTCTCCATACCCAGTTCTCACGTTTGCGCAATAACACATGTAGAGGCTCTAAGAGGGTGTTTAACCCCGGTAGGAAGTTAGCAAAATAGTTGAGGAGTCCCAGGAACGACCGCAGCTCCGTGACATTCTGTGGCCTGGGCGCATTCCTGATAGCCTCTGTCTTGGTGTCTGTGGGCCGAATGCCGTCCACCGCAATCTTTTTCCCCCAAAACTCCACTTCTGTTGTCATGAAGAGGCATTTCGCTCTCTTCAGCCGCAGCCCTACGTGATCCAGTCGCTGGATGACCTCCTCCAGGTTTTGTAGGTGCTCGGTGGTGTCCTGACCCGTGACCAATATATCATCCTGAAAGACCACCGTGTGTGGTACCGACTTGAGTAGGCTCTCCATGTTTCTCTGGAAGATCGCTGCAGCCGACCGAATTCCAAACGGGAATCTGTTGTAGATGAACTGTCCCATGTGCGTGTTGATACAGGTGAGGCCCTTCGTAGACTCCTCCAGCTCCTGTGTCATGTAGGCCAAAGTCAGATCGAGCTTGGTGAACATCTTGCCTCCTGCCAGCATCGCAAATAGGTCGTCTGCCTTAGGTAGCGGGTATTGGTCCTGTAGCGAGAAACGATTTATAGTTACTTTATAATCGCCGCAAATCCTGACCGTGCTATCACTTTTGAGTACTGGAACAATCGGGCTGGCCCACTTGCTGAATTTCACTGGGGAGATGATGCCCTCACGTTGCAGCCTGTCCAGCTTGATTTCCACTCTCTCCCTCATCATGTGAGGTACCACTTGCACCTTGTGGTGAATGGGTCGTGTCTCTGGGACTAAATGGATCCGTACCTTCGCCCCACAAAAGTTTCCAATGCCTAGCTCAAAAAGGGAAGGAAATTTGTTAAGAACCTGGGTAAATGAGGCCTCATCGACATGTGATAGCGCTCGGATGTCATCCCAGTTCCAGCGGATTTTGCCCAGCCAGCTCCTTCCAAGCAATGTGGGGCCATCGCCCAGGACAATCCAGAGTGGCAGTTCATGCACAGTGCCCTCGTAGGTGACCTTGACCATGGTGCTGCCCAGGACAGTGATAAGCTCTTTGGTGTACGTTCTCAGTTTCGTGTGGATGGGGCTCAGGGCTGGTCTGAATGCTTTGTTGCACCACAGTCTCTCAAACATCTTTTTACACATGGTGGATTGGCTAGCGCCAGTGTCCAGTTCCATGGCTATGGGTAAGCCATTCAATTTTACGTTTAGCATTATAGGTGGACATTTCATCGAAAATGTTTGCACCCCATGTACTTCAGCATCTGCCTCCTCTCTCTGAGGCTCGAAATTGCTTTGGTCCACCATGGACTGTTCTTTCTCTGTCACGTGGTGGTTAGCAGGTTTTGCAGAGCTTGCAGCTTGTCTGCAAGCTCATTGGAGGTGCCCCATTGTTCCACAGCTCTTGCAAACATACCCCTTTGAAGCGGCATGAATAGGCTGAATGGAATCCTCCACAATGCCAACAAGGTGTGAATTGCCTTGCAGTCATCCTTTGTTGCGGACTCTGAGTCATCTGGGTCACCTGAGGCCTGCTGGCAGTTGCAGACTCGTGGGTTGTGCTCGGAACATTTCTGCTCGCAAACACAGTTCCAGTTAATTTTTGAACATTGCTAGCACTTGTGTGCTGAGAGATTTGTTTGGTGTTATCACTGGTGGACATAAACGCCTGTGCTATCGCAATGGTCGGTGTCTCTACGGTCAAAAGTTTTCGTAGGATGGTCTCGTGGCCAATGCCCAGTCAAAAAAGTCTCTGAGCATTTGCTCCAGGTAGCCATCAAACTCACATTGTCCTGCAAGTCACCTTAGCTCAGCGACGTAGCTCGCCACTTCCTGACCTTCAGATCGCTGGCACGTGTAGAACCAATACCTCGCCATCAGCACACTCTCCCTCGGGTTAAGATGCTCCTGAACCAGTGTACACAGCTCCTCATATGACTTATCTATGGGTTTCAATGGAGCCAGAAGATTCTTCATGAGGCTGTAGGTTGGTGCCCCGCAGACTGTGAGGAGGACCACTCTCCTTTTTGCAGCGCTTTCTTCTCCGTCCAGCTCGTTGGCTACAAAGTACTGGTCTAGCCGTTCGACATAGGCTTCCCAGTCCTCACCTTCCGAGAACTTCTCCAGGATGCCCACAGTTTGCTGCATCTTTGCGTTGGATTCGTATTCTCGTCGCCAGTTATTGTGTTCCGAAAACAGATGAGGCTGCACCCAGAGAGGTTAAAGTAACAGTGACCTCAGTCTTTAATAAGACACTCCAGAGTGAGGAACAGGCCTTAGAGGCCAGCTTATATACAGTGCTCCTGGGATCCCTTGGGACTTCAGGGGATGAGCTCCCTGGTGGCGGAACATGGGAGTGCATGCTTTACAGATACACAACACAAAGGAGCATATAGCATTGTAGACAAGGCAAACCCTATGGTCTATGCGATCCAGCTGCCAAAACATATAAAATGGTTCCATTTCAACCAGTGTAAGCTGCATAACCCCGGAGAGAAAAGTAAAAAGCAGGCGAAGGCCCAAGGAACTATCATGAGTTTGATTAGTGTAAGCCCTCCACCCATGCTGTGGGATGATGAGGATGGAAAAGTAAGGGACGGAGCAGTAAGGCGGAGTGGTCAGGGTGCCTTGGACGCCTCCTCCATCTCCACCCCCGAGCCTCCATAAGTCCAAACATCGGGATAAGAGAGGAAAGCATTGTGTTTATGGTAGTCGACCATTTGTTTAAAAAAAATAGAAAAGCATTTCTATGAATCTAAGAAAGTAAAACTTAGAATTTGCTACTATGGGTGTTTGAAAAGTTATCAAATGTATTGCGTGTGATGTTTCAGTGTGAATGGTAAAGTTAAAAGCATGTGGATGTTTTTTACTTGTCTTTAAGTGTGTGTGTGTCTGTGTAGTTTTTTTTCCAACTGGCACTGGTTAATTTGAAATTGGTTTGAATTAATTTGGAGTTATTGAGGTTAATTGACGGGTGAAAACCAGACTTTTATTATGGCCATACTGGAATTCTGGTTGGTTACATTGTATGCAAAACCTCCAGTTCCGGACATGAGGCAATCACAAATATTTGGTATTTTAAAATAAAAATTTTCCGACAAATTAAAGAATGTATGATCAGTGGAGAAAAGGGTGTGTACTGCTATTATGCATGAAAGTAGAGGAAAAGTGTGTTTGAAGACCAGGCCCTCAAAACTGTCACCAAGCTCATGGTCTACAGGGCTGTAGTAATACCAGCCCTCCTGTATGGCGCAGAAATATGGACTATGTACAGCAGACACCTCAAGTCGCTGAAGAAATACCACCAACGATATCTCCGCAAGACCCGACAAACCCCTTGGGAAGACAGACGTACCAATGTTAGCATCCTCGTTCAGGACAACATCCCCACCATTGAAGCACTGACCACACTTGATCAGCTCCGCTGGGCAGGCTACATCGTTCACTTGCCAGACACGAGACTGCCAAAGCAAACGTTCTACTCGGAACTCCTTCACGGCAAATGAGCCAAAGGTAGGCAGTGGAAACGTTACAAAGACATCCTCAAATCCTTCCTGATAAAGTGCAACATCACCACTGACACCTGGGAGTCCCTGGCCAAAGGCTGCCCTAAGTGGAGAAAGTGCATCCAGGAGGGTGCTGAGCTCCTTGAGTCTCATTGCCGAGAGCATGCAGAAATCAAGCGTAGGCAACGGAAAGAGCATGCGGCAAATCTGTCCCACCCTCCCTTACCCTCAACGACTATCTGTCCCACCTGTAACAGAGACTGTGGTTCTCGTATTGGACTATACAGCCACCTAAGAACTCATGTGAAGAGTGGAAGCAAGTCTTCCTCGATTTCGAGGGACTGCCTATGATGATGATGATGAGAACCATTGTAATGTGTAAGCTATTGGTATGCGTGATACCAATGCATTAGTATGCGTGTTTGTCTCGACTTTCAAAATGCGGAAAAAGGAAACACTCTTCAAGACTTCAGAAAGTAACACCTTGTGACGAGGCAAATTTTAAGTTTGGAATTTGAGTGGATGTTTTCCTTCAGTAACAGAAAGGAAAAATCAATCTTGATGAATTAACCCATTGGGCGGGCAGAAAAGCCACAATGGATGTTCTTTTTCTTTTCTATCAAGCAGGCAATTACCGAGAGAGGTCATTTAATATGGAAATGACCTCAAAGTGTTACTGAACTTGAACCTGGATGGGACAGTGCTGTGTGAAGTCCGGTAAGGTTAAATCACAAAGGCTGGACATAGGGTTTTATTAAATTAAAATTTGACTTCGAAACTTGATTTAAGAATACAAAGGAAAAAGGAAGCAGTGATCGCAAAAAGGTGTTATGTAAATATGTGAATAACTGAAGAAGGACCTGTGAGGGGGAGGTCCCACAGAGCAAAATAATTTTCTTTCATTTTTTTGTCTTAATATGAGCGAATTGAGCCAGGAATACGAGATGAAGTGGACATTGTGGATAAGCTTGTGGATGGACATTATCATTAAAGGATGGGGATATCGGGGAGATACCGAAACATTCCTTACACATGGGTGTATGGGAGGAATCGGCCCCACCGTAATGCAAGAGGGAGCCATACGGAGCAACGAGGGCACAAATACCTATGCTCACACTGGGAGTTGGCCAGGGTGGTTAGGGTCAAATTTGACCAAGTACTCCAGACAAACCGGAAACAAACTCGGGGAGGTATCAATATCCTGCCTCAGCCTAAGCATCACGACCAGGAAGGTACGGGTGAGAGAGGGTAGACGAGTTTGTCTGGAATGTAAAAGGATTACCCCCATGGGAGGATGGTGGTGGTTATGGAAAACAGACAGGGGAAAAACTAATGCATCCACAGAATGGGAGAAACTGGTTAATAGTTCTAACAGGTGAACCACAGGAACAAAGGAAGGGGCGAAATTGTGTTGGGAAAAGTGGTGGAAGGAGGAACAAGGGATTTTTGTCTGTGTGGTTGGCTCTAGCCACAAGTTCAGGGGAGGTATGGCAATCGTTTTTAAATGACAGTGGCAAAATTCTGGGTCAAGAATGAATTGGACGCAAGGTTTTGATTCCTGTGTAAGCTTGAATCTGCTAAAAAAAACAGTCAATGCAACCGAGCTGATCACGAGCAAATTAAAACCTCTCCCTAAAATGCTGGAGATTCCAAACCAAGACATTCCATGTCCTGTCCTAAAACCCGGGCCTAAGAATGGGCTGGTGTTAATCCCAACAGGGAAAATGTTGTATAATTCTGTACATTATGAAGTAGCATTGGTTATTCTAAATTTAACAGAGTTACAATTACCCTGGTTGTGCCCGCCAGAAACAGGAAAGTTCTATGAAAAATTGTTAAAGGAATTGTTACGGGGACGAGAGTCAGGGGGAAGCGTACAAACCGAGATGGAAAAGGGGGCTAATGAATGATGTGCCTACAGCATTTAATACTGGGACATCACTGGTAAATAGTGTGGATAACATGCAGTTGCAAGTCCAAGTGAATACCTTAAGGGACCAGTTAAAGAATATACTGGAGGAGGGTAGCAACATAGAGGGTAATGAATTACAGGAGAACCGGACATGACAATTCATTTGAAAGAGTTGGTAGCTGAGGTAGAATCACACACTCAGACCATCAATGCTTTAACCAAGGAGGGTAGAAACGCATCAGGTCAAGCTGCTCAGAATAACGTGTGTGTCATGTACAGAGTTTCATTGTTAAATGAAGGAAGCAGTAATTTAGAGGATTTAAAACAAGGCCATGTACCATCGTGGGTCAGTAACAAGCATCTAAAAGCATTGAGTGTCTATAACAACCTCCTGAATTTGTGCCAGCTACGATCAGCCTCTGAAGCATATCCAGTCCCGGTCAACTGTGGTCAAAGTAAACAATCCATAATGGGGATAGTGCTTCGAATACAGGTGATGGATCAGTCACAACGTCCCGTACTGGTATACCGGGTGGAAAACATTGGGGTAATTCGGAACGGAATACACATGAAACATCATAAAATCCCGCAGTATGTGGTAAAATTGGGAGACTCAATAACCGGTGCTTGTCTGGAGGGATGCCAGAGAGGGGGCACACATGTGATATTGTGCCCCTATCATCTGAATTCTTTCGACCAGCCGGTATGTGGGTTCAAGTAAGGGAAAGGGCAGCCTATAAGCTGTATCATGGAAGTGACGGCTCACGACCATGTTCCGCCACAGGTTGCGTATAAGGAAAACGGGACATACTGTGTCACCACCAGCGAATGTCGGTATAGAATACATCAGGACACTTGGGGCTAGACTTTCCACTTCACATCGCCCACCTAAGGCCCATCTATCGCCCAAAACGGACCTCTATCGGCCATTTTGAGCAAAAAGTGGAAACTAGGCCCGAAACATCGCCAGAAAATAAGCCCCCAAGTTTCCACTTTGATCGCCGAGATGATCGTCCAAATGATTGCCCACACAAGGTCCATCCCAACTTTCAGCACCTAGCATGCACTTTGCTGGGCCGATGCAAGGCCCAAAAGAGTGCTCAAAAATAGTTGCTTTATCAGGGCCTTAAAGAGGGAAATGGGCACTATGGACGCCATTTTTAGCCTCTGAGGAAGGGTGGAGAATTGTTCTGAGTTATTTAGAGAGTAAAATTGAAGCAAATAGTACACAGAAATTTTAGACACCTTATTTATGCTAAATAGATCTCATATATTGGAATTATTTAGTAAATAGCTTTTATGTAGTGAAGTTATTTAATGATATTCCTTGGGGAAACAGAATAAACAAATAAATCTGCATGAAGAACTGTACGTTGTAAAACTTATGTAAGTAAGAGAGAAGGTACAAAAGTTGCAGAAAACATTTTTTTTTATTAAGAAACAACATTTTTTTTAAGAACTAATGAACAACACTCTCCCTCTAACCCCCCACCCCTCGCACCAACCCACCCTTCCCTCAAAATCCCCAAAATGTTAGAAGAAGAATTGAAGAACAAGTGGCCATTTAAGTAATGACAACAAGTGACCATTTCAGTCATGCTAACCAGTGACCATTTCAGTAACGATAACAAGTGACCATTTCAGAAAGAATGGAAAGTGAACAGTTAAGTAATGATAACAAGTGAACATTTAACTATTGAATACGATTGGCCAATTTAGTATCAATAACAAGAGAATAATAAAGTGATAATAACAAGTGAACATTTTAAAACAAGTGAACTATTGAGAAGCAATCCCCCCTCCCTACCTGTGGCCACGTTTCCCTCCAGATCCTGTCCCACCCCGTGTTCACACCCCACACTCCCGTTTTGGTCTACGCAGACCGACGCCAAGACGTTGTGCAGAGTGGGAAGTCAAGACTTCCTGCTGTGGTGGAGGTGACGGAGAGGAAGTGGAAGCCCGAGGCTCTACTTCCGAGTCTGGAGGAACTGTGCCCTTTGTACTCACTTGCGTGCTCGGGGTGTCGCTGCAAGCAGACACGACACCTTGGGGTGCAGCACTGTGTCCAGCCAGCAACGCATGCTGTAGGGCATTGGTTGCGGCTGTCTGCTGCCGAATGGCCTCCAAGGTCTCCCTTGCAGTCAGTGACTACTCAGAAGACCAGTTGGAGAAGTTCTGGCAGAACTCGCTCCAGGATGCTGAAATTGGCTCCAGTTCGCAGAGAACTAGCTCCAGTTCGCAGAGAATCCCACGAACCCCTGGATATGGTTGCGACCAATCTCGACCGTCTCCCTGCACAGGGAAATCAAGCTCTCTGTCTGGCCCTCCAAGGCAGGCGATTGCTCGCCACGCTGACCGGAGTTCCGTGGGGTCGGCGTTTGCAATATGACCCGCCTTGGCGTCGCCACCTGCACACCGCTTGGTCCCGGTGCTTCTTCCATCTCAATCAAGATGGCCGCAGGTTGTTCCCCCCCAAAATATCCGCATCGTCCTCCTCCTCCTCCTCCTCCCCCTCCTCCTCCTCCCCCTCCCCCTCCTCTTCCTCCTCCGCCGCAGCAGCAGGAGTCTGCAGTGGCTCCTCTTCTTCTTCATCCTCCTGCGATGTTTGAGACGGTTCAGTGGTAGTGGACTCCGCTGACTCGACGACCACTTGACCTTTAATTTGATAAACAAAGTTTAACAATTCAAATCATTGCATTACAATTTTTCTCGAACTCAAAACATTGCAATGCTTTCTATTACCCCATATGCACAGGTGATCACAAGGTTTATCATGACCTAACATGACCTCATTCGAAGATCTATAGTACATCACAATTATATATCAGATTATATTATAATTGCATAACATTACATTGTAATTGCATAACATTACATAACATCAAATTACATTTTAATTGCATAACATTACATGCGTAACTATGATATTTTCAGTATTTACTAATGATTCACACATTGAACAATGCACATTTCTCATTATTCACATGTCTCAAGGGTAGGTTCGGCCACACCACGGGATGTGACCGAACGGCTTTCTGGCCCCACCAAGGCCACCGCGAGCGCCTCGTAAGCATTTAAACTGTGCATCATGGCAGAGCTCCCGCCCGTCCTGTGTTGCTCCCGATTATTGATCGAGATCTTCTTCTGTAAATGATACAATAACATTGGCATAAGCAAATGGAGCAGGCAATTTAAGACAATGAAGACATTTAAGACAGACAGATTTAAATGTACTATTATAAATTAGCATTACATTGCATATTTCACACTACAACATTTAACTTTATGCTGGGTTGCATAAATTTATTCATAATTTAGTTATGTTTAAATGTAACCAATTAACATTGCAGATTCTAGTTACTATTTAGATCATTAAATAATACATAAATATAAATTTCAACTTATTCTCGCAGCTGCCAGTAGGCAGTTGCACCGTTTGCAGCACTAGTCTGGTGTGCACGTTTCATTAGAGGCCGACGTGACCATGTCGGCAATGTCAGACCAAATCCTTCGATATTCCCATGCCCGCCCCATGTCAGATCCTCCCACCTGGTGCTGACAGCATTCACGAGGGCCTCATTGGCCTCCTTGCTGAAGGGCTTGGCCCTACGGCTCTCAACAGATCCCTCCATGTCAATTAATATCAGATAAATCAGACCACAAAATGCTTTCTCCTCTCTCTCTCTCTCTCTCCCCGACCCTCACAGAGCTTCTGAGCATGTGTGATGACCCCTGACCTCCCAAAATGCAGGAAGGAACATCAACCTGAAAAAAAAATCATGGTACACATGCGCAGTATAGCGTTGCTAGGGAAGCTTTTTTTTTCATTCACTTCTGTTTTCTTTGGGCGATCGTGAGATCACCGAGAAATCACATTGCCCATTCGACATCGCCGGGGTAAAGCCGAGTGGAAAATCACCAAAAAAAATGGGCCTTGTGCCGGCAATCAGCACGGGCGATACGTCCTAGATCGTTGCAACAAGGTCCATTTTTTGGGGCCTTAGCCACCAAGTGAAAAGTCTAGCCCTTGGTGTCCAGTGAGGGATTCAACCTTTTGTTTCAAACCCCAGGTAGAGATACACATATCACAAGAAAGGATAATTCCTTTTTTAGACCATAAACACATAAATATCACAGTCAACGGTACTTTACCGAACCTCCAGGAATACATATCGCGTTTTGGATACGATATCCCGCTGTTACCCGAACAGCTGACTGAACTATTAAAGAACATCGAGCTGTCCCACAAACATTATTACATGTTACAGCAGGAGAATGATAAAGTAAGGGGAGAAATCGAGGAAATTATGGCCCTTCCACGATGAGATCTGGGACTTAATGTTGAAATCCCCCCCTGGGTTCGAATCATATCCCACTCATTAGTAATTGTACAGTTGATAATAGTGTTGTATCTACTTGTCCTGTCCTGTAAATTAAAGAAAAGGTCGAGGAAAGGGAATCTGGAAAGTTTATTAAAGCAAACCCAGGCCGAAGTGTTTGTAACAACTGTATAAACCAAAGTCAGAATAAGACCAAATATGATTTTGTTGTAAGAAACACTGTTGCATTGTAAAAACATTGGGTTTTGTGTGTAAAAGGAAATGTAATGGGGAAATTTGACTGAAGGCTGCAATCACCCAAAACGCTCGTGGGAAAAAAGACGCCACCCAGAGTAATATCTCTCAGTTTAATTATAAGAGACATTAAAAGTATGGATATTGTAAGGTTACTAATCTTCAGAAAAAACACAGACCATGAACTAAAAGTTGATTGATACAAGCTTTGGAATTAAACTGGATATTTGGAATTAAACAGGTGGCCAGGAACCGAAAAAAACTGACTTCATGCATAACAACAATGGCATGTTATGTGAGGCCCGGAACGTGATTGATCAGGGTGGGGAAAGAGCCATTTGGAAACATCGAGTCTATAACAACAAAGGACCCCTCACAAGGTGCAAATTTTGGGGCTAACAGCATTTCAGCATATGGAAATATCTTTTGCATTGTCAACTCTGCACACAAATCAGGAGCAATTCAACCTCATCACCAAACAGTTAAATGGATCAATAATCAAATGTTGTCACAGTGGGAAACTTATTCAAAACCTGGATATAAATATACGGACACAGAAAAGGAGGAAGAGCAGAAGAAACAACAGCTAAACAGAAGCGAGAGGAAGATCA
Source organism: Pristiophorus japonicus (assembly GCF_044704955.1). Taxonomy (NCBI): domain Eukaryota; kingdom Metazoa; phylum Chordata; class Chondrichthyes; family Pristiophoridae; genus Pristiophorus; species Pristiophorus japonicus. Next base: position 381,471,050 of record NC_091977.1, on the reverse strand, counting down.
CAAGAAGATCACACAGCAAGCAGGCATGGAAGGAAAGAAACCGAAGCTGCAGTTAACTGCCAGAAGAAGAACCACAAACCGACAGTAGCTATGGCCATGGCTGGTGATTGTATGTCTTAAGTCAATTTCTCTTGGCAATCTAGTCCTGTAGTTTTTAGTCATTTTTTGTTGCATAATAAAACGATCACTGGGTTAAGCCTGAAATTTTGTGTCACATGCTGTCCTTTCCCACTATAAGTTCCGAGGTCTAAGAATCAGAGTAGAGATGATGGGGCCCTGGGTGTGACTTGCTGCACCCCACTACTGGGACCCGCAACCTCGGAAGGTGGGAAACCATAGCATGTCCCACCAGCACTCAAACTACTAGTCACGGAAGGGGCTGTGAGCGCCACCTACTCAAAAGTCAGTAAAACAGTGGGGTCTTCATCCATCTCCATCCCCTCACCCTCCCCCTCACCTCATGTTGGTCTGGAGGGTTGGATTGGAAGATGTTCTCTTCAGGCTCATCCGCATCTGAATCTTCTTCTGCATCATCAGGGTTGGCCTCAGGTACTGCAAAATATAACAGAACAGTCAAATGGCTAGCAGCAGAGGAGGGGGCAGGATGGGTGACTGACTCCTATTGGCTCACACATCGCAGGCCAGGCAGCAGGTTGATTTGAAGGGCCACAATGAATTTTCAGGACTTACCCTCTGCCTTGAGTGTGGGCCCAGCTTGTGCAGTACTGATTGTTTTTCTCCAGGCAGGACCCATCAAAGCAGCGACCTCTCTTCCAAGGGTGTCAGTGGGTACAGATTTGCTGGGCCTTCTCCTGTTCGAGTTCTTTCCCTTTTGTTGTGGGCCAATTTCCTCTGCAAAGATGAAAATGCAATTTTTTAGAGAGGGTGTCTTTCTGCTGGGTGGGACATATACAACTGGTCACATTTACAATTGCATTGAACAAATGAAAATATTACTTACACTAACTACTTGACCAAGGTCCTGCCATTTCTTTTTACACTGGCTTCCAGATCTCTTGGTATTCACCACTGCACAGTAATCTTCTGCAACTTGGTTCCAGCGTTTCTTCATTTCTTTGGGTGGCACTTTTATGTGACCTCTGCTGGTGTCCAGCTCCTGCCATCTGTTCTCAATCACAGTAACTAGTGCCTCCACTTCTTCCAGCAAGAAATTCTTTGTCCTTGGTCCGCGTTACATTTCCTATTGCTACAGCTGCTCTCTGACACACATAACACCTTTTCAAATGTTCTCAGACACACACAGCACTGCTTCTGCATGCAGCTGTGATTTTTCAAAACACAGCACTCCTTCTGGCACGCACACACACACACAAGTTGCACTTTAAAAATGGCCGATTGCCAACTCGGAGCTCTACTGCACATGTGTGGCCATTTCAACGACGTCAAGAACGTCAGTTTTTTTCCTCGCGCATGCGCAGAAGGCCCGGCTCTTTTTTCCAGTGCAGACCACAGGCTCCACCCCCCGAGGCGACTGGCCACACTGTGCAGCTCCAGATTACAGCACAAACATCGGAGAAACTTCAGACAAGTTTTTCTTGCGCATTTCTTGACCAAACTCTGGCAATACACCAGAAAATGGGCTTGGGGAAAATTGAGCCCATAGACTGGGGTCGTAATGGTGTAAAGGGCAGAGAAGGGGAAGAATTTCTGACGTGTGTTCAGGAGAACTTTCTTGATCACTATGTTTCCGGCCAATGAGGGAGGAGGCATTTTTGCTGGATCTGGTCTGGGGAATGAGGTAGGTCAAGTGGAGCAAGTGTCAGTAGGTGAACATTTAGGGAACAGTGATCATAGTGTCATAAGGTTTCAATTTGCTATGGAAAAAGACAGGGAGCATTCTAGAATAAAAATGTTTAACTGGGGGAAGGCCAATTTCAGTGAGATGAGAACGGATCTGGCCTGGGTAAACTGGAATCAAAGATTGGCAGCAAAACTGTAGTGGAACAATGGGCTGCTTTTAAAGAGGTAATAGCTCGGGTACAGTCGAGGTACATTCCCATGAGGGGGAAAGGTAGGGCAACTAAAGTCAGAGCTCCCTGGCTGATGAAACAGATAGAGAATGTGATGAAGCAGAAAAAGAGTGCGCATATGACAGATGTCAGGTTGCAAATGCATCTGAGAATCAGGCTGTATATAGAAAGGTCAGAGGAGAAGTGAAAAAGAAAATAAGAGGGACAAATAGAGGGCTTGAGAATAGAATGGCAGCCAACATAAAAAGTAATCCAAAAGTCTTCTATCGGTATATAAATAGTAAAAGGGCAGTAAGAGGAATGGTGGGGCCCATTAGAGACCAAAAAGGAGACCTATGCATGGAGGCAGAGGGTATGGCTGAGGTACTAAATGAATACTTTGCATCTGTTTTCACCAAGGAATAGGATGCTGCCTTTGACAAAGTGAAGGAGGAGGTAGTCGAGAAACCTGATAGGATAAAAATTGACAAAGAAGAGGTATTAGAAAGGCACCACCCCCGTATCTATGGAGAATTAGAATAATTTGGCCAGTACCTCCACGATTTCCACCCTGCACCTTCACTAAGGTCTTCAGATCCTTCCTAAAGTCTGGTGCCCATAATTGGACACAGTACTCCAGTTGGGGACGAACCAATGTTTTATAGTGAATGATTCCAGGAATGAAGGACTTCAGTTACATTGATGGACTAGAGAAGCTGGAGTTGTTCTCCTTGGAGCAGAGAAGCATAAGCTGCAACACAGGTCTACATGCATCTAAACAACAGAAGTAGCATGCTATAGACAGAACTAAGCAATCCCACAATCAACGGATCAGATCAAAGCTCTGCAGTCCTGCAAATCCAGTCGTGATTGGTGGTGGACAATTAAACAACCAACGGGTGGAGGAGGCTCCATGAACATCCCTATCCTCAATGATGGCAGAGCACAGCATGCAAGTGCAAGAGGCAAGGATGAAGCTTTTTCAACAATCTTCAGCCAGACGTGCCGAGTGGATGATCCATATCGGCCACCTCCTGAGGTCCCCACCATCACAGAAGCCAGACTTCAGCCAATTTGATTCACTCCATGTAATGTCAAGAAACGGCTGAGCGCACTGGACAAAGCAAAGTCTATGGGGCCCGATAACATTCCGGCTGTCGTGCTGAAGACTTGTGCTCCAGAACTAGCCGCGCCTCTAGTCAAGCTGTTCCAGTACATCATCATCATAGGCAGTACCTCAAAATCGAGGAAGACTTGCTTCCAATCTAAAAGTGAGTTCTTAGGTGAATGAACAGTCCAATACAGGAATTACAGTCTCTGTCACAGGTGGGACAGACAGTCATTGGAGGAAAGGGTGGGTGGGACTGGTTTGCCGCACACTCCTTCCGCTGCTTGCGCTTGTTTTCTGCATGCTCTCGGCGACAAGACTCAAGGTGTGCAGCGTCCTCCCGCATGCTCTTCCTCCACTTAGGGCTGTCTTTGGCCAGGGACTCCCAGGTGTCGGTGGGGATGTTGCATTTTATCAAGGAGGCTTTGAGGGTGTCCTTGAAATGTTTCCTCTGCCCACCTGGGACTCACTTGCCGTGTAGGAGTTCCGAGTAGAGCGCTTGCTTTGGGAGTCTTGTGTCAGGCATGCGAACAATGTGGCCCGTTCAACTGAGCTGGTCAAGTGTGGGCATTGCTTCGATGCTGGGGATGTTAGCCTGATCGAGGACGCTAACATTGGTGCATCTGTCCTCCCAAGGGATTTGCAGGATCTTGCGGAGACATTGTTGGTGGTATTTCTGCAGCAATTTGAGGTGTCAACTGTATATGATCCACGTCTCTGAGCCATACAGGAGTGCGAGTATCACTACAGCCCTGTAGACCATGAGCTTGGTGGCAGATTTGAGGGCCAGATCTTCGAAAACTCTCTTCCTCAGGCTATCAAAGGCTGTGTTGGCGCACTGGAGGCGGTGTTGAACCTCGTTGTCGGTGTCTGCCTTTGCTGATAATAGGCTCCCGAGGCATGGAAAGTATGACTGAGGAGCAGTGCTGTGTGGCGGGGTCAGGTTGGTGGAGGACCTTTGTCTTACGGACGTTTAGTGCAAGGCCCATGCTTTCGTACGCCTCAGTGAAGATGTTGATTTTGACTTGGAGTCCAGCCTCTGAATGTGCGCAGACGCAAGCGTCATCCACATACTGTAGTTCGATGACAGACATTGGGATGGTCTTGGATCTAGCCTGGGGACAACGAAGGTTGAACAGATTCCCACTGGTTCTGTAGTTTAGTTCCACTCCAGCGGGGAGCTTGTTGAGTGTGAGGTGGCGCATTGCAGCAAGGAAGATCGAGAAGAGGGTTGGGGTGATGACGCAGCCCTGCTTGACCCCGATCCAGACGGGGATTGGGTCTGCGATGGATCCGTTGATCAGGATCACGGCCTGCATGTCGTCGTGGAGCAGGCGGAGGATGGTGACAAACTTTTGGAGTCAGCCGAAACGGAGGAGGACGCTCCATAATCCCTCGCGGTTGACTGTGTCAAAGGCCTTTATGAGGTCAAAGAAGGCTATGTACAAGGGTTGGTGCAGTTCCCTGCATTGTTCTTGCAGTTGTCACGTCATAAAGATCATATCCATTGTACCCTGTAGTGGACAAAATCCATACTGTGACTCCGGGAGGAGCTCCTCAGCCACAGGGAGAAGACGGTTGAGGAGCATTCTAGCGACAACTTTTCCAGTGGTTGATAACAGGGAGATTCCCCTGTAGTTGCCACAGTCGGACTTGTCCCCTTTTTAAAAAATGGTCATGATTACTGCATCTCTGCGATCTCCCGGCATGCTTTCCTCCTTCCAGATGAGAGAGATGAGCTCATCCATTCGCCAATAGTGTCTCTCCACCATACTTTAGTGCCTCAGTGGGAATTCCATCCGCTCCCGTCGCCTTGTTGCTCTTGAGCTGGGGGATGGCCTTTTCTACCTCTTGCAGGGCTGGGGTTTTGCTGAGATGGTGGTGGGTAGCATGCTGCGGGATGGAGTCGAGGACACTCGAGTCAAAGGCAGAGTCTCGGTTAAAGAGATCTTTGAAGTGCTCCTTCCAGCAGGTCCTGACTGTCTTAGTGTCCTTGATGAGTGTCTCCCCGTTATTGGCCAGCAGTGGGGTGGGGCCTTGGGTGCTTGGGCCGTAGGTGGCCTTGACTGTGGTGAAGAATCCTTGCACATCATGGCTGTTGGCCAGCTGCTGAATCTCCTGTGCTTTCTCTACCCACCATCTATTCTTTAGGTCGCAAGTTTTTTGTTGGACCTCGGCCTTAAGCCGTCTGTAATGCTGCTTTACTGCTCCTGAGTTGGGTTGTTGTTTTAGGTTCAGAAATGCCCTGCGCTTGCGATTTATTAGCTCTTGGATCTCCTGGTCATTCTCATCAAACCAGTCCTGGTGTTTCCTGGTTGAGTGACCGAGCGTCTCTTCACAGGTACTGATTATGGTGGCCTCGAGGGCAGGCCAAGTGCTGTGGGCATTCTGCATCTCGGGGTCATCAAGGGTCGCAAGGTTAGCAGTGAGGCGCTCGTTGTATAAGGCTCTCTTAGCTGGGTCTTGTCCTGTCTTCTTCTAACGACGTCCTGGCCTCTCTTCCTCCAACAACACTGGCCTCCCCCTGGCTGCTGGCTCCACTCAACGGCGGAGTCTCTGTCGAGCACGTGGTGTGCACAATGGCTCTGGTCATTCTGACCTCTCTGACCTTCCCAAAAGCTCATACAGCAGTGCTTGATCTCCAGTCATCTTGGACCCCCTTGACACTGGACCAAGACCTTGCTCAGCTAAGCCCGTGTGAGAACTGGTGTGCAACGACAACACCACGTTAAAAGAACTCACGCACAGGCATCGTCCATCTTCAATATGAAGTTCGGGACCTGGAACATCAGGACCGTCATGGACAATTCCAACAGCAACAGACCGGAATGCCGCACCGCAATTGTTGCCCAGGAATGTAGATGCTTCGATGTCGACTTCACCGCCCTAAGCGAGATCGGGTGGGCAGGGGAAGGCCAGCTCAAGGAATAAGGTGGAGGTTACACCTTCTTCTGGAAAGGGAAACCAGAGGCAGAACGCCGCCTCCACGGAGTCGGTTTTGCTATCAAGAACGAGCTGGTCGACCGCCTCAGATACTCCCCCTGAGGGATTAGCGAACGTCTCACGACTCTCCGACTCACCCTATCCCAGAACCAGTGCGCCACAGTCATCAGTGCATACGCCCCAACACTTGATGCAACAGATGAGACCAAAGAGGGTTTTTACTCCAGCCTCGAGCAATCCCTGTCCCGAGTCCCTACGGATGACAAACTGATCCTCCTCGGCGACTTCAACGCCAGTGTCGGCAAGGAAACAGACCTCTGGGGAGGCATGATCGGCAGACTCCAGCGGTACCCTACAGCTGACAAAATGCCGAGAACACGACCTTGTCATTACTAACACTTGTTCCCATAGAGGGACAAGTCCAAGGCATCGTGACAACACCCTCGCATCAAAAACTGGTACCTGCTCGATTATGTCATCGTTCGAGCCAGGGTTCGCAAGGATGTGCACATCACCTGCGCCATGACAGGAGCTGACGACTGCTGGACGGACCACCGCCTAATCCGTTCCATCATCAACATCAATATAGCCCCAAAGTGGCAACAGCAACAGAAGCAGTGCCGCAAAAAAAATCAATGTCGGGGCACTCAAAGACCCAGCTAAGAGAGCCCTACACAGCTCGCGCCTCACTACTATCCAGTACAGATACAACACATCTACCCGACAATGTGAAAAACTGCCCAGGTATGTCCTGTCCACAAAAAGGACAAATTAAATCCGGCTAATTACCGCCCCATCAGTCTACTCTCAACCATCAGCAAAGTGTACTGCTGGTCTCCTCCAGAGCAGTCCAGGCAGCAGAAGTGTTGTTTCAGCTCACCAATGATCTGCTCTATCACATTTTGTGTGACAGCATGGCCTTTAAAAGCAGCGTGAGACCCGAACCGAGCAGCACTCCATCCATCAGCACGAGAGGAGCAGCTCAATGGTTTTAAACTAATTAGTGGGGGAAGGGTTCAGCTGAGCGAAAATTAAAAAAGTCAAAGAATAAGGTGAAGGCAATGGAGCAGGGTAGCACAGGGGGAAGTGAAAACCAGAAGGGACAAACTGCATATACATAAAAGTGAACTCGAAAGTGAGGTCAAAGCAGGAAAAAAGGGTAAAAAAAACAAATTTAAAAGCTTTTTATCTGAATACACGCAGCATTCATAACAAAATAGATGAGTTAATGGCACAAATAGATACAAATGGGTATGATTTGATAGCCATTACAAAGACGTGGTTGCAAGGTGACCAAGGCTGGGAACTAAATATTCAGTGGTATTTGACAATTCGGAAGCAGAGACATAAAGGAAAAAGAGGTGGGTGAAGTTTATATAGCGCCACCTGTGGACTACTGTGGTACTGCAGCCAGTGCTGTGTGCTGTGTACAAATAAAGAGGGAACAGGTCACCTGACCAGAGTTCTGGAGTGTTCTGCCATCTTAAGGCTATGTGTGTGTTTGTGAGTTGTACAGAAGATATAACAATGGCAATGTGAATGGAGGTGGAGGATTTAGCCAACCGACAGAAAGACTTTGAGAGCTTCTCTGTTTTGATTAACAGCTACAAATCCGAGGTAAATTACAAGCACACTTGTCTGAACTGCCAGAGTCCAGATGGCCGTGCCTATGGGAATAATAGGGTGTTTGGGGGAGTTTCAACGTGAATGTGAAAGTTTCGGAGTATATGTGGAGCGGCTAGAAATGTATTTCACCACAAATAATATCATCAAAGTCCCCAATGATGAAAACCATAACCGAGTGGTGTTGGAAAGATAACGGGCAAGTTTCTTAACTGAAGCAGGGCCTGAGGTATATGAAACCCTGAAAAATTTGCTTGTGTCTGTCAAGCCAAAGAACACAAGTCTTAAGCAGATTCAGCACTACAGTCCTGAGTCCCTGGAAATTGCTGAAAGTTAACGTTTCGGAATACAAGATCAGTTAACCGAAGAAAATATCAGTGAATACATTATAGCATTAAAAAAGCATTGTAATTTCACAAACTTTCAGAAACGAGCATTGCGTGACCGCTTTGTTTGTGGGATGAAAAATGATGCGATCAGAAGAAAGTTATTGACAATGCCTAACTTGACTTTTGATTTAGCTTGTCAGACAGCTATGTCAATGAATATGGCCGACCAATATTCCCGAGAATTTCATACTATTTCCAGTCATCAGACAACTGAGGTGAATCGCCTGCAGGTTAAAAATAAAAGGCAGTTGGGCCCCAAAGTCTCAGAAACTGGCAATGTAACAGAGCATTGAAGTCCTGCTATCAGTGCCTGGGACATTGATCAAAGTTGCCCATATGTGAAGGCAGAGTGTTTTATCTGCAGGAAACTGGGCATCTTGCGAAGGCACGCCGACTGAAGGGTAAACCATAAGTAGAAATCCCCAGAGACTACATAACATGGAAGAAAAACAACAGGACGAGGAGGTTTCAGAGCTACACATCATCAGGAGTACGAGGTTAACTAACAGCGATTCAAAAAGTATCATAAGCCACATAGATGTTGCAGGAACCAAGAGACCCATGGAAATCGACACGGCTGCATCCATGAGTGATGTACTGGAGTCGCTATACCTCGACAAATTGCGTGATTTCCCACTGGAGAAATCCAAGATAGAGCTGCGAAGCTACTCGGGAGAGAACATTCCTGTGGTAGGTCATATCACCATACCGATGAAATACAAGGATCAATTTCAGAGCTTGCCTCTATTAGTAGTGACAGGAGACAAGCCTGCCTTACGAGGAAGAAATTGGTTGGGATCACTGAAGCAAGATTGGAGTGAGATTTGCATCAAAGGATGATGTCATCAAGAATTATCCGAAGGTAATCTGCGAAACAGGCAGTCCGATCCAAGGCTTCAAGGCGAATGTCAGGGTACAGAAGGACGCTATATCGGTTTACTGCAAGCCACGTCCTGTACTATATGCACTCAAGGAGAAAGTTGAGCAAGAACTCAAAAGACTAGAGACTGAGAACATTATTTGTAAGATAGATCTATGTAATTGGGCTACACCCATTGTTGTTGTACCGAAGTCCGATGGTAAGGTAAGATTGTGTGGTGATTATAAAGTAACCGTAAACCAGGTTCTAGAGGGTAATGTCCCCAATACATTGCCAAATATAGAAGATTTGTTCACAACACTGACAGGTGGTCAGATCTTCTCAAAGTTGGATCTTACGAATGCCTACTTACCGCTTGAACTAGATGAGGAGTCCAAGTCATGCTTGACTATAAATACTCATCTAGATCTATATCAATTTAATAGGCTACCATTTGGACTGTCTTCCGCCCCTGCCATATTCCAAGGAGTGATGAACCAGATTTTGCAAGGTATTGAAGGGGTAGTATGTTATTTAGATGACATACTAATTTCAGCACCAAATAGACAAATTCATCACAACATATTAAATGAAGTCCTCAAACGGCTAGAGAAGCACAGAGTATGAGTGTCTGCTTGCAAATGTGAGTTATTTCAAAACTCCATGGAGTACTTAGGGTACAGAGTAGACAAAGATGGTTTACATCCAAGCAAGGGAAAGCTGGATGCAATCAGAAATGCACCCACTCCCAGGAATGTCACTGAACTTCGATCATTTTTGGGTCTTTTGAACTATTATGGGAAGCTCCTACCAAATTTGGCTACAGCATTACATCCACTGAATGAACTATTGAAAAAAACAGGTCCATTGGAAATGGTCAGAATAATGAGATACAGCATTCAAGGAGTGTAAATGCAAATTGGTAGAGAGCACCATGTTAGTGCACTATGACGTATCTAAGGAGAGGGAGAAAGGCCAGCCGCCGTCATGGAGGAGGAGAAGGAGAACAAAATGCCGTCGTGGAGGAGAGACACAGCTGTCGCCACTGAAGGGGAATCCGGTCGCCGCTGGGGAGAGTTCTGGATGCCGTTGGGGACCCAAACGCCTGATCACCGCTGGGGGCCCGAATGCCTGGTCACCGCTGGGGATAGGTCTGGACGCCGCTGGGGGCCCGCACGCCTGACCGGATGCTCATCTAGCTTGCCGGGCGCCGTCGAGGGTTGGGGATTGGGTGGAGCAGCTTGAACGATGTCGACGTCGGAGGAGGAGGTCGTGATCATCGAGCCCCCCGGTGAAAGGTCCAGGTCGATGCTGCAGGAGTCACGGATATCCAAATCATCGCCGATGGGTGGCTTGGAGCGAGGCCTGAGGTAGGCCCAGATTTTGGGATTCGCAGGGTTAGGGGTTAGGGGTTTAAGGCAGTGATTTATGCACCCTATATTAGGGTCTGTCAGGGCTAGGGGGAGTTTAGATAGTGGGAGGGGGGAGGTTGAGACTGGATAGTTGTCGGATGGCAGGGTGAAGTTGATTCAGCAGGGGAGCTCCCTAGGGAACTGCCACCCCCGGTGACCATTAACCCTTCCAATGCCTGCCCTCAACCAAGCCCCAGACCACCTACCACCAAGGATGCCAAGTTTGCGGCCAACATCTCGCCGTAGGCTACTAGGCCCATATAGCAGTGCCTGGTCTCCAGTCATCTTGGACCCCCCTACCACTGGACCAAGACCTCGCTCAGCTAAGCCCGTGTGGTAGCCGGTGTGCAACGGCCACCCCACGTTAAAAGAACTCACACACAGGCATCTTCCACTCTGTTAACATGAAGTTCGGGACCTGGAACTTCAGGACCCTCATGGGCAACACCAACAGCGACAGGCCGGAACGCCGCACTGCCATAGTTGTACAGGAACTTAGAAGCTTTGATATCGACATCACCGCCCTAAGCGAGACAGGGGAAGCCCAGCTCAAGGAACAAGGTGGATTTTACACCTTCTTCTGGAAAGACAAACCAGATGACAAATGCAGTCTTCATGGAGTCAGTTTCGCCATCAAAAACAAGCTGGTTGACTGCCTCAAAGACTCCCCCTGCAGGGATAACGAACGCTTCAGAAGTCTTCGACTCACCCTATCCCGGAATCAATGCGCCACAATCATCAGTGTGTATGCCCCAACACTCGATGCAACAGATGAGTCCAAAGAGGGTTTTTACTCCAACCTCGAAAAATCCCTGCCCTGAGTCCCCGTGGGCGACAAACTGATCCTCCTCGGTGACTTCAACGCCAGAGTTGGCAAGGACACATACCTCTTGGGAGGTGCGATTGGGAGAGAGGGGGTAGGGAAAGCCAACTCCAGCGGTACCCCCTACTCCTGACAAAATGTCTGGAACATGAACTCGTCATCACCAACACCTTGTTCCGCCAGAGGGACAAACACAAGGCATCGTGGCAACACCCTCGCTCCAAATACTGGCACCTGCTCAACTATGTCATCGTCCAAGCCAGGGATCACAAGGATGTGCGCATCACCCATGACAGGAGCGGATGACTGCTGGACCGACCACCGCTTAATCCGATCCATCAGTGACATCAACATAACCCCAAAGCGGAGGGAGCAGCAGAATCAATGCCACAACAAAGTCAATGCCGGGCACTTAAGGACCCAGCTAAGAGAGCCCTATACAGTTAGCGCCTCACAGATAACCTGGGGTGCCTTGATGATTCTGAGACGCAGAATGTCCACAGCGCTTGGTCTGCTCTCCAGGCCTCCATATCCAGTGCCTGCAAAGAGACGCTCGGTCACTCAACCAGGAAACACCAGGACAGGTTTGATGAGAATGACCAGCAGATCCAAGAGCTAATAGATCGCAAGTGCAGGGCATTTCTGAGCCTTAAACAACAATCCAACTCAGGAGCAGCAAAGCAGCATTACAGGTAGCTCAAGGCTGAGGTCCAACAAAAAACACGGGACCTAAAGAACAGGTGGTGGATGCGGAGAAAGCACAGGAGATACAACAACTGGCCTACAGCCATGATGTGCAAGGATTCTTCATCGCAGTCAAGGACACCTATGGTCCAAACACCCAAGGCCCACCCCACTGCTGGCCAAGAATGGGGAAACACTCATCAAGGACACCGAGGCAGTCAGGGCCCGCTGGAAGGAGCACTTCAAAGATCTCCTCAATCGAGACTTTGCCTTTAACCCGAGTGTTCTCGACTCCATCCCGCAGCATGCTACCAGCCACCCCAACAGTGAGACCCCAACACTGCACGAAGTAGGCAAAGCCATAAGACAGCTTAAAAACAACAAGGCTACGGGTGCAGAAGAAATCCCTGCTGAGGCACTGAAGTATGGCGGAGGGGCACCATTGGCACAAATACATGACCTCATCTCTCTCATCTGGAGGTAGGAGAGTATGCCGGGAGATCTCAGAGATGCAGTGATCGTGACCACCTTTAAAAAAGTGGACAAGTCCGACTGCGGTAACTACAGAGGAATCTCCCTGCTATCTGCCACTAGGAAAGTTGTCGCTAAAGTCCTCCTCAACCATCTTCTCCCTGTGATCGAGGAACTCTTCCTGGAGTCACAGTGTGGATTTCTCCCCCTACAGGGCACAACGGACATGATTTTTGCAGCGCAACAGCTGCAAGAAAAATGTAGGTAAGAGCGCCAGCTCTTATACATGGACTTCTTCAACCTGACAAAGGCCTTTAACACTGTCAACCATAAGGGTCTATGGAGTGTCCTCCTCCATTTTGGATGCCCCCAAAAGTTCGTCACCATCCTCCTCCTGCTCCACGATGACATGCAGGCCACGATCCTTATTAATGGATCCATCACAGACCTAATCTACGTCTGGACCAGGGTCAAGCAGGGCTGTGTCATCGTCCCAACCTTCATCTCAATCTTCCTCGCTGCCATGCTCCACCTCACAGTCGACAAGCTCCCCGCTGGAGTGGAACTAAATTACAGAACCAGTGGGAACCTGTTCAACCTTCGCCGACTCCAGGTCAGGTCCAAGACCACCCCAACCGCTGTCATCGAGCTACAGTACGCGGACGACGCCTGCGTCTGCGCACATACAGAGGCTGAACTCCAGGACATAGTCGACGTATTTACTGAGGTGTACGAAAGCATCGGCCTTACGCTAAATATCAGTAAGACGAAAGTTCTCCACCAGCCTGTCCTCGCCGCACAGCACTGGCCCCCAATTCATCAAGCTCCACGGTGCGGCCCTGTACAACGTGGACCACTTCCCTTATCTCAGGATCCTCCTATCAACTAGAGCAGGCATTGACGACGAGATCCAACACGGCCTCCAGTGCGCCAGTGCAGTCTTCGGCCGCCTGAGGTAAAGAGTGTTTGAAGATCAGGCCCTCAAAACTGCCACCAAGCTCATGGTCTACAGGGCTGCAGTAATACCTACCCTCATGAATGCTAAATTAAAAAGTAGGACCTCAAAAGTAGTAATCTCGGGATTACTACCAGTGCCACGTGATAGTCAGAGTAGGAATCGCAGGATAGCGCAAATGAATACGTGGATGAGCAGTGGTGCAACAGGGAGGGATTCAAATTCCTGGGGCATTGGAACCGGTTCTGGGGGAGGTGGGACCAGTACAAACCGGACGGTCTGCACCTGGGCAGGACCGGAACCAATGTCCTAGGGGGAGTGTTTGCTAGTGCTGTTGGGGAGGATTTAAACTGTTATGGCAGGGGGATGGGAACCAATGCAGGGAGACAGAGGGAAACAAAAAGGAGGCAAAAGCAAAACACAGAAAGGAGATGAGGAAAAGTGGAGGGCAGAGAAACCCAAGGTAAAGAACAAAAAAGGCCACTGTACAGCAAAATTCTAAAAGGACAAAGGGTGTTAAAAGAACAAGCCTGAAGGCTTTGTGTCTTAATGCAAGGAGTATCCGCAATAAAGTGGATGAATTAACTGTGCAAATAGATGTTAACAAATATGATGTGATTGGGATTACGGAGACGTGGCTCCAGGATGATCAGGGCTGGGAACTCAACATCCAGGGGTATTCAACATTCAGGAAAGATAGAATAAAAGGAAAAGGAGGTGGGGTAGCATTGCTGGTTAAGGAGCAAATTAAGGCAATAGTTCGGAAGGACATTAGCTTGGATGATGTGGAATCTATATGGGTAGAGCTGCAGAATACCAAAGGACAAAAAACGTTAGTGGGAGTTGTGTACAGACCTCCAAACAGTAGTAGTGATGTTGGGAAGCGCATCAAACATGAAATTAGGGGTGCGTGCAATAAAGGTGCAGCAGTTATAATGGGTGACTTTAATATGCACATAGATTGGGTTAACCAAACTGGAAGCAATACGGTAGAGGAGGATTTCCTGGAGTACATAAGGGATGGTTTTTTAGACCAATATGTCGAGGAACCAACTAGGGGGGAGGCCATCTTAGACTGGGTGTTGTGTAATGAGAGAGGATTAATTAGCAATCTCGTTGTGCGAGGCCCCTTGGGGAAAAGTGACCATAATATGGTGGAATTCTGCATTAGGATGGAGAATGAAACAGTTAATTCAGAGACCATGGTCCAGAACTTAAAGAAGGGTAACTTTGAAGGTATGAGGCGTGAATTGGCTAGGATAGATTGGCGAATGATACTGAAGGGGTTGACTGTGGATGGGCAATGGCAGACATTTAGAGACCGCATGGATGAACTACAACAATTGTACATTCCTGTCTGGCGTAAAAATAAAAAAGGGAAGGTGGCTCAACCGTGGCTATCAAGGGAAATCAGGGATAGCATTAAAGCCAAGGAAGTGGCATACAAATTGGCCAGAAATAGCAGCGAACCCGGGGACTTGGAGAAATTTAGAACTCAGCAGAGGAGAACAAAGGGTTTGATTAGGGCAGGGAAAATGGAGTACGAGAAGAAGCTTGCAGGGAACATTAAGACGGATTGCAAAAGTTTCTATAGATATGTAAAGAGAAAAAGGTTAGTAAAGACAAACGTAGGTCCCCTGCAGTCAGAATCAGGGGAAGTCATAACGGGGAACAAAGAAATGGCGGACCAATTGAACAAGTACTTTGGTTCGGTATTCACTGAGGAGGACACAAACAACCTTCCGGATATAAAAGGGGTCGGAGGGTCTAGTAAGGAGGAGGAACTGAGGGAAATCCTTATTAATCGGGAAATTGTGTTGGGGAAATTGATGGGATTGAAGGCCGATAAATCCCCAGGGCCTGATGGACTGCATCCCAGAGTACTTAAGGAGGTGGCCTTGGAAATAGTGGATGCATTGACAGTCATTTTCCAACATTCCATTGACTCTGGATCAGTTCCTATAGAGTGGAGGGTAGCCAATGTAACCCCACTTTTTAAAAAAGGAGGGAGAGAGAAAACAGGGAATTACAGACCGGTCAGCCTGACATCGGTAGTGGGTAAAATGATGGAATCAATTATTAAGGATGTCATAGCAGTGCATTTGGAAAGAGATAATATGATAGGTCCGAGTCAGCATGGATTTGTGAAAGGGAAATCATGCTTGACAAATCTTCTGGAATTTTTTGAGGATGTTTCCAGTAGAGTGGACAAGGGAGAACCAGTTGATGTGGTGTATTTGGACTTTCAGAAGGCTTTCGACAAGGTCCCACACAAGAGATTAATGTGCAAAGTTAAATCACATGGGATTGGGGGTAGTGTGCTGACATGGATTGAGAACTGGTTGTCAGACAGGAAGCAAAGAGTAGGAGTAAATGGGGACTTTTCAGAATGGCAGGCAGTGACTAGTGGGGTACCGCAAGGTTCTGTGCTGGGACCCCAGCTGTTTACACTGTACATTAATGATTTAGACGAGGGGATTAAATGTAATATCTCCAAATTTGCAGTTGACACTAAGTTGGGTGGCAGTGTGAGCTGCAAGGAGGATTCTATGAGGCTGCAGAGCGACTTGGATAGGTTAGGTGAGTGGGCAAATGCATGGCAGATGAAGTATAATGTGGATAAATGTGAGGTTATCCACTTTGGTGGTAAAAACAGAGAGACAGACTATTATCTGAATGGTGACAGATTAGGAAAAGGGCAGGTGCAAAGAGACCTGGGTGTCATGGTACATCAGTCATTGAAGGTTGGCATGCAGGTACAGCAGGCGGTTAAGAAAGCAAATGGCATGTTGGCCTTCATAGCGAGGGGATTTGAGTACAAGGGCAGGGAGGTGTTGCTACAATTGTACAGGGCCTTGGTGAGGCCACACCTGGAGTATTGTGTACAGTTTTGGTCTCCTAACCTGAGGAAGGACATTCTTGCTATTGAGGGAGTGCAGCGAAGGTTCACCAGACTGATTCCCGGGATGGCGGGACTGACCTATCAAGAAAGACTGGATCAACTGGGCTTGTATTCACTGGAGTTCAGAAGAATGAGAGGGGACCTCATAGAAACGTTTAAAATTCTGACGGGGTTAGACAGGTTAGATGCAGGAAGAATGTTCCCAATGTTGGGGAAGTCCAGAACCAGGGGACACAGTCTAAGGATAAGGGGGAAGCCATTTAGGACCGAGATGAGGAGGAATTTCTTCACCCAGAGAGTGGTGAACCTGTGGAATTCTCTACCACAGAAAGTTGTTGAGGCCAATTCACTAAATATATTCAAAAAGGAGTTAGATGAAGTCCTTACTACTAGGGGAATCAAGGGGTATGGTGAGACAGCAGGAATGGGGTACTGAGGTTGCATGTTCAGCCATGAACTCATTGAATGGCGGTGCAGGCTAGAAGGGCCGAATGGCCTACTCCTGCACCTATTTTCTATGTTTCTATGTTTCTAAACGTGGACCATGTACAGCAGATACCTCAAGTCGCTGGAGAAATACCACCAACGATGTTTCCGCAAGATACTACAAATCCCCTGGGAGGACAGATGCACCAATGTTAGTGTCCTCATCAAGGCCAACATCCCCAGCATTGAAGCACTGACCACACTTGATCAGCTCCGGTGGGCAGGCCACATAGTTCGCATGCCAGACACGAGACTCCCAAAGCAAATGCTCTACTCAGAACTCCTTCACGGCAATCGAGCCAAAGGAGGGCAGAGGAAACGTTACAAGGACACCCTCAAAACCTCCCTGATAAAGTGCAACATCCCCAATGATACCTGGGAGTCCCTGGCCAAAGACCGCCCTAAGTGGAGGAAATGCATCTGGGAGGACGCTGACCACCTCGAGTCTCGTCATCAAGTGCGTGCAGAAAACAAACGCAGGCAGCGGAAAGAGTGTGCGGCAAACCAGTCCCACCCACCCCTTCCCTCGATGACTGTTTGTCCCACCTGTGACAGAGACTGTGGTTCTCATATTGGACTGTACAATCACCTAAGCACTCATGCTAAGAGTGGAAGCAAGTCTTCCTCGATTCCAAGGGATTGCCTATGATGATGATGATCTAAGGAGATCAAGCTAGCACGTGATGCCTCTCCGTATGCATTTGGGGCAGTGAACTCTCATGTACTACATAGTGGGGAGGAAAAACCAATTGCTTTTGCTTCACACACTGCATTTAGGGTTAGGTTTAGGGCCAGTGAGTGTAATTATGCGCAAATCGAAAGGGAAGCTTTGGCATTAATTTTTGGGGTTAAAAAGTTCCACAAATACGTGTATGGCCATAAGTTTTCCATCATTACGGACCATAAGCCCCTGACAGCAAAGTTCACAGTTCCAACATTAGCTGCAGCCCGAATGCAGAGATGGGCTTTGATTTTGTCAGCATATACCTATGATATTGAATACAGATGATCAGTTGATCACAGTAATGCTGATGCAATGTCTAGATTGCCTTCCCCATCACAAGATACACCCGATAGGGAAGAAGTGTTCTATTTTTCATACATTGTTGAGCTGCCAGTCACAACTGAAGAGATTGGTAGAGCAACCAAACGTGACCCAGTGTATGATTATATTGCAAATGGCTGGCCAAACCAGGTAATAGACAAAGATATTCATCCATTTTTCATTCATAGGAATGAATTATCAGTCGATAAAGATATCATGTGGGGTGCAAGAGTGGTTATACCAAATAAATTCAGGTTCACATTATTAGGAGACCTTCATGACCAGCACCTGGGAATGTGCTTAACCAAGAGTTTTGCACGCAGTTATTTATGGTGATCAGGTCTAGATAAAAATATAGAGTATATCGTGAGTCAGTGTATGACATGTCAATCGCTAAGCAAGCAACCACCACTAGCACCATTACAGCCATGGAAATGGCCTCCCAGGGTGTGGTAAAGGTTACATATCGATTTTGCTGAGCTAGAAGGACAACAATTGTCCATTGTGATTGTTAGCCATTCGAAGTGGGTCGAGGTGTTTCTAATGCGGAAAATGACAACAAGTGAAACATTAGCCATTTTACGAAGATTATTTTCTTCATTTGGCCTCCTCGAAGCAATTGTTTCTGATAATGGACCACAATTTCATTCAGAAGAAATTGCACAGTTCATGATGCAAAAATGGTGTGAAACATAACATACCACCGCACCGAACCACCCTGCTTCAAATGGTGCAGCAGAGCGCACAATACAAATTGTAAAACATGCCCTCATCAAATAGATGTTAGATCCAAATCCAAAGAAACAACAGTTGTCATTGGACCACAAATTGGCTAATTTTCTAATTACGTTTCATAATACTCCTCATACAACTACTGGTAGAACACCAGCAGAGTTGTTTCTCAAATGACAGCCACGAACCAGATTCTCGTTGTTAAAACCAAATTTGGCACAGTCCGTAGAAGAGAAACAATTAAGACAGAAAGAGAATCATGATAGAGGCAGAGTAAAAGAGAAAAGTGTGAAATTTAATCAGAAGGTGAGAGTGAAGATACATCACCATAAATGGTTAAAGTGGTTACCAGGAAGAATAGTGAAGATATGTGGTTCTCGCACATATTTGGTCAAGATGTTTGGTCATGGACAGGTTAGGTTTGTTCACATTGATCATATTTTACCGACAGACGTGAAAGTAGTTGAAGGTGGGAAAGATTCAATGATTTCTGACTCATCAAATAGTTTTGATACAAGTAAAGTACCAGTAGCATATCCTACATCAAATGTACTGGAAACAAGTCCAAGAGAAAGTCAGAATTTAAGTCTGAGTCTGAGTCAGGCAGACAAACAGTTTGAAGTTAGAGGGAGTTCAAATGGAAATCAAGGGCATCCCTTGGAGGAAAACTTTCCTCAGGATCAGCCTCGAATGAGTTTAAATTCGATACCAGGTTTGAAAGGTTCTGTTCGAGAGTGAAGGTATCCTCTTCGAAACAGAAAACAGGTGGTTAAGCTTGATTTGTAAATATGGCAAAATATGTCCATATCTTTGAATATGTATAGCCATACAAGTTCTGTATAATGATTATTTTGTTGTAATTACTTCTTCATTAAGGATGGAGAAATGCAATATATATAGCTCCACCTGTAGACTACTGTGGCACTGCAGCCAGTGCTGTGTACAAATAAAGAGGGAACAGGTCACCTGACTAAAGTTCCAGAGTGTTCTGTCATCTTAAGGCTTGTGTGTGTGTTTGAGAGTTGGACAGAAGATATAACAGTGGGGTCGCTCTATTAATAAAGGATGTGATTCGTGCATTAGTGAAAAATGATATTGGCTCAGAAGATCAAGATGTTTAATCAGTTTGGGTGGAGATAAGGAATAGTAAGAGGAAAAGTAATTGGTGGGCGTAGTCTGTAGGCCCCCTAACAGTAGCAGCACTGTTGGACGGAGTGTAAATCAAGAACAATTGGATGTATTTAAAAATGAATGGCAATAATCATGGGCGATTTTAACCTTCATATTGAGCATACAAAGCAAATTGGCCAGGGTATCCTTGAGGAAGAGTTCATAGAATGTATCCGGGATAGTTTCCTTGAACAGTATGTTGCGGAACCAACCAGGGAGCTGGCTATCTTAGATCTGGTACTGTGTAATGAGTCAGGATTAATAAATGGTTTCATAGTAAAGGATCCTCTAGGAATGAGTGACCATAACATGGTTGAATGACAATTTCAGTTGGAGGGTGAGAAAGTTGGATCTCAAACCAGTATCCTAAGCTTAAGTAAAGGAGACTACAAAGATATGAAGGCAGAGTTGGCTAAAGTGGACTGGGAAAATAGATTAAAGAGTGGGATGGTTGATGAGCAATGGCAGACATTTAAGGAGATATTTCATAACTCTTAACAAAAATATATCCCAAAGAGAAGGGATAACCATCTGTGGCTAACTAAGGAAATGAGGGATGGTATCAAATTGAAAACAAGGCCATAATGTGGCCAAGACAAGTGGGAGGCCAGAGGATTGGGAAACTTTTAAAAGCCAGCAAAGAACTTAAAAAATAACAAGGAGCGGGAAGATAGATTATGAAAGTAAACTAGCACGAAATATAAAAACAGATAGTAAGAGTTTCTACAGGTACATAAAAAGCAAAAGAGCAGGTAAAGTAAATGTTGGTCCCATAGAGGATGAGACTGGGGAATTAATAATGGGGAATGGGGAAATGGCAGAGACTTTGAACAAATATTTTGTATCGGTCTTTACAGTAGAAGTAACTAAAAACATCCCAATAGTGGATAATCAAGGGGCTATAGGGAGGGAGGAACTTATTACAATCACTATCTCTAAAGAAGTAGTACTCGGTAAAATAATGGGACTAAAGGCAGACAAGTCCCCTGGACCTGATGGCTTACACCCTAGGTTCCTAAAAGAAGTGGCTACAGAGATAATGGATGCATTGTTGTAATCTACCAAAATTTACTGGAATCTGGGGAGGTCCCAGCGGATTGGAAAACCGCAAATGTAATGCCCCTATTTAAAAAAAGAGGCAGACAGAAAGCAGGAAACTATAGACAAGTTCGACTAACCTGTGTCGTTGGTAAAATGCTGGAGTCCATTATTAAGGAAGCAGTAGCAGGACATTTGGAAAAGCATAATTCAATCAAGCAGAGTCAGCATGGTTTTATGAAAGGGAAATCATGTTTGACAAACTTGCTGGAGTTCTTTGATGATGTAACAAGCTGGGTGGATAAGGCGGAACCAGTGGATGTGGTGTATTTGGATTTCCAGAAGGCATTCGATAATGTGCCACATAAAAGGTTACTGCACAGGATAAAAGTTCGTTGCGGTAATATATTAGCATGGTTTGAGGATTGGCTAACTACCAGAAAACAAAGAGTCAGGATAAACGGGAGATTTTCCAGTTGGCAAATAGGGGTGCTGCATGGATCGGTGCTGGGGCCTCAACTATTTACAATCTATAATAATGACTTAGATGAAGGGACCGAGTGTAATATAGTCAAGTTTGCTGATGATACCGATGGGTGGGAAAGCAAATTGTGAGGATGACACAAAAAATCTGCAAAGGGATATAGACAGGCTAAGTGAGTGAGCAAAAATTTGGCAGATGGATTATAATGTATGAAAATGTGAGGTTATCCACGTTGCCAGAAAAAATAGAAAAGCAATTTATAATTTAAATGGAGAAAAATTGCAAAGTCCTTCAGTACAGCGGGTCCTTGTGCATGAAATACAAACAGTTAGCATGCAGGTACAGCAAGTAATCAGGAAGGCAAATGGAATGTTGGCCCTTATTGCAATGGGGATAGAGTATAAAAGCAGAGAAGTCCTGCTACAACTGTATAGGGTATTGGTGAGGCCACACCTGGAGTACTGCGTGCAGTTTTGGTCTCCGTATTTAAGGAAGGATATACTTGCATTGGAGACTGTTCAGAGAAGTTGCACTAGGTTGATTCCAGAGATGAGGAGCTTGACTTATGAAGATAGGTTGAGTAGGTTGGGACTATGTTCATTGGAATGAGAGGTGATCTTATCAGAACATATAAGATAATGAGAGGGCTCGACAAGTTGGCTGCAGAGAGTATATTTCCACTCATAGAGGAAACAGTAACTAGGGTGCATAGTCTCAGAATAAGTGACCGCCCATTTAAAACTGAGACGAGGAGGAATTTCTTCTCTCAGAGGGTTGTAAATCTGTGGAATTCTCTGCCCCAGAGAGCTGTGGAGGCTCGGTCATTGAATATATTTAAGGCAGAGATAGACAGATTTTTGAACGATAAGGGAATAAAGGGTTATGGGGAGTGGGCAGGGAAGTAGAACTGAGTCCATGATCAGATCAGACATGATCTTATTAAATGGCAGAGCAGACTCGAGGGGTCAAATGGCCTACTCCTGCTCCTATTTCTTGTGTTCTTCGGTTCTTTCATTGTATGCAAGGTGCGCACATGTGTGGTGGCTGCAAACTGGAGTCATGAACCAAGTCATCAGCGGATAGTTTTTGTCTGCAAGCAGCCACCTTTTAGTTTGACATGGTTGCTGAAATACAGCAGGCACATTAGACTGCCGCAGAATGAAGGTATCATGGCCTTCTGCTGAGAACCCATCTCCTCCCCCCATCTCCTCCCTCCTGTAGCAGCTTGTCCTGCTCTGCGTGGCCTCTGCTGATTCTCCTTGTCATGTTCTATTCCAAGAGGAAGGCCTACTTCCATTTCTGGAAGCAATTAGTTTGTGCAGAAGACTTGAAGTCAGCAAAAAGTCCTCCAACACCTGCCACAGATGTAGATTTTTGCAACTTGAAAAAACTATGGAAAACACCAAACACTTGTAGAACTGTAGCAACAGCCAGAAGAAATCAACTAGCAACTAACCTGTAAGTAGTTGATGATCCCTTTAAATAGCACTGGTGGCGGGTCATTCCTGCTGCTTAACACATGTTCAGCTGTGCGAGGTTAAGAGCTCCAAAATGGCACCATTGGCATCAAATCAAGATTGCACACTCAATTATGTCATGATTTTCCTGCTCTGCATACTCATGGCGGATGTTAGCTGCATGTGCGCTAACACACTCACCAGATGTCGTCCGGTGCAATTCGCAGCAGAGCTGTGCGCACTATGCCACTTTGGTCCCTGAAAGCCACATGTAGCACCCAAACAACAGGAGCTATGGAGCCCAATTTCGCCCCATGTAAGTCCGGGTCAAGACTTGGAGTTGGTAATCTTCATGAAAGTTAACATTTTGAAGAATAGGCACAACTGCAACCTGTAGGGAATGGTAGCATAGTGGTTATGTTACTGGACAAGTAATCCAGAGACCTGAACAAATGATCTGGGGTTTATGAGTTCAAATCCCACCACAGCAACTGGCAAAATTAAATTCAGTTAACAAATAAATTTGCAATAAAAGGCTAGTATTGGAAAGGATGACCATTACCATGTAACTACTGGATTGATGTAAAAACCCATCTGGTTCACAAGTGTCCTTCAGGGAAGAAAACCTGCCATCCTTACCTGGTCTGGTCTATATGTGACTCCAGACCCACAGCAATGTAGCTGATTCTTAACTGCCCTCTAAAATGGTTTAGCAAGGCAATTAGATAAATGCTGGCCATGACTTATACATCTAATGAATAAAGATTTGTTACAGGCAGCTGCATATCTCATATCGACTGTTAAATTTACTTTTGATTTTATGTAGAATGAAAGCTTGACAGACTGCAAGGTATATTAAAAGTAAACAAATTACGGGCTAGAACCTCCACTTTTGCGCTTATCGCCCAAAAATGGGCATTATTTCCGGCGTGGGAGGTAAAAAATGGTTTTCAGATCGCCGGCTTCTCACCCATTCTCAAAGCACCTAGTCTCCATTTTTGAAAATGTGCGTTACGGCGAGCTATATAAAATGGGCGGTAGTGTTAAATTTTTTAGACCTTCTGCCGTAAAGTGTGGCCGTCCTTAACAATGGCATGGCAACGCTCAATTCCCGTGATTCAGGAGGTCAAGGGTCATCATGACATGCGCAGAAGAGGAGACAGAGAGAGAGAGCTCAGAGGGACTGGGTGTGGTGTGGCTGCTTTGGGAGGAAGAAGGGAGACTTTAGAGCTTCACAGCAAGTAGGCAAACATAAATTAGCTGTTACCAGCCATATATTTGACCGAATTTGGCCTACAATGGAGGGAGAGGAGGAGGCATCACAGCACGCTGTGGAGACTGACGCTGGAGAGAGCAGTGAGGTGGGAGAAGAGCACATTGGAGGGCGCAAAAGAGCAAGGAGGTTCTCGGATGATTCAAATGCCTCTCTCCTGCAGAGGTCGAGTTATGCTGGGGTGATTTGACACAGGGAGGGCGTGAGAAGCTCACCCCAAAGGCCTACCAGAGGATATGGACCGAGTAGGGACCAATGCAGGGAGACAGAGGGAAACAAAAAGGAGGCAAAAGCAAAAGACAGAAAGGAGATGAGGAAAAGTGGAGGGCAGAGAAACCCAAGGCAAAGAACAAAAAGGGCCATTGTACAGCAAAATTCTAAAAGGACAAAAGGTGTTAAAAAAACAAGCCTGAAGGCTTTGTGTCTTAATGCAAGGAGTATCCGCAATAAGGTGGATGAATTAACTGTGCAAATAGATGTGAACAAATATGATGTGATTGGGATTACGGAGATGTGGCTCCAGGATGATCAGGGCTGGGAACTCAACATCCAAGGGTATTCAACATTCAGGAAAGATAGAATAAAAGGAAAAGGAGGTGGGGTAGCATTGCTGGTTAAGGAGCAAATTAAGGCAATAGTTCGGAAGGACATTAGCTTGGATGATGTGGAATCTATATGGGTAGAGCTGCAGAACACCAAAGGGCAAAAAACGTTAGTGGGAGTAGTGTACAGACCTCCAAACAGTAGTAGTGATGTTGGGGAGGGCATCAAACATGAAATTAGGGGTGCGTGCAATAAAGGTGCAGCAGTTATAATGGGTGACTTTATTTTGCACATAGATTGGGCTAACCAAACTGGAAGCAATACGGTGGAGGAGGATTTCCTGGAGTGCATAAGGGATGGTTTTTTAGACCAATATGTCGAGGAACCAACTAGGGGGGAGGCCATCTTAGACTGGGTGTTGTGTAATGAGAGAGGATTAATTAGCAATCTCATTGTGCGAGGCCTCTTGGGGCAGAGTGACCATAATATGGTGGAATTCTGCATTAGGATGGAGAATGAAACAGTTAATTCAGAGACCATGGTTCAGAACTTAAAGAAGGGTAACTTTGAAGGTATGAGGCGTGAATTGGCTAGGATAGATTGGCGAATGATACTGAAGGGGTTGACTGTGGATGGGCAATGGCAGACATTTAGAGACCGCATGGATGAACTACAACAATTGTACATTCCTGTCTGGCGTAAAAATAAAAAAGGGAAGGTGGCTCAACCATTGCTATCAAGGGAAATCAGGGATAGTATTAAAGCCAAGGAAGTGGCATACAAATTGGCCAAAAATAGCAGCGTACCCGGGGACTGGGAGAAATTTAGAACTCAGCAGAGGAGGACAAAGGGTTTGATTAGGGCAGGGAAAATGGAGTACGAGAAGAAGCTTGCAGGGAACATTAAGACGGATTGCAAAAGTTTCTTAGATATGTAAAGAGAAAAAGGTTAGTAAAGACAAACGTAGGTCCCCTGCAGTCAGAATCAGGGGAAGTCATAATGGGGAACAAAGAAATGGCGGACCAATTGAACAAGTACTTTGGTTCGGTATTCACTAAGGAGGACACAAACAACCTTCCAGATATAAAAGGGGTCGGAGGGTCTAGTAAGGAGGAGGAACTGAGGGAAATCCTTATTAGTCGGAAAATTGTGTTGGGGAAATTGATGGGATTGAAGGCCGATAAATCCCCAGGGCCTGATGGACTGCATCCCAGAGTACTTAAGGAGGTGGCCTTGGAAATAGTGGATGCATTGACAGTCATTTTCCAACATTCCATTGACTCGGGATCAGTTCCTATGGAGTGGAGGGTAGCAAATGTAACCCCACTTTTTAAAAAAGGAGGAAGAGAGATAACAGGGAATTATAGACCGGTCAGTCTGACATCGGTGGTGGTAAAATGATGGAATCAATTATTAAGGATGTCATAGCAGTGCATTTGGAAAGAGGTGACATGATAGGTCCAAGTCAGCATGGATTTGTGAAAGGGAAATCATGCTTGACAAATTTTCTGGAATTTTTTGAGGATGTTTCCAGTAGAGTGGACAAGGGAGAACCAGTTGATGTGGTATATTTGGACTTTCAGAAGGCTTTCGACAAGGTCCCACACAAGAGATTAATGTGCAAAGTTAAAGCACATGGGATTGGGGGCAGTGCGCTGACATGGATTGAAAACTGGTTGTCAGACAGGAAGCAAAGAGTAGGAGTAAGTGGGGACTTTTCAGAATGGCAGGCAGTGACTAGTGGGGTACCGCAAGGTTCTGTGCTAGGGCCCCAGCTGTTTACACTGTACATTAATGATTTAGACGAGGGGATTAAATGTAGTATCTCCAAATTTGCGGATGACACTAAGTTGGGTGGCAGTGTGAGCTGCGAGGAGGATGCTATGAGGCTGCAGAGTGACTTGGATAGGTTAGGTGAGTGGGTAAATGCATGGCAGATGAAGTATAATGTGGATAAATGTGAGGTTATCCACTTTGGTGGTAAAAACAGAGAGACAGACTATTATCTGAATGGTGACAGATTAGGAAAAGGGGAGGTGCAAAGAGACCTGGGTGTCATGGTACATCAGTCATTGAACGTTGGCATACAGGTACAGCAGGCGGTTAAGAAAGCAAATGGCATGTTGGCCTTCATAGCGAGGGGATTTGAGTACAGGGGCAGGGAGGTGTTGCTACAGTTGTACAGGGCCTTGGTGAGGCCACACCTGGAGTATTGTGTACAGTTTTGGTCTCCTAACCTGAGAAAGGACATTCTTGCTATTGAGGGAGTGCAGCGAAGGTTCACCAGACTGATTCCCGGGATGGCGGGACTGACCTATCAAGAAAGACTGGATCAACTGGGCTTGTATTCACTGGAGTTCAGAAGAATGAGAAGGGACCTCATAGAAACGTTTAAAATTCTGACGGGGTTAGACAGGTTAGATTCAGGAAGAATGTTCCCAATGTTGGGGAAATCCAGAACCAGGGGACACAGTCTAAGGATAAGGAGTAAGCCATTTAGGACTGAGATGAGGAGGAATTTCTTCACCCAGAGAGTGGTGAACCTGTGGAATTCTCTACCACAGAAAGTTGTTGAGGAAAATTCACTAAATATATTCAAAAAGGAGTTCGATGAAGTCCTTACTACTAGGGGAATCAAGGGGTATGGTGAGAAAGCAGGAATGGGGTACTGAAGTTTCATGTTCAGCCATGAACTCATTGAATGGCAGTGCAGGCTAGAAGGGCCGAATGGCCTACTCCTGCACCTATTTTCTATGTTTCTATGTTTCTATAGCAGAGGTGGTCTCGTCGGCGACCAACGAGGTTCATGAGGGCAACCAATGCCGCAAATGATGGAACGACCTTGTGGGATCCGCAAGAGTAAGTATTACATTTATTTACATGTACTTATGTATTTATATAATTTGATTTACAATAGTCATAAGTGACTATCAGCACATGTGAGGTCTTTCACTTTTACCGGGAATGTTTTACTCAAAGCCTGCGGTCACGGTGTACATCTTTAGGTTAAGAATGATACTTTTCATAATAATCATGATTACATCTGTTGGTTATGTGTTGTATCAGTCTCTGTGACAGTACCTAGCAATGATATCACACAGTGATCTCATGCCATGTCGTCCTGTCACCTTTTACAGAAGAAGCTCTCGACGATGAGGTCCATGCAGAGGCGAACGGCTGAGGGGGCCATCAGTCCCCAGCGACATCACTGAGATGGAGGAGCGGGTGCTCACACTCGTGGGGAAGCACACCCGGACAGCCACGGATGCATCTGCAGACCCTTAAGTGATGCCACATGAGTAAAGCTTACACCATTGCATGATGTAAAGTTAAAAGATGCCACACCCACTCATATCCAAACAATCATATATGATAGATGATTTCTAAAATTGTCATAGAAATAATGATGGCCTAATAACCTCATTTGTGTTTTGCAGCTCAGCTAGCAGCTCGGCCCCGGGCAAGGTTACAGAGGCCAGAAGGTGGGGACGCGGGGTCCGACTCTCCGGACGATCCAACATCTGGTGCTGAGGAGCTCCGATTCTTGCCCGTCAATCCGCTGGGTCTGTTCTCCATGGATGAGAGCACGGACTTCTAGGAACCTGCATTGCCACACTCCAGAAGCCATTCCATCCCAAGGCCATCTAGTGGTCCTCCGGTCATGCTCGCCTCCACTCTGGAGGTATCGGCCCAAAGAACCTTGCCACAGGGCACCCATTTGTCCCCAGGACGGTGCCGACCCCGCAGAGGCCTCGTGGATGCGGCAGATCTGGTCCACGAGCACCACATGAGAGCGGAGAAATGGTACAGTTGTCCAGGAAGACTGTGGACATTGGTGACCAGCTCATCGAAGCTTTGGGGAGCATTTCCCGACAGCTGGCCACCATGACCGAGTACATTCCACGGATTGCGGAACCCCTGGATGCGATAGCCAGGATCACTGCTGGCAAAGGCCGACCAGTGGTCCCCGAACACGGCACTCCACCCCTAGGTTCCACACCACCACTGTGAATGACAGATGAGAACAAGGACCAAGATCCTGCTTCTGCATCAGAGAATGTTGCTCCCTCGGCCTCCCCCGCTCCCATACCCGTGCAACGACTGCATCTGCCTTCATCGCCCCCACTGAGGCACCGCCTGAGGAGCTCCTTGGCCAGGCGCCGTGGAGTGAGGAGGGGAAGGAGTAGAGGTGAGGAAAAGAGGGGAAGGGGAAAGGAAAGTGAGGAGCATGTCCACAGGTGATGGCTGTGTTATATCTATCTGGGTGTATGCAATTTGTTGTAATGTATGGGGGGCTGGGGACTACCCTCCCGCTTTGCCTTTGTATTCTGTGTTGCTGGACATGTTGAACATTTAATTGATGTCAATGGTGGAAAAAGTGGGGTGTGGGCGGGGGTTGGGTGTTATTGCCTGTCATACTTATGATTTCAGACCAATGTTGGTATAATTTTTTTTTAATTGAACATAACCTTGTTGTGCATTGTCTCAGATAGCTGCACCGTTACCTTAACATGAAGGGGTTAAATACAACTTAACATCAATCAACGTAAATCTTAGCTGGCATGAAAGTGATGGGCACCATTGATGTCTGAGCTGCACACACACAGCAGTGTGTCAGTGTTGTCACTCACATCAACGCTCTTTCAGCAAATCGTTCAGATATCAGCTCCTCACGTAAGAGTCTTGCAGCTATGTAGCCACCATGGGCCCTTTCCTGTGGTCTGGAGGGGGTCGTGGGCATGGTTGCATTGCCAGCGTAATTGTCTGGCCCTAGGTCAGCGTCCGGCCCCTCCTCGTCCTCTTCCTCTCTCTCCTGAGGAGGAGCATCAGTGTCTTCAGGCAATTCTTAGCCCCTCCTGATAGCCAGGTTGTGTAGCATCGAGCACACGACCACAAATTTACCTACTTGCTCAGGGTTGTATTGTAGCTCCCCTCCTGAGTGGTCAAGACATCTGAAGTGCTGCTATAGCACAGTTATTGTTTGGTGGCCCCATTGCATTGAAACTATAATAACGATTGATAAGAAGCAATGATTTCCTCACTAAAATACACCTGGAGTAAAGCCACAATAGTCCAGAGTCTGAAAATATGTCTGTTGAGATGGTCACTTTACCTGAGAAGAATTCCAGATTCAATGCAAACTCCCTCGAAATTGAGGCAGCCTTCTGAATGAAGCGACCTGCGATTTTAAAAATGCCAGCCGCAGCGCTGGCGTTCGTTCAGAACAGTTCCACTTTTTCTGGGTGTTTTTTTGGGCGAGCGATACTGTGGGTGATATGTGTGTGAGTGGTGAAAGTGACGGTGGGCGATCTCCTGGCCGTTAGTTTTGCCAAATATGCTCTTTACGACAAAAAAAAGTTGGGGGCTGTAATATTTTTTACCGGCATTATGCACATGGAGAAAGTAACGCTCGGCAATAAGGTTCCTAAAAATGCTCGTCAGTTTCCATTTTGTGCCAAAATGGGTGATATATGGGCGTTATACGTCATTTCAGTGGTAAAATGGGTTTTAAGTGGGCGTTAAGCAGGAGGTTCTAGCCCTAAGACTTATTTTCTGAGTCTGTGTTGCTGTTGGGAACCTTGCCTGTCTGCCCACACTGAGACCGCGATTTCGACAACCGTGGCGGGTCTGAGGCGGCCGGGTTCGGTGGTGGGTTGCGACCCCGCTCCTCGCTCCTCGCTCCAGCCCACATAGTGAAAAGAATCTTCCCTAGTTAGAGCTTGTTAAGCCGCACTGCGTGGTTCCCAGCCAATGAAAAGGAAATGGGTCTAATGACGTCATCGGTCGGTTTCCTTAAAGGCACCATGGCCACATTGATTTTGACAGTTGTTCTGTCAGTGTTTTGCAGCATTGAGGTGTTGGGAGCACTACACAAAGGTGCACGGCTGCATCCAGGCTCTCCCATGACTCCCGCCATAAACATGCGGGGAGGTTCTCTTCCCTTCCAATGGGCAGCCTGGTTGCACTTGCACAGTAGGACACAAGCAGGGATGTTGTCAGGAGGAGCTGGCTACAGTGGCGCAAACCTTTCAATGATCTCAGTAGATCATGAAACGTTACTGCAAAGCCACACTCAACCTCATTCTGCTGTTCCACTCATCATATCTCCATCACTCTGCCTTCCCTACCCTACTACTGCACATCCTTACTCGCACCAACTTACCTTGCACCTCCACCCATCCCTCTCCATCTACATTATTACTTCCTCATTATCCACCCCTCACACTCACCCTCATCGTTGTTCAATCATACCCACTAACAAAGTACAAGCGTAGACACTTGGGTCTTTTAACCAATGTTCATGTAGAGTTTCTGCTAATGTGTTGTCAAACATTGAAATCCTTATTTTGAACACTTTGTGTTCTTGGACAGATTTGTGGGCACCTTTGGAAGTGGCTTAGTGAGTTGTAGTGAATGGTGAGACATAAGGGTATTCCCACAATGGTGATGAATGTGAGAGGAATGAGTTGGGCATTGCAGCGAAGCTTTATGGTGCTGGTGTGGGGTGGTGCCAACCATGTGCATCATGTGGCAGCCAGGGTGTACAGCATCAAGTGAAGTAAATTTGGCCATGGTGAGGACATTCCTGGCATCCCGGGCAGCATTGTGGTTGGGTGCTGATGCCCTGTGTATTGTACAGCATCAGGTGATTGCGGAAAAGGTTGGTGTAGTTGTTGGTGATGCTGGCCTGCTGCTGCTGATCTTGGGGCTGATCGTGGTGAGATTTTTTTCAAGGGCACCGATGCGGATGGAATAGATGGCAGCTGAAGTTGAGATGACAGAAGTGAGAGAGTTTGTTCCAAGGAGGTGACAATGATAGAGCATTCACTGCAAATATTGCCAAACTGCATACAGGTCAAAAGTTTCTTCCAAATCCTGAAGGTTTCAGCTTCTGAGATTGGAAAGTGAACAGCTGTGAAATGGTAGATTTTATACCACTAGTCAAAGCAAGGGAGAGTAATTGAGAACCGATATACTTACCTGCCATGTTCCCCGAGGGACGTAATTCTTCTAAGAAAAACTTGGAAAAATGGTAAGTACCTGGTAAAATTATTTTTAAATACCTTTAAAGTACCCCTTAATGATGTTAATTGGCTGGCCCGCCGCTTGGTGTTGCGTCTGTGAACCACAGCCAGACCCAACACTGGAAATTGACAAAGGAGGCGGGTTCAGAGTGGGATTCAGAGCCACACTATCAATCGCAGCCATTTTGACAGCAGACCCGTTCCAAACCCGTATCCGCAGGGCTGGTAAGATTCCAGCCTCCATGTTGGAGAGTAGGACATGGGCTTTGCATTATTTTCCGACCAAAGTGCTAGAAAATTATGAACATCATGCACCCAAATTTTCAATATATGCACTGACAGATATGGTTTGATTTTATTTTGTGGTCCGATGCATTAGTTCTAATGTTTAACAAGTTTGGTTAGTTGATTTTTCTTCTTGTAAGATGTGAATGTCTGCATATTGGTCCTTGATGTGCCCAATGAGAACTTGCTCCTCATCATTGGTGGGTGACTGCACAGGCTACTGGCTAGTTGTTGGGAATAAGGATCGCTAACTGGTTCTATGATTAACTTTAACACATACTTATCAGTACCAGGACCATTGTTGCTGTTGTCTTTCGGGGCAGCACCTACTGTTACACATCCTTGTCCTCTTCCTTCTTCTCCTCCAACAAATCTTTAATATTAAACTGTCCCAAGGAGGTTTAAAGTGGAAATAATGTGGGGTTACAAGATGGCAGAGAACTCCTGTTAACATGACTGGCAACTGACCACTCTTGTGCAAATGTTTCCAAACTTCCCACTCAGCCATTCTTCAAAACTATTGTGAGCTTTACATCTGATTACTGAAATTCTCATCATTTATACTGGTAAAGTGACTGATTAGCTGTTTGAGAAATGTTAAAGGATTGTATTGCAAGTTTACTGTAATTGGCTGCTTATTTTCATTCCCACTAATGAAACACATTCCACAAAATTGCACATTTCAAAAACAAATGTTCCTGCCATTTTGTTAGCAGCACATAAACAACAATGAGAAAAAGCTACTTAGCCCATTTTCCAAGGAATATTTAAACCATGGTGTCTGCAACTTGATCCTAGAATTAAAGAATGTTATGGCACAAAAACCAGCCATTTGGCCAATGTTTTTCCCATGTGAGCCAACTAGTTCAATCTTACTCTCCTGCGCTCTATTCATATCCTTCAACACTCCTTTTTTTAAAGCAACAAACTCATTTCCTTTTAAAATAATTTACGGACTCTGCCTCAACAATGTTTCATGGCAGACAATTCCAACCATCCTCTGTGTAAAGTCATTGGCCTCAAGATTTTGTGGGGGTTCCATCATTATAACTCCAGTACAAGTTACACTGGCTGTATCCTTCCTGGGTCCAGGTCAAGACGATTGCTGCGCACCATATCCACCAGCTCGGAGGATTTTATGCCATCTTGCACCTGGTGCACTGGTCATCCAGGCTGGAGTAGAGGAAATTCCCAAGCTGAAAATCCCTCGCCACTGGTCACACACCTCATCTGATGTTTGGATGGACGAAGGTTCCGTTCCAAAAATGACCTCACTGAAATCAGCAGTAAACACTGCGACCAGGTGTATCTGGATCTAATCCACAGGCCTTCCGATGTATTTACACTCACTTTATGGCCGGATGTGCTCAACATCCTGTGGATGTTTGGGGCCCTTATATTTACAAAACTGTTACTTTTTATTTAATGTTCCAAAAAAATGTTTGGCAGTGACTACAGGTTTCTGTTTAATCAGGAAATGAAAGTCAGCATTTTACTGCCACATCTAATGCAAACTTCAGCACACAACTTGGCTTCACAGGGGCATTTTGTCAATGAGGCATTTAAATACTTTTTTTTGTTTATCATCCCCTTTGTTGTTCTATAAATCCATAACGTGACTCTTCTTGTTTTCTGTGTCACTGATGGGCTATACCTTTTGTCTAGGCTCTAATTCAAACCTGAATTTGGCTAAGTCAGTATAAAATTCGCAGGGGTTGGCATGGTAAAACAAAACGTACTTCACACCTAGAAAATGAATAATATTAACTCAATGTTGTTCTAGTGTGAGAGCTAGTGCCACTTGAAGGTACTTCTAATTAATATGACATTTACAGAGACAACCTTATTCAGTTCAGTACTACCTATAATACTGAAAATGTTCGGTTTTTCTGGCTCAAGCCTAGCATAACTCCAGTGGGAGTGCAGCAGAAGGCCCTGAATATAGGCCAAAGCCATGATACACCAGGCCCTGAGATGGTAGCACATTTGCAGCTGGAAGCTCCATCTTTTTTTTAATTCATTCATGGGATGTGGGCGTTGCTGGCAAAGCCAGCATTTATTGCCTATCCCTAAATGCCCTTGAGAAGATGGTGGTGAGCTGCCTTCTTGAACCGTTGCAATCCATGTGGTGAAGGTACTCTCACAGTGCTGTTAGGAGGGGAGTGCCATGATTTTGACCCAGTAACTATGAAGAAACGGCAATATACTGCCAAGTCAGGATAGTATGTGACTTGGAGGGGAACATGGAGGTGGTGGTGTTCCCATGCATCTGCTGCTCTTGTCCTTCTAGGTGGTATAGTTCGCGGGTTTGGGAAGTGCTGCCGAAGAAACCTTGGCGATTTGCTGCAGTGCATCTTGTAGATGGGGTACACACTGTAGCCACGGTATGTCAGTGATCAAGGGAGTGAATGTTTAACATAGAAACATAGAAAATAGGTGCAGGAGTAGGTCATTCAGCCTTCGAGCCTGCACCACCATTCAATAAGATCATGGCTGATCATTCACCTCAGTACCCCTTTACTGCTTTCTCTCCATACCCCTTGATCCCTTTAGCCGTAAGGGCCATATCTAACTCCCTCTTGAATATATCTAACGAACTAGCATCAATAACTCTCTGCGGTTGAGAATTCCACAGGTTAACAACTCTCTGAGTGAAGAAGTTTCTCCTCATCACGGTCCTAAATGGCTTACCCCTTATCCTTAGACTGTGACCCCTGGTTCTGGACTCCCCCAACATTGGGAACATTCTTCCTGCATCTAACCTATCCAGTCCCATCAGAATTTTATATGTTTCTATGAGATCCCTTCTCATTCTTCTAAACTCCAGTGAATACAGGCCCAGTTGATCCAGTCTCTCCTCATATGTCAGTGCTGCCATCCCGGGAATCAGTCTGGTGAACCTTCGCTGCACTCCCTCAATGGCAAGAACGTCCATCCTCAGATTAGGAGGCCAAAACGGAACACAATATTTCAGGTGAGGCCTCACCAAA
The DNA here is from genome assembly GCF_044704955.1 of Pristiophorus japonicus. Classification (NCBI taxonomy): domain Eukaryota; kingdom Metazoa; phylum Chordata; class Chondrichthyes; family Pristiophoridae; genus Pristiophorus; species Pristiophorus japonicus. The sequence goes on along the minus strand of NC_091977.1, from coordinate 381,436,383 downwards.
GCCCTGTACAACTGCAGTAAGACCTCCCTGCTCCTATACTCAAATCCCCTAGCTTTGAAGGCCAACATGCCATTTGCCTTCTTCACCGCCTGCTGCACCTGCATGCCAACCTTCAATGACTGACGTACCATGACACCCAGGTGGTGGATGAGGTGCCAATCCAATGGGCTGCTTTGTCCTGGATGGTGTCGAGCTTCTTGAGTGTTGTTGGAGCTGCACTCATCCAGGCAAGTGGAGAGTATTCCGTCACACTCATAACCTGTGCCTTGTAGATGGTGGAATGGGAGTCAGGATACCCAGCCTCTGACCTGCTCTTGTTGCCACGGTCTTTATGTGGGTGGTCAAATTAAGTTTCTGGTCAATGGTGACCCCCCAGGATGTTGATGGTGCCTGCCTCAAGCATGGTGCTCTGCATCAGAGCAGTGACAGGGACAGGACCTCTTTAAGCTGGGAGTTACTGCTTCCTTGACCACATTGGTACCTGGCATAAATTTAGTGATTTGAGGCTTCACTGGGAGCATCCAGGCTAGGGTCAGGGCCTGAACCCTCTAAGATTGAAACAGAAATTTTATTTTCACAATCTTTAAAATGGCCCACTGACAGAGTGCTGTTGGAACCATTCTCCTCCAGCCTTTCTGGGGGGCATCTCCCAACACCCATCCCCTGACCCAGCCAGCTTCCTCCACAGAAGCCCATATAGGCATCTCCCACTGACACTATACACTTCAGCAGAGTCAGTGGCAGAGTTTCCCGTGTTCCATAATTGATGGGATTGCACCCTCAAGGGTTTTTGGAGTCATCATGTTTGGGATGACCGGACTTTGTGAAAGGAGCTAAATAAATGCATAATCTTTCTTTCTTTCATTCATTCATGCCACAGTGTTGCAGTGCTGTAGAGTCTCTTGATCAATCCAATTTTGGAAACAGCAACTAGTGTCCTTCTAACCAATGATATCACAGAAGTTCACTCAATGAAATGTCAGAGACTATTGTGGTCTTTTGAGTGTCTATTTAGTATATCAGATTGAAAAACCAATCCGATTCTCGACAATGTTAGTAGGTACCAATCAGATCCAAAACCCTTCTTTGTAGGATCATCTCTGGTTAATAGTTTTTGCAACTGAAGCAATCACATTCTACAAAAAACAAATACTGACATTCCTTACCTCCCCCAGTATATACACCCTTAAAAATAAACGTTATCACATAATTAACACATAAAAAATTAAATCTTTCACAGAAAGAATCATCAACTTGTCCAAAAATGCTCTCATTCCATCTTCCAATTGTTCCATTGTCTTCCTCCCCATCCAAAGTCAGCAGCGCTGGCCCAGGTGTACCTTCCTCTGTCAATATACAGAAGTCGAACTGCCCCCAACTCTGTACTCCGGGGCTAGACTGAGCTCAGGCCCAAAGTCTGAAAGCCAATGTGAAGACCCCATACGGTGTGCAGCAGGCCTCAGGTTGACAACTCTAGACCACCATTTCTGTGTGTTCATAATATGCAGAACAGGGGTATGCCCATTAGAAAGGCCATTTCAGCCTCAATGTCCTTCCGAACGCATGAGGGGCACGGGAGTCCAAGGAAATTCTCGCGTCCCAATATTTCAATCTAAATCTGGCATAAAGTAGTTATCCACAAATTTCCTCAGAAGAAAATGGCACAACACCACTCTTACACTGAAGAGTTTCAGGAAATTACAGGTTTAGTGTGTGTAGGGAGATTGAAAGTCTACCATTACAGTCTGTTTTAACATATTACTGTGCATGTGCATCTGGTGACACGTCACAAGACGTCAAGAGTCAAATTGTGAACAAGCATTTTAACGAGAGCATGTCAGATAGATACGTTGGCCTAGATTTTCCATTCACCTCCACAGATTTTTCAGTGGATCAGAGACAGGCAGTGGGCACATTTCCTCCCTGTAACCAGGCCGCTGCACAGTATATCTCCCATGGCATTGTTTGTGGGCTAAGAGTCGAGGCATAAGAGTAAGTTTTAAGGCCGTTTTGAGGCAGGATGACATGCCAAAGAATGTAGCAAGCACTGGGAGTGGGGCTGGAGCAGGGGAGAGTTGCTTTGGTCTGAGAGCAGTGGTGACTGGGAAGTAAAAGAATCATGAGAGTCAAGGAATGAGTGGGGAATGCATTATGGTTGCACTGATTTTATCTGTAATTGATTCTCTCGATATAATTGGTCCATGGTGACAACGTGATCAATAACTTCATTTGGTTAGAATGACTTAATAAGCAATGTTGGAGGCTTTGTATGAATCAGTACGGTCTCTTCAAACAAATGGGGCTGGATTTGTGGCTCTTTTGTGCCTCTGTCTGCGCCCCGGTGGGACAATAAATGCTGTTTCTGGGCACAGTGCCGGGCGCCCAGGATTTACTGCCCGGCCGATAGATTCAGGGCAGGGTGACAGGAGGAAAGTGGCAGTGCACTTGTTCATTTGAAGGCCCATCGCCATTTCATTAGATGTCTCAATGCAGTCTCTTCAGTCGCACAATCCATTTACATACTCACACTATCCGAAGGAGGCTCAGCATCACCCCCGGCAACTATCTGAGCTGGTGCTCCGATAAGTGCCAACACCCGTTCTTCAACATCAGTGAGTGGCAGAATTTGAGGCGGACCCCGATTGTGTGCAGCTGCTTCCTCCAGTTGTGAGTGCTTCGAATGCAAAGAGAAAAATAGTAGGGGTTCAGGAAGGGTTCTTCTCCTGTTGTGCCACAAATGACTAACATACTTCATTCGGTGAGACTGTGTGAATGTTCTAATGACTTCACTTCAATCTGTGTGGATGTTGCATGAGCTTGGTGAGCAATTGTTAGGAGGTGAGAGAGATGTAACATAGAGGCTGTCTTTATGAAACCCATAGCAGCAATGGGATTATATTGTGAGGAAGGATGTAAATTAGTGAGTTTATGTGCATTGATCATTTGGAGGCAATGGCTAGAGAAGTCATCCTTCATCTTTCTTATGCATTGTGAAACTCACCCCACAGACTGCAAAACTTTTGTGAGGGACCATATGCATGAAAGACTTCACAAAGTGCCTGAGATTCATGATGGAAGAATAGGAGGCATACATAAACATGAATGATACTCACCCTGACAACACTGGTAAGTTCGTTGAACTTTTTCCGACATTGTGTCCCAATTCTGGGCATAGTGTCTGCTGCAGTGACCTCCTGGGCAATCTCCTTCCACAGCCTTTTAAAGATTGGTGACAGTTGTCTGGCTCCCCCAGCAAGATGGAGTGAGGACCACCTCCTCTTGACAGAGTGCACAAAGGCCTCAGTGGTCTCATTTGAGAAGTGCCTGGCATGTTGCCTTCCCTCTCTGCAGAAGTGGCTGAAGTGGGGCGATTCATATGCGCATGGCCGCAGAAAGCTGCCACATCCAGAATTAGCATTTGTGCCTAGGGAAAAAAAGCTGTGCATGCACAAAATGACCACCTCCTTTACTGCGGCAAGTTTCGGCTTGGGCACACAAAATCCATTGTGCAATGCCTGAGTTAACACCAACGCTCCTCCATCTTAAATTTTTGACGAATCTCGCAGTCGCGGGCACAAACTATTTTCAGGTGGTATCTTTATCGCCCCGCCATGATTAACGTCACAAAGTCTCAAAAGCCCAAAATCCAGCCCATGCTCTTACAGGCTCAAAAATGTATTCTCCACTTCAGCGCGGAATGCCATCGGCCCAAAGGGACATGCAGTGGTGCTGCTTGAAGTGCATGGGTCAGGACTGGACAGCAGTGGTTCTGGTGGGTGGCAAGAGGAGGGAAATCCTGGTCAGGGCAGTGAGCTGGTGGTAAGCCTCACTTACTGAATTTTCCCTCATTCTCCACTGTGATCACACATGATTTTAGTTGGGATCATGGAGGAGAATTTCCTCCAAAGTTTCTAACAGTGCTGTTTTTTGAGTTGGACAAGAGGCATTTCTGAGAATGCAATTATTGCAACGCCAGTGATGTCACATGATTTAGAATTGTGGAAGCAAGTAATTGCCATGAGATGGAAGTTTACTAAACTGTTATTCTTGTTAACTAGGTACAGTTAAGCGAAGAGAACTTGCTTCTCTATTTATTTTTGCTAAAATGACTTCTATGTAAACTGAAAATGCAGTACGTTGCAATATGCTAAATGCATTGAACACTAAAATATCTTTCCATATAACAGAATGGAAGTAGTTATACGTTGCGTAAAGCCTTCTGCAAAGACATCATTATTAATCCCTTATAAAACTTTAGTGTTTATTTCACAAAGAATGTCATGATAAAGTACAAAGCATTACTGACTTTTCTTCACCAATTTATGCTTTAGGGTTAGATATTATCTTGAAATACGGTAAAGAATTAAGCACAATGTGATAAAATAAAGCTTGTTGTTGTAACTTGGAGATGAATGATGTTCTATCAACCCTCCTGTCCTAAAAAATACATTTTATGTGTGATAGCTTTTGTGTTCTGCTGAAAGTTACTGCCCATAAGTGCCTATGTTTTGTAAATGCAAGCGTTCTTTGTACTCACATAGTAAATGAGAAATACTTGAGGATTTCTCCAGTTACAAAGACAAGCAGAGCACTGGAAAAATTGGCACTTGTCTCATTTTATGACCTGAAAGCCATGCAGAAAAAAGAATTTTAACAACCAAATTACTTTCACGAAGCTCTGTTGGTAGCAGAGATCACTAGCTGCTTCCTAGCTGCAATACCTAATCTGTATCGATGCCTTAGAGACAGTGGGCTATTGATTTTTACCTGCCTGAACTCTATAACCATATCCTCAGCTTTTTAGACATCTGTGAAAATATAAACTGGGTATTCAGTACAACTTCTATCACCACCACAAACTGTGTTTGAGAAAATCTTTACCAAGGTAAATAATCTCAGAGAGACATTTAAAAAGAACAACAACCCTGCCAAGTTATTTCTCTAATGATATTTAGCGATTCTCCACATATTACAGTAAAGATGAGCGAAGGTAATTGTCGCAAATCTTTGGTTGTAACTGTATTCTTTATTCAGTGGCTTTAGAGATGGATAGGTTTGCACAATGCCAATCCTCTTGTAGCGGAGATAAATGGTGCAAGTTCACAGCATTGAAACAAAGTATTAGTGTTGCGAGGCAATTGAACTGTTGCCATTTAGCTTTGCCTTAAATGTTTTAAAAATATATTCTTGGGATATGGACATTGCTGGCAAAGCTGGAATTTATTGCCCAGCCCCAATTGCCCTGCAAAGTTGATGACAGCTCTGAAACTGAGAAGCTTGCGAGGCCATTTCAGATGGCATTGGTGTGGGATTAGAGTCACATATTGGCCAGACCAGATAAGAATGGCAGATTTCCTTCCCTAAAGAACATTAGTGAATCAGTTGGGTTTTTACAACAACCCGACAGCTACATGGTCACTTTTACTGATACAGGTTGTACCTCTCCAGTCCAGGACTCTCTGGTCCGGCAACATCCCTGGTCCGGCATCATTCCCGGCGGGGGGGTCGTGACCCACTCTGTGTTCTGGGGCTGGCTGCTCCTCTTCTCCCCACTGCCTCCGGTGTTCCTTCCTTGGTCGAATTGGCACGGAGAGGGAGCGAGGAGCGTGGCGGCTGACTGAGGCGCCGAAGCCGGGCCTGAGAAATGCTGTGCATTAGGCTTCTGCGCAGCGCATGCGCAGAACGCGGCCAGGTCATTGTCAGCAGCATCCTAGAGCCAACAAGGGGGCATATCATGTTAGATTTAGTATTGAGTAATGAGCCAGATTTAGTTAACAACCTAACATTTATCTAATAGCCATCATAACGTGATCAAATTCAACATGGGGGGAATTTTTTGGGAGGTCAGTGGGCACGTTTGGTGGCGGGTCATGTGGGAAAATGTTTTTTTGACAGCGGCTGCACTACTGCAACCTGATCCTCCTGATGACATCCATGCTTGTGCCCTCCTGTGCAATGTGCAACCAGGCTGTGCTGGTCTCCTGGGGAGGTATCTTATACTAATGGGAAGGGAAGAGAACCTTCCTGCTTGCTGTGACTCCTTCCATAAGCATATGGAGGGTGTCATGGGAGATCCAAGGTGCAGCTGTGCACATCTCTGCACCTCTGAGAGCGTTTGCAGCACCTCAATGCTGTAAAACACTGACAGCACAACTGTCAAAATAAATTTGCGCATGGTCCCTTTAAGGCTAATGATGCATCATCGAATGATGTCATTAGACCTGCATCCTTTAATTGGCCGGCCAACACGCTGGGTGGACTTAAAAATCCCAATCAGTAGAAAATAATTTTGGACAGCGGGCTGGAGCCAGCAGTGAGATCGGGACATCACCCGGCTGAGGTAGGGGAAATCACGGCCATAGTGTTTGAAAGGGAGAAATGTGAAACAGCTACTAAGATTCTAGATTTAGATAAGGCTCACTTCAATGCTATGAGACAGAGACTGTCCACAGTAAACTGGCTAATCTGTCAATGGCTAAAATGACAGAAAATCAGTGAGAAGTGTTTAAAAAATAATTTAATGTGATACAGAACCAGCAAGGGAATACACATTAAATAGTAGAACACTGAAAAGTGTAGAGGAACAAAGGGACCTTGGAGTGCATGTCCACAGATCCCTGAAGGTAGCAGGCCAGGTAGATAAGGTGGTTAACAAAGGATATGGAGGCATACAGAATACTTGCCTTTATTAGCCGAGACATAGAATACAAGAGAAGGGAGGTTATGCTTGAACTGTATACAACACTAGTTAGGCCACAGCTAGAGTACTGAGTGCAGTTCTGGTCATCACATTACAGGAAAGATTTGATTGCACTAGAGAGGGTACAGAGGAGATTTACAAGGATGTTGCCAGAACTGGAGAATTTTAGCTATGAGGAAAGATTGTTAAGGCTTGGGTTGTTTTCTTTGGAACAGAGGAGGCTGAGGAGAGACCTTATTGAAGTGTGTAAAATTATGAGGGGCCTAGATTGAGTGGATTGGAAAGACCTATTTCCCTTAGCAGAGAGGTCAACAACCAGGGAGCATAGATTTAAAGTAATCGGTAGGAGGTTTAGAGAGGATTTGAGGGGAAATGTTTTCACCCAGAGGATGGTGGGAGTATGAAACTCGCTGCTTGAAAGGGTGGTAGAAGCAGAAAACCTCACCACTTTTAAAAAGTAATTGGATGTGCACCTGAAGTGCCGTAACCTACAAAGCTACGGACCAAGAGCTGGAAAGTGGGATTAGGCTGGATAGCTGGCGCAGACACGATGGGCCAAAATGGCCTCCTTCCGTGCTGTAAATTTCTATGAATCTATGAACCCCTAAGGGGCAAGAGCTCTACTTGCTAAAAAAAAACATTTATGACAACTAAAGAGGTAAGAGACAACATAAAACTAAAAGAAAAACTATACAAAAATGCAAAATATAGCATAGATCCTGACTAATGGGAACAGCATTAAAAACAGCAAAAGGTGAACAAACAGATAGTAAGAGCGACAAAAAGGAATATGAAAAGAAGCTTGCAAGGGATATCAAAATCAACACACAAAATCTTTACAATTAAGTGAGGAAAAAGAGGATGGTCAGGAGCAATGTTGCCCTCTTGAAGACTGATAACGGTGATATTTTCAATGATAATAAGGAAATGATGTACATGTTGATTAATTACTTTGCGTCAGTATTTACAGTAGAGGAAAAGGATAGCATGCCGGAAATCCCATGGAAACTAATATTGAATCAGGGACAGGGATTCAACAAAATTAATGTAAACAAAGTAAAGCAATGAAGAAAATAATGGCACTAAAGAGTGACAAATCCCCAGCACCAGATGGTTTCCATCCCAGGGTTTTAAAGGAAGTATGAGAGCACCTGCAGATGCCCGAACTATAATCTTTCAAATTTCTCTCGATTCAGGAACTGTTACTTTAGATTGTAAAATTGCACATGTCGCTCCGCTATTTAAGAATGGTGAGAGTGGGAAACCAGGGAATTATAACCAGTTAGCCTATCATAAGTTATTGGGAAATTACTAGAGTCTATAATTAAGGATAGGGTGACTGAACAACTTGAAAAATTTCAGCTGATCAGAGAGAGCCAGCCTGGATTTGTGAAAGGTAGGCCATGCCTGACAAACCTGATTGAATTTTTTGAAGAGGTGACAAACGTAGTGGACAGGGGAATGTCTATGAATGTTATTTATATGGACTTCCAGAAGGCATTTGATAAAGTCCCTCAAAAGAGACTATTAACTAAGGTTGAAGCCCATGGAATTGAAGGCAAGTTATTGACCTGGTTAGGAAATTATTTGAAAGGCAGGAGACAGAGAGTAGGGTTAATGGGTAGCTACTCCAATTGGCAAAATGGGACTAGTGGTGTCCTGCAGGGGTCTGTTTCAGGGCCTCAACTATTCACAGTATTTATTCACGACTTAGATGTTGGGGTAGAAAGCCACTTATCCAAATTTGATGATGATACAATGATAGGTAGCATTGCAGGCAGTGTAGATTAAAGTATAAAATTATAAAGGGTATCGACAGTATAAGCGAATGGGCAAAATTGTGGCAAATAGATGTCAATGTTGGCAAATGCGAGGTCATCCACTTTGGACCTAAAAAGGATAAAACAGGGTACTTTCGAAATGGTGAAAGGTTATAAACAGTGGGGGCTCAAAGAGACTTGGGGGTCCAGGTTTATAGATCATTAAAAGGTTGTGAAAAGGTACAGAAAATAATCAAAAAGGGTAATGAAATGCTGGCCTTTATAGCTAGAGGACTAGAGTACAAGGGGGTAGAAGTTATGCTGTGCTACAGCTATACAAAACCTTGGTTAGACCACACCTGGAGTATTGTGAGCAGTTCTGGGCCCCACACCTTAAGAAGAATATATTGGCCTTGGAGGGAATGCAACGTAGGTTTACCAGAATGATAACTGGACTCCAAGGGTTAAATTACAAGGAGAGATTAGACAAATGAGGGTTGTATTCCCTGGAGTTTAGAAGTTTAAGGGGTGATTTGATTGAAGTTTTCAAGCTATTAAGGGGAACATCATAATCATCATCATCATAGGCAGTCCCTCGAAACGAGGATGACTTGCTTCTACACTAAAAAAGGATGAGTTCACAGGTGTTTCAATGAAAGACCTAATATTCCAGGTCCTGAACTACATAGTGTAGGGTGGAAGATGCCTGTGCGTGGATTTTTTTTTCACGTGTGGTGGCCGTTGCACATCAGCCAGGGGAACAGATAGGGTAGAAAGAAACTATTTGTGCTGGTTGGAGAGTCTAGGACTAGGGGGCAGTCTAAAAATGATAGTCAGACCTTTCAGGAGTGAAAGTAGGAACCACTTCTACACACAAAGGACAGTAGACGTTTGGAGCTCTCTTCCCTAAACAGCAATTGGTGCTGGGTCAATTGTTAATTTAAAATCTGAGATCGATAGATTTTTGTTAACCAAAGGTAGGTATTAAGGGATATGGGCCAAAGGCAGGTATATGGAGTTAGATCATAGATCATCCGTGATCTCATTGAATGGCGGAACAGGCTTGAGGGGGTGAATGGCCTAATCCTGTACCTATGTTCCTCACAAGGAGACTTAAAGGGCACAAAAGAAAATTGAAATTATGGCGTAAGTTAATCAGGGTTTTATGAGTCAGAATCTGAAAGAGAAAGCTAGTTTAATGTTTTGAAACTGCGCTGAAGAGTTTACACCAAATGCATTAATCTCTCAGACAGCCGGCACAGGTGTAACGGGCTGAATGGCCTCCTTAAGTGCTATAAAACTCTATGGAGCAACGTTTCCTCCTGAGTGGACATTGGGCGGGTGGCCACCCAATAGTCGCAGCAGAGGGCCTGGTTTGTTTTGAGGGCCGGGATTATTTGCATCAGGACAGTGGGCTGCAACCAGAGTTCGGGGCTCGGGGCTGCCGAAATATCACGTGGCACAGCTGGGTTCTGGGCCAAATGAGGTAGGTGCATTGGGGGAAGGGGGCAGGGGTAGCTCGATCTTGGGAGGGGACGGGGAGGAAGCTGGATTTGTGAAGCCTGGTGGTGCTGTCTTGTTGCTCCCACACCCATAAAAAGAAAGAGAAACTTATCTTTGGGATCTTCTTCTGCTGGGCCACCAGCTGATACAGGTGGGAGTGAGTGTGCACGACGCACACTCCAGCCATTTCCATCCATAAAGAGCAATCAAGGTCCTATTGATGTCATAGAGCCCTGATTAACTAACTCCATCATTTCGGCTTTCTTTTGCCCCATTTAAGGCTCCCTACGGCAGATGTTTAGTTATATGCCCAACTAATCATACAGATTCACAAAATAATATCCTGATCAATACAAATGAAAGGATAAGCATAGACTATCACAAAAATTACTGCGATGTAGTATCCAGTAGGCCCTGTGCTGGAATAGTATACCTCAACTATCACTTTATGTGTTATTCCAGTGTTTCACAATTATTTGTCCGGTGATATCCATGAGAACTGTTGTTATAATCTTCATGCATTGTCATTTGAAGTAAATACAGCATGTTCAGAAGATTTCAAGGTGGATACTCACAGACAATGGTGGACCGTGCTGATATTATCACTGTAACCACTGCATATTATTCAATAGAAAGTAACAACTCAGTTGTAGTGAAGGGTTTCATTCCAGATTCCCAGGGTTCAGATGACACTCACAAGCATCTGATAGTTTTTAATGTTATCTGAACTGGGAGATTGTGTCACAGCTTTCTACCATACTACAATCCAATTATACATGTAAAAGTACATGAGAAAATTCAAAGATGTGTAAAAAAAAAATGCAACAAAAATGCTACAGAATATGTAGAGGTGGATAAAAGAATTTGCAGCATAGCCTTGGTATGATAGGTTCCAGATTTGAAGTGCACATTAAATCATGCAGTATTCCAATCAAATGCACAGCAGTGGAATAGATTAAACATTCCCTTATTGTAAATCATGTATTTCTGAGGGTGTACTACTTTATTGCAACTGGGTAGAGGAAAGCTTTGACTTATTTTTAACAATCTGAATGTTTTATGATCTGCATATTATTAGTGATACAGTGTATAGCACCAGATTACTGCAGTAAGTGAGGGGACAAGTGAAATGTTTGCTTCAGAGAACATTCCTGTTAAATTTGCTGATAAGACAACACTGGTTCAGCTAAAACGAGACACAAGTGTAAAAGCTTTAGGGTTAAATAAAATGAATAAATCAAGAGATGTGCATGATTACCATTTAAGTTCCAAGAAAGAAAGTGCAACCACATATTCTGTATCTAGCTGTGCAAGTCGCTGCAGAATGACAATTTAAAACAATTCAAAGTGAATGATCGAGAAAAGCAGTATCAGCAAGAGCTTTTGATGTGCTCAACAAAGAGGGATATGAAAGAGACTCCCAGACAAGATGGACTTAGGAATTCATTCCAATTTAGACTCCAAACTTTGTTGTCTGATATTACTCAAACAATTTTGTGCATTTGTAGCTTTTATTCATTTCCAATTTCTGCCAAATAAGAACATAAGCAATAGGAGCAGGAGAAGGCCATACGGCCCCTTGAGCCTGCTCCACCATTTAATACAATCATGGCTGATCTGATCATGAACTCAGGTCCACTTCCCTGCCCGCTCCCCATAACCCCTTATTCCCTTATCGTTTAAGAAACTGTCTATTTCAGTCTTAAATTTATTGAATGTCCCAGCTTCCACAGCTCTCTGAGGCAGCGAATTCCACAGATCCACAACCCTCAGAGAGAAGAAATTTCTACTCATCTCAGTTTTTTAAATGGGCGGCCCCTTATTCTAAGATTATGCCCTTTAGTTCGAGTCTCCCCTATCAGCGGAAACATCCTCTCTGCATCCATCTTGTCAAGCCCCCTCATAATCTTATACATTTTGATAAGGTCACCTCTCATTCTTCTGAATTCCAATGAGTAGAGGCCCAACCTACTCAACCTTTCCTCATAAGTCAACCCCCTCATCTCTGGAATCAACCTAGTGAACCTTCTCTGAACTGCCTCCAAAGCAAGTGTATCCAGGGTGACAGAGGGAAGTAAAATGGGGGCAGAAGCAAAAGATAGAAAGGAGATAAGGAAAAGTGGAGGGCAGAGGAATCAAAGGCAAAAATCAAAAAGGGCCACATTACAACATAATTCTAAAAGGACAAAGAGTGTTAAAAAAGCAAGCCTGAAGGCTCTGTGACTCAATGCGAGGAGCATTCGTAATAAGGTGGATGAATTAACTGCGCAGATAGCTGTTAATGGATATGATGTAATTGGGATTACGGAGACATGGCTCCAGGGTGACCAAGGCTGGGAACTCAACATCCAGGGGTATTCAATATTCAGGAAGGACAGACAGAAAGGAAAAGGAGGTGGGGTGGCGTTGCTGGTTAAAGAGGAGATTAACACAACAGTAAGGAAAAACATTAGCTTGGATGATGTGGAATCTGCATGGGTAGAGCCACGGAAAACCAAAGGGCAGAAAACGCTAGTGGGAGTTGTGTACAGACCACCAAACAGTAGTAGTGAGGTTGGGGATGGCATCAAACAGGAAATTAGGGATGCGTGCAAGAAAGGTACAGCAGTTATCATGGGTGACTTTAATCTACATATAGATTGGGCTAACCAAACTGGGAGCAATACGGTGGAGGAGGATTTCCTGGAGTGTATTAGGGATGGTTTTCCAGACCAATATGTCGAGGAACCAACTAGAGAGCTGGTCATCCTAGACTAGGTGTCGTGTAATGAGAGAGGATTAATTAGCAATCTTGTTGAGCGAGGCACCTTGGGGAAGAGTGACCATAATATGGTAGAATTCTTCATTAAGATGGAGAGTGACACAGGTAATTCAGAGACTCGGGTCCTGAACTTAAAGAAAGGTAACTTTGATGGTAAGAGACGCGAATTGGTTAGAATAGATTGGTGAATGATAATTAAAGGTTTGACGGTGGATAGGCAATGGCAGACATTTAAAGATCACATGGATGAAATTGAACAATTGTATATTCCTATCTGGCATAAAAATAAAATGTGGCTAACAAGGGAAATTAGGGATAGTATTAAATTCAAGGAAGAGGCATATAAATTGGCCAGAAAAAGCAGCAAACCAGATAAATGGGAGAAATTTAGAATTCAGCAGAGGAGGACAAAGGGTTTAATTAGGAGGGGGAAAATAGAGTATGAGAGTAAGCTTGCAGGGAACATAAGAACTGACTGCAAAAGCTTCTATAGATATGTGAAGAGAAAAAGATTAGTGAAGACAAATGTAGGACCCTTGCAGTCAGAATCAGGTGAATTTATAATGGGGAACAAAGAAATGGCGGACCAATTGAACAAATACTTTGGTTCTGTCTTCACTAAGGGAGACACAAATAACCTTCTGGAAATACTAGGGGACCGAGGGTCTAGCGAGAAGGAGGAACTGAAGGAAATCCTTATTAGTCAGGTAATTGTGCTAGGGAAATTGATGGGATTGAAGGCCGATAAATCCCCAGGGCCTGATAGTCTGCATCCCAGAGTACTTAAGGAAATGGTCCGAGAAATAGAGGATGCATTGGTGGTCATTTTCCAACATTCTATAGATTCTGGATCAGTTCCTATGGCTTGGAGGGTAGCTAATGTAACCCCACTTTTTAAAAAAGGAGAGAGAGAGAAAACAGAGAATTATAGACTGGTTAGCTGGACATTGGTACTGGGGAAAATGTTGGTCTCAATTATTAGAAACATAGAAGTATAGGAACATAGAAAATAGGTGCAGGAGTAGGCCATTCAGCCCTTCGAGTCTGCACCACCATTCAATATGATCATGGGCGATCATTTTTACAACTTTAGTACTCCATTCCTGCTTTTGCTCCATGCCCCTTGATCCCTTTAGCCGTAAGGGCCACATCTAACACCCTTTTGAATATATCTAACGAATTGGCCTCAACAACTTTCTGTGGTAGAGAATTCCACAAGTTCACAATTCTCTGAGTGAAGAAGTTTCTCTTCATCTCGGTCCTAAATGGGTTACCCGTTATTCTTAGACTGAGACCCCTGGTTCTGGAATTCCCCAACATCGGGAACATTCTTCCTGCATCTAACCTGTCCACTCCCATCAGAATTTTATATGTTTCTATTCTTCTAAATTCCAGTGAATATAAGCCTAGTCGATCCAGTCTTTCTTCATATGTCGGACCTGCCATCCGGGGAATCAGTCTGGTGAACCTTCGCTGCACTCCCTCAATAGCAAGAATGCCCTTCCTCAGATTAGGCGACCAAAACTGCACACAATATTCAAGGTGTGGCCTCACCAAGGCCCTGTAAAACTGCAGTAAGACTTCTCTGCTCCAATGAAGGACAACATGCCATTTGCCTCCTTCACCGCCTGCTGAACCTGCATGCCAACGTTCAATGACTGATGTACCATGACACCCAGGTCTCGTTGCACCTCCCCTTTTCCTAATTTGTCACCATTCAGATAATATTCTGCCTTCCTGTTTTTGCCACCAAAGTGGATAACCTGACAGTTACCTACATTATACTGCATCTGCCATGCATTTGCCCACTCACATAACCTGTGCAAGTCACTCTGCAGCCTCTTAGCATCCTCCTCACAGCTCACACTGCCACCCAGCTTAATGTCATCTGCAAACTTGGAGATATTACATTCAATTCCTTCATCTAAATCATTAATGTATATTGTAAATAGCTGGAGTCCCAGCACTGAACCTTATGTTATCCCACTAGTCATTGCCTGCCATTCTGAAAAGCACCCGTTTATTCCTACTCTTTGCTTCCTGTCTGCCAACCAGTTCTCTATCCACGTCAATATGTTACCCCCAATACCATGTGCTTTAATTTTGCACACTAATCTCTTGTGTGGCACCTGGTCAAAAGTCTTTTGAAAGTCCAAATACATCACATCCACTGGTTCTCCCATGTCCACTCTACAAGTTACATCCTCAAAAAGTTCTAGAAGATTTGTCAAGCATGATTTCCCTTTCATAAATCCATGCTGATTTGGACCGATCCTGTCACTGCTTTCCAAATGCACTCCTATTACATCTTCAGCAGTCGAGAGCAGCGGGAGGTCGAGGATCGAGGCCCATAAAAGACCAAGAGTTCGGGCAATCGGAGCAGCAATCGGGAGCAGCGGGAGATCGAGGATCGATGACTATAAAAGGCCAGGAGTTCGGCAGTTGGAGCAGCAGTCGGGAACAGCTAGTTGGTGCAGGGACAAGAGTAAACAAAGACGTAATAAGAGATCGAAGTGTGACGTGACAACCAAACGGGTAAGTGATTGACTGGTGGATTGGTGAGTATTTAATCTTTTTCGTTTTTTTTTTTCTTTTCTTATCAGTAGGTAACCTTTGGCATTGTTGCCAAATTAAGTTAATTTAAGGGTTAAGTCATGGCAGGAGAGCCTAGACCCATGTCATGCTCCTCTTGTGCTTTGTGAGAAGTCATGGATGCTTCCAGCGTCCCTGACTACTATGTGTGCAGGAAGTGTGTCCAGCTGCAGCTCCTTACAGACCGCATTGCAGACCCTTTACAATAGTTTCCCGTTGGATCCATGTGCGGATATTCGAGAGTTGCCTGTACCTCCAACCCCGTGATCTTTTAACTTGTGCAGTAACCTTTTATGTGGCACCTTGTCAAATGCCTCCTGGAAGGAAATACACTACATCCACTGGTTCCCTTTTATCCACCTTATTCGTTACATCCTCAAAGAATTCTAGCAAATTTGTCAAACATGACTTCCCCTTCATAAATCCATGCTGACTCTGCCTGACCGAATTTTGCTTTTCCAAATGTCCTGCTAACTGCTTCTTTAATAATGGACTTCAACATCTTCCCAACCACAGATGTTAGGCTAACTGGTCTATAGTTTCCTGCTTTTTGTCTGCCTCCTTTTTTAAATAGGGGTGTTACATTTGCAGTTTTCCAATCTGCTGGGACCTCCCTAGAATCCAGGGAATATTGGTAAATTACAACCAATGCATCCACAATCCCTGCCGTTACTTCTCTTGACCCTAGGATGCAAGCCATCAGGTCCAGGAGATTTATTAGCCTTTAGTCCCATTATCAAACTGAGTATCACCTCCTTAGTGATTGTGATTGTGTTAAGTTCCTCCGCCCCCCCCCCCCCCCCCCCCGCCCATAGGCCCATGACTATCCACTGCTGGAATATTATTAGTGTCCTCTACCGTAAGGACTGATACAAAATATTTGTTCAGAGTTTCTGCCATCTCCATGTTCCCCATTACTAATTCCCCGATCTCGTCCTCCAAGGGACCAGCATTTACTCTAGCCACTCTTGTCCTTTTTATATACCTATAGAAACTCTTGCTATCTGTTTTTATATTTCATGCTCGTTTACTTTCATAATCTATCTTCCCTTTCTTAGGATAAGGGGTAGGTCATTTAGGACTGAGATGAGGAGAAACTTCTTCACTCAGAGAGTTGTTAACCTGTGGAATTCCCTGCAGCAGAGTTGTTGATGCCAGTTCATTGGATATATTCAGGAGGGAGTTAGATATGGCCCTTACGGCTAAGAGGATCAAGGGGTATGGAGAGAAAGCAGGAAAGAGGTACTGAGGGAATGATCAGCCATGATCTTATTGAATGGTGGTGCAGGCTCGAAGGGCCGAATGGCCTACTTCTGCACCTATTTTCTATGTTTCTATATTAATCATTTTTTTAGTCGTTCTTTGTTGGCTTTTAAACGCTTCCCAATCTTCTGTCCTCCCATTAGTTTTGCCCACATTGTATGCCCTTGTTTTTAATTGGATACCGTCCTTTATTTCTTTAGTTAGCCACGACTGGCTATCTTTTCTCTTACACCCTTTCCTCCTCACTGGAATATATTTTTCTTGAGAGTTGTGAAATATCTCCTTAAATGTACACCATTGTTCATCAACCGTCCTGCACTTTAATCTATTTTCCCAGTCCACTTTAGCCAACTCCGCCCTCATATCTTCATAGTTTCCTTTATTTAAGTTTAGTATGCTGGTTAGAGATCCAACTTTCTCACCCTCCATCTGAATTTGAAATTCAATCATGTTATGATCACTCATTCCGAGGGGATCCTTTACTCGGAGATTGTTTATTAATCCTGTCCCATTACACAGGACCAGATTTAAAATAGCCTGCCCCCTGGTTGGTTCCATTACATACTGCTCAAGGAACCCATCCCTTATGCATTCTATGAACTCTTCCTCAAGGCTATCTTGACCAATTTGATTTGTCCAATCAATATGGAGGTTAAAATCACCCATGATTATTGCTGTTCCCTTTTTACAAGCCCCCACTCTTTCCTGGTTTATGCTCTGACCAACAGAGTTGCTACTGCTAGGGGGCCTATAGACTACACCCACCAGTGACTTTTTCCCCTTTTTATTCCTGATCTCCACTCAAACTGTTTCAACATCCTGATCATTTGAGCCAATATCGTTTCTCACTATTGCAGTGATTCCATCCTTTATCAGTAGAGCTACCACACCTCCTTTTCCTTTTTGTCTGTCCTTCCGGAGTTTAAATACTCCTGAATATTTAATTCCCAGTCCTGGTCACCTTGCAACCACGTCTCTGTAATGGTTATCAGATCATACCCATTTGTCTCAATTTGTGCCGTCAACTCATCGATTTTGTTACAAATGCTACGTGCATTTAGACATAGTGCCTTTAAATTTGTTTTTTTAGCATTTTTTTCCTGCTTGTTTCCTCTCTCCTTCAAACTCACTTTCTTTATTTTTGTTTTCTAGTTGCAGCTTTACTCTCCTCCCTACTGAATCCATTTTCAGGTTCCCATCCCCCTGCCAAGCTACTTTAAACCCTCCCCAACAGCACTAGCAAACCCCCCTGCGAGGATATTTGTCCCGGCTCTGTTGAGGTGCAACCCATCCGGCTTGTACAGGTCCCACCTCCCCCAGGAGCGGTCCCAATGCCTCAGGAAACTAAAGCCCTCCCACCTGCACCATCTCTCCAGCCACGTATTCATCTGATCTATCTTCCTATTTCTGTACTCACTAGCTCGTGGCACTGGGAGTAATCCGGAGATACTACCTTTGAGGTCTTGCTTTTTAATCTCTCTCCTAGCTCCCTAAACTCTGCCTGTAGGACTTTATCCCTCTTCCTACCTACGTCATTGGTACCGATGTGGACCACGACCTCTGGCTGTTCACCCTCTCCCTCCAGAATGCCCTGCAGCTGTTCAGTGACATCCTTGACCCTGGCACCAGGGAGGCAACATACCATCCTGGAGTCATGTCTGCGACCACAGAAATGCCTGGCTGCTCTCCTGACTATCGAATCCCCTACCACTATAGCTCTTCCATTCTTCTTCCTCTCCCCCATGCAGCTGAGCCACCCATGATGCCGTGGACTTGGCTTCGGCTATACTCCCCAGAGCCACCATTGCCCCCACCGGTACTCAGAACAGAGTAGCGGTTGGAGAGCGAGGTGGACTCAGGGGACTCCTGCACTACCTGCCTCGTCCTCCTCTTCTGTCTGGCGGTCACCCACTCCCTATCTGCCTGCACATTCTTAAGCTGTGTGGTGAGCGCCTCTAGAAACGTGCTATCCATGTTGCTCTCAGTCTCGTGGATGCACCGCAGTGACTCCAGCCGTTGCTCAAGCTCCAAAACACAGAGCTCGAGTTGGTGCAGCTACAGACACCTCCTGCACACATGGTCATCCTGGCTGCATGAAGCATCCAGGATTTCCCACATGCCACAGGATGTGCAATCCACAGGACTGAGCTGCCCTGCCATTCCTCTAGTTACACTCGCAACTATCAAGTAGAACCTCTAAGTTCTAAACCTTAGCAAAACACACCCAGCCGCTACTTAGCAAACAGCCAATTTAATTAACTGGTTCTCCTTAGATAATAAAGATCAAATATATTTAATTGCAGCTCCTAATCTACAACAATGTTAAAGGTTTCTTAAAGAAAAAAAGAAAAAATACTCACCAATCCATCAGCCAATCATTTACCTGCTTGGCTGTGACATCACACTTTGATACTCAATTTTTTTTAACTTTCTGCCCCTGCTGCAGCTGGCCTCCTCCCGACTGCCGCTGCTCCAAACTGCAGCAGTCCTTTTTACTCCAACACCCGCTCCGCTCTCGTGATGCTGGCCTCCTCCCGAATGTAAATTTAAAAACAGGCATGAAATTACATATAGAAAGCAAAAACATCAATAATGGGTGTCACTCAAAAAATGCTGTTTTACCATAAATAATCCAAGATATTTTAACCTTGTGCCATTAAAAAAATGGTGAAATAAATGTATATATTTAAACCTCTTCTCCTTTTCAATTTTTTAATTTAAGAATCTAAAGAAAGTGTGATAGCGCTTGAGTTACTCCAATGCACAAGTGTTTTACCGACAACAACAACAATTATATTTATATCGTGCCTTTAATGTAGTAATGCACTTCACAGGAGCAATTATCAAACACAATTTAACACCGAACGACATAAAGAGATAATAGGACAGGTGAGGTAGGTTTTCAGGAGCATCTTAAAGGAGGAGAATGGTAGAGAGGTGAAGAGGTTTAGAGAGGAAATTCCAGAGCTTCGGGCCGAGGCAGCTGAATCCACGGTTACTAATGATGGAGCAACGAAAATTGAGGATGAGCCAGAGGTCGGAACTGGAGGAGTGCAGGGATCCCGGGATTGTACAGTTTAATGAAGTTACAGAGATAGGGACGGGCAAGGCTATGAAGGGATTTATAAACAAGGAATAGAATTTTAAAATCAAGGCATTGTTTGTCCTATTATTTATATCTTGAAATAAATATAAATAATAAGTAAAGCTGCAAATGTGAATTCCTGAACAATAAAGTTCTGCTGGTAAGTGAAACATACCACTGCTTCCAAAATTCTGTTTAACATATGCAGCAATTTGAGTGTCAAAATAATTCCTGTAAGCAACTTGTATGTTTGCTCTCTTGAGCAAAATTATTTCTCCTGCAACTGTCTGGTCGAAATGTTCCTAACCCTGCTTGCCGACCCTTTTTAATGGCTTTGTTACAGCTGAAAACAATAATCGATAATTGCTGCTTTGTCTTTTTTCGGGCAATCCAGAATTTTTCATCTCAATCCAATCTAAGCCTACTTTAGCAAATAAAATGATATTTACCTCACTCACTGTTACAAGCTTTCCAGATTATGGGCTTCAAGAAAAAAAATCAATGCAAAATGCCAGTTTATCAGTCGGTTTAAGCTTAGAATGCTAACTTTTCCTCCTCGCATTTTCTGGCACTCAGCTCTTCTAGTGTTAAGGGTAGAACAGGAAGCTAAAACCGTACTTGAATTGTCTGTTTCCTACTTACTTGGGAAACCACTGTTGAGTTTATACACCAAAGTGTTGTGTCTGGTCAAGTACCTAACCTTTCGCTCTTGTTCCTGCTCTACACATCTTACAAAGTTCATGGCAAAGAAAAATCTTGACCTCTCAGATGATTTCTGGGACTCACATACCATCTTCATGTATTATTCATTTATCTCAAGCATCTGAGATTGAGGTATCATCATACCTGACTGGTTGATGTAAATAAATAACCGTGGCTCTGTGGGGAGGACCTAGAGAGCACAAATCCCATTACTTTCTGAAGGCATTGTTCCTTTTACTAGGCTGGAATGAACACTTGCAATTGATGAAAAAATTTGAATTCTGTGAATTTTCAAACAACAGAGTTCTTCATCAGATAGGCTTCTAGATCTGATTTAAAAAATGAGTCATACTATGAAAGCCTTAAGGACTTCGATGAAGGTACAAATATTACACCTCTGCACATTGAAACCTTTTTGCATTCATTGAAAAAATGAAGATGTCTATTGCTCATCTATCTACCTACATATCCAGATATCCATACTTATCTGTATCTTAATCTTTAATAAACTTGGTATAAAACATGCCTTAGGTAATGTCTGTAAGCTTGTAATGTTTGTAGCTCCACACTGTGGATGTGGACGTATTGTGTACTGCAATTGCACAGTTAATAATAAACAAAACCAGGCAGATTTTTCCGGAGGTTTCCGAGAGAGCTGCCTGCCATGTTAGGAGTTGTGTGTGCTGTGCTCTGTGAATATATTATATTGGGCGACAAGGATGGGATTTTTCGGATGATTTAAAGCTTAAATTTTGTTGGTGAAGGATTCAGCCAGCTGACAGAGAGACTTTGGAAGTTTCTGTCTTTGGAAAAAGCTACAACAATCCGAGGTAAAATACAGCACACGGGGTGAACAGCTAGAGATTAAAATGGCAGGTGTAATGGGACATTTGGGGGGGATATAGGCATGACCGGGAATGTTTTAAAGCATATGTGGTTCGGCTAGAAATGTATTTCACTGCAAATAACATAATCGAAGTTCCAGACAATGCAGTCCAAAACCGAGCTGTATTGGAACGTAAGAGAGCGATCTTCTTATCGGAGGCAGGTCCGACATTGTATGAAACCCTTGTAAATCTGCTTGTGTCTGACGAGCCAAAGGACACAACGCTTAAAGAGATTTTAACGAAGCTGGAGCAGCACTATAACCCCAAGCCGTTATAAATTGCTGAAAGCTATCGTTTCGGGATTCGGAATCAAAAGACTTATGAAATTCTCAGTGATTACATCATAGCATTAAAAAAGCTATAATTTTGTAATTTTGGAAACTTTCAAAACCGAGCATTACGGGATCGTTTTGCTTGTGGGGTGAAAAATGATGCAATCACAAGGAAGTTATTGACGACGGATGACTTGACTTTTGAGATTATTTGTCAGACAGCGAGGTCGATGGGCATGGCCGAACAATATTCCCGAGAATTAAATAATAATTACAGTCGTTAGTCAACCGAGGTAAATCACCTGCAGGTTCAAAGTAAAAGACGGTGGGGGCCCAAAGTCTCAGAAACTGGAAATTCTAACAGAGCGTCGAAGTCGTGCTTTGGTGCCTGGGACAACACATTGTTCAAAGTTGTCCATACGTGAAGGCAGCGTGTTTCTTCTGCAGGAAGACTGGGCATCTTGCGAAGGCATGCCGACTGAAGGGTAAACCAGCTTCCAATGCTATGAGTCCAGATTCAAAGCTATGAGTAGAAACCCCAAGAGACTACATAGCATGGAAGAACAACAACAGGACGAGGAGATGTTAGAGTTACACGTCATCAGGAGCACAAGGTTAACGGACAGCGATTCGGGAAGCATCAAAATCCACATAGATGTTGCGGGATTCAAGATACCAATGGAAAGTGACACGGTTGCATCCATGAGTGTAGTACTGGAGTCGCTGTACCTTGACAAATTGCATGATTTCAAAACTGGTGAAATCCAAGATAGAGCTGCGAGGCTACTCGGGAGAGAAAATTCCTGTGATAGGTCGTATCACCGTGCCGGTGAAATATAAAGATCAATTTCAGAACTTGCCTCTAATAGTAGTGAAAAGAGACAGGCCTGCATTACTAGGAAGAAATTGGTTGAGCTCACTGAAGCTGGATTGGAGTAGAATTTTCTGTGTGGAAGCGAGATTTGCATCAACGGATGAGATTATCATGAATTATCCGAAGGTGTTCTGCGAAACGGGCAGTCCGATCCAAGGCTTCAAGGCGAGTGTCAGGGTACAGAAGGACGCTAGATCGGTTGCTACAAGCCACATTCCGTACCATATGCATTCAAGGAGAAAGTTGAGCAAGAACTCAAAAGACTAGAGACTGAGAACATTATTTGTAAGATAGGTCAATGTAATTGGGCTACACCCATTGTTGTTGTACCTAAGTCTGATGGTAAGGTAAGATTGTGTGGTGATTATTATAAAGTAACCGTAAACCAGGTTCTAGAGGGTAATGTCCCCAATACATTACGGAATAAAGAAGATTTGTTCACAAGACTGACAGGTGGTCAGATCTTCTCAAAACTGGATCTTACGAATGCCTACTGACAGCTTGAACTAGATGAGGAGTCCAAGTCATGTTTGACTATAAATACTCATCTAGGCCTATATCAATTTAATAGGCTACCGTTTGGAGTGTCTTCCACCCCTGCCATATTCTAAGGGGTGATGAACCAGATTTTGCAAGGTATTGAAGGGGTAGTATGTTATTTGGATGACATACGAATTTCAGCACCAAATAGGCAAATTCATAATAACATCTTGAATGAAGTCCTCAAATGGCTAGAGAAGCACAGAGTACGAGTGTCTGCTCGTAAGTGTGAGTTATTTAAAAACTCAGTGGAGTACTGAGGGTACAGAGTAGACAAAGATGATTTACTATGGAAAAATTGGATGCGAT
Organism: Pristiophorus japonicus; assembly: GCF_044704955.1. Lineage (NCBI taxonomy): Eukaryota > Metazoa > Chordata > Chondrichthyes > Pristiophoridae > Pristiophorus > Pristiophorus japonicus. Next base: position 381,413,135 of record NC_091977.1, on the reverse strand, counting down.
CATTAATGCACCCACTCCTAGGAATGTCACTGAACTTTGTTCATTCTTGGGTCTTTTGAACTATTATGGGAAGTTCCTACCAAATTTGGCTACAGTATTACATCCACTGAATGAACTTTTGAAAAAACAGGTCCATTGGAAGTGGTCAAAAGAATGCGATACAGCATTCAAGGAGTGTAAAAGCAAATTGGTAGAGAGCACCATGTTAGTTCACTGTGACATATCTCAGGAGATTAAGCTAGCATGTGATGCCTCTCCATATGGAGTTGGGGCAGTAATCTCTCATGTATTAAGTAATGGGGAGGAGAGACCAATTGCTTTTGCTTCACGCACTCTCAGTGCCAGTGAGACTAATTATGCGCAAATTGAAAGGGAAGCTTTGGCATTAATTTTTGGGGTCAAGAAGTTTCACAAATACTTGTATGGTCGTAAGTTTACCATCGTTACGGACCATAAGCCCCAAACAGCAATCCTCCATCCAAAGTTCCCAGTTCCAACATTAGCTGCAGCCCGAATGCAGAGATGGGCTTTGATTTTGTCAGAATATACATATGATATTGAATACAGACGATCAGCTGATCACAGTAATGCTGATGCAATGTCTAGATTGCCTTCCCCATCACAAGTTACACCCGATGGGGAAGAAGTGCTTTATTTTTCATACATTGATGAACTGCCAGTCACAGCTGAAGAGATTGATAGAGCAACCAAACGTGACCCAGTGATGTCAAAGGTGTATGAGTATATTGCAAATGGATGGCCAAACCAGGTAACAGACAAAGATACACATCCATTCTTCATTCGTAGGAATGAATTATCAGTCGATAAAGATTGTATCATGTGGGAAACAAGAATGGTTATACCAAATAAATTCAGGTCCAAATTATTAGGAGACCTCCATGACCAGCACCTGGGAATGTGTTTGACCAAGAGTTTTGCACGCAGTTATTTATGGTGGCCAGGTCTTGATAAAGATATAGAGTACATTGTGAGTCAGTGTACGACATGTCAATCGGTAAGCAAGCAACCACCACCAGTACTATTACAGGCATGGAAATGGCCTCCCAGGGTGTGGCAAAGGCTACATATTGATTTTGCTGAGTTAGAAGGACAATTGTTCATTGTGATTGATAGCCATTCGAAGTGGGTTGAGGTGTTCCCAATGTGGAAAATAACAACAAGTAAAACATTGGACATTTTACGAAAATTATTTTCTTCATTTGGCCTCCGTGAAGAAATTGTTTCGGACAATGGACCACAATTTCGTTCAGAAGAATTTGCACAATTCACGAGCAAAAATGGTGTGAAACATACCAAGGTTCCACCATATCAACCTGCTTTGAATGGTGCAGCAGAGCGCACTTTACAAATTGTAAAACGTGCCCTCATAAAACAAATGTTAGATCCAAATCCAAGGAAACGACAGTTGTCATTGGATCACAAATTGGCTAATTTCTTGATTACATATTGAAATACTCCTCATACAACTATTGGTAGAACACCAGCAGAGTTGTTTCTCAAACAACAGCCACGAACCAGATTCTCGTTGTTAAAACCAAATTTGGCACAATCCGTAGAAGAGACACATTTAAGACAGAAAGAGAATCATGATAGAGGTAGAGTAAAAGAGAGAAGTGTGAAATTAAACCAGAAAGTGAGAGTGAAGAACCATCACCATAAATAATTAAAGTGGTTACCAGGAAGAGTGGTGAAGATATGTGGTCGTTGCACATATTTGGTAAAGATGTTTGATAATGGATAGGTGAGGTTTGTTCATATTGATCATATTTTACCTACAGACATGGAAAGAGTTGAAGGTGGGAATGATTCAATTATTTCTGACTGATCAGATAGTTTTGATATACCAGTAGCAAATCCTAACTCCAATATACTGGAAACAAATCCAGGAGAGAATCAGAATGAAAGTTTGAGTCCGAGTCAGGAAAACAAAGAGCCTGAAGTTAGAGTGAGTTCAAATGAAAATCAAGGAAATTCCGTGGAGGAAAATGTTCCTCAGGATGAGCCTCGAATGAGTTTAGATTTGACACTATGTTTGGAAGGTTCTGTTCGAGAGCAAAGGTGTGTTCTTTGAAACAGAAAACAAATGGCAAAATTAAATTTGTAAAAATGGAAAAAAAATAAGTTTATATCCTGTGTTATGTATAAACATGAAAGTTATGTATGATGTTTGTTATGATGATTTCTTCATTAAGGGGGGAGAAGTGTAATGTCTGTAAGCTTGTAATGTTTGTAGCTCCACACTGTGGATGTGGATGTATTGTGTACTGCAATTGCAGAGTTAATAAATAAACTGAACCAGGCAGATTTTTCCGGAGGCTTCCGAGAGAGCTGCCTTCCATGTTAGGAGCTGTGTGTGCTGTGCTCTGTGAATATATCACATCTTAGTGGTAGCATTCTCACCTCTGAGTCAGAGGGTGTATATTCAAATCCCACACCACAGACTTGAGCACAAAATCTAGGCTCCAGTGCAGTACAGAGGGAGTGCTGCATTAGCGAAGGTACTGTTTTTTAGGAGATGTTAAACCGAGAACCCAATTAGCCCTCTCAGAAGGATGTAAAAGATCCCATGGCACTATTGAAAGAAGAGCAGGGATTTTCTACCAGTGTCCTGGCTGATATTTATCCCTCAATCAATACCTAAAATCAGATTATCTGATGATTATCACATTGCTGTTTGTGGGACCTTGCTATACGCAAATTGGTTGCTGCGTGTCCCAAAATTACAACTGTGACAACAATTCTAAAGTACTTTATTGCTTTGGGACATCCCAAGGTCATGAAAGGCGCTCTATAAATGCAAGGCTTTCTTTCTAGTTATACTGATTAATTTTCTGATTTAAATGATGTGTGTGTTGCCTGGGTTTTACTTTTCCTACCATCCAGTATACATGCAGGAGGGGTGGAAATGGAATGCAGATCTGTAATGCTGGTTTAGTGCTCAGCTCATTTTCCGCTGTAATTTCCAATGGGTGACGGAAGTATCTGGTCTAAAATGGGCAGGCTTATTGAAATGAAAAGCATCACATCCCATTTTCTGCTCAGTCCTGATAAACTGGGTGCCGATCCCTACTTATCATCGGCAGTCCATTGGAATCGAGGAAGTTTTGCTTCCACTCCTCAAGTGAGTTCTTTTGTGGCTGAACAGTCGAACATGAGAGTCACAGACCCTGTCACAGGTGGGACAGATATTCGTCGGGGGAAGGCGGGGGAGGCTGGCACTGATTTACCGCACGCTCCTTCCGCTGCCTGTGCCTGAGCTCTTCACGCTCGCAGCATTGAGATTCGAAGAGCTCAACGCCCTCCCGGATGCACTTTCTCCACCTAGGGCGGTCTTCGGCCAGGGACTCCCAAGTGTCAGTGGTGATGTCGCACTTCACCAGGGAGGCTTTAAGGGTGTCCTTGTAAGGTTTCCGCTGCCCACCTTTGGCTCGTTTGCCATGAAGGAGCTCCACGTAGAGCAATTGCTTAGGGAGTCTCATGTCTGGCATGTGAACTAAGTGACCTGCCCAGCGAAGCTGATCATGTGTGGTTAGTGCTTCAATGCTGGGGTCGTTAGCCTGGGTGAGGATACTGATGTTGGTGCATCTGTCCTCCCAGGGGATTTGCAGGATCTTGCGGCGACATCGTTGGTGATATATCTCCAGGAACTTGATGTGTCTTTTGTACATCATCTATGCTTCTGATCCATACAGGAGGGCAGCTATTATTACAGCCCTGTAGATAATGAGCTTGGCGGTAGGTTTGAGGGCCTGATTTTCGAAAACTCTTTTACTCAGTCGGCCGAAGGCTGCACTGGCGCACTCGAGGCGATGTTGAATCTCCGCATCAATGTCTGTCTTTGTTGACAAGAGGATCCCGAGGTATGGGAAGTGGTCCACGTTGTCGTGAATCTTGATGACTGGGGGGCAGTGCTGTGCAGCGAGGACAGGCTGGTGGAGGACCTTTGTCTTACGGATGTTAAGGGTAAGGCTCATGTTTTCATATGCCTCAGTGAGTACATCGACTATATCCTGGAGTTCAGTCTCAGAATATGCGCAGACGCAGGCGTCGCCCGCGTACTGCAGCTCAACGACAGAGGTTGGGGTGATCTTGAGGCGGCGTAGGTTAAATAGCTTCCCACTGGTTCTGTAGTTTAGGTTCACTCCAGCGGGGAACTTGTTGACAATGAGGTGGAGCATGGCAGCGAGGAAGATTGAGAAGAGGGTTGGAGCGATGACGCAGCCCTGTTTGACCCCAGTCTGGACGTGCATTAGGTCTGTAATGGATCCGCTGGTAATGATCATGGTCCGTATGTTGTCGTGGAGCAGGTGAAGGATGCTGACAAACTTTTGGGGACATCCAAAATGGAGCAGGACGCTCCATTAGCCCTCACGGTCGACAGTGTCAAAGGCCTTTGTAAGATCGAAAAAGGCCATGTATAAGGGCTGGCGTTGCTCCCTGCATTTTTCCAGTTGAGAACACTCGAGTCAAAGGCAGAGTCTCGATTGAGCGGAGCTTCAAAGTGCTCCTTCCAGCGGGCCCTGACAGCCTCGGTATCCTTGATGAGTGTTTCCCTGTTCTTGGCCTGGAGTGGGGTGGGGCCTTGGGAGTTTGGACTGTAGGTGGCCTTGACTGCAATGAGAATCCTAAAAAAAAAATCACTACTAGGTGCTACAGGTATTTTCCAAGAATTCAATGTAAACTTATTTATCAGCTGATTTTGGTCAGTTTTTTGTTATTTGCTGCTGGCAACTGCTTAATCATCTACCTTTAGTCCCATTCTAAATAGAACACAATGGCAGCTAAATTGGATAACTCTCGGAGTGGGGATCGCGATGTGCGATTACCCCATGTCCGTTGGATGCAATGTAGGCAGCATATATCTTCGCGCTGCCTGCTCACTTACATGATTTCTGCATGCAGCCAGCACTACCAACACTGTTGATTGGCTGTACACATCAGGAGGGGGCCCAAAATCGATACTTGCTAGCACTACTTAAAGCTAGCCTGTTCATCTTAAAGGGGAGATGCATTGTAGCTAGAGCAGGTGCTGAGAGTACTGTGTGAGCTAAATCTGAGCTGGGAAAGACAGAAGAATGGCTGAACATGGGAGAGCGCGGGTACCCAGGTTTTCCGATGATGTAATGGAAGTCTTGGTGGAGCAGGTGGAAAGGAGGAGCAATGTCCTCCAGACACACAGTGGGAGCGGAGAGCCGTGGAGGTCAATGCCAGGAATCTAGCCCCGAGGACTTGGATGCAGTGCCCCAAGATGTTTAATAACCTCACACAAGTGGTCAAGGTCAGTAAATGTATCTTCAAATGTCATATCCTACCAACAACACCACGAGCCTCAGCTACTGTTCAAATCACCACACCCCCATCACTCACCTACCAGCAATCTCTATTAATCAGGACTCATACCCAACATCCAGATGCTTCACTTCACACTCAGCAAGACTCACATCCACATCTCACAGCTTGCACACACTTCCCTCTCTCTTACAGAGGAAGGTGGCACACAACTGAAGGCAGCAAGAATGAGCATAGGCCCAATCTGCTCAACCTTTCTTCATAAGACAACCCCTTCATCTCAGGAATCAACCTCGTGAACCTTCTCTGAACTGCTTCCAATGCATGTATATCCCTCCTTAAATAAGGAGACCAAAACTGTACGCAGTACTCCAGGTCTGGTCTCACCAACGCCTTGTATAATTGTAGCAGGACTTTGCTACTTTTATGCTCCATCCCCCTTTGCAATAAAGGCCAACATTCCATTTGCTTTCCTAATTATGTGCTGTACCTGCATGCTAACTTTTTGTGTTTCATGTAATAAGGACCTTCAGATCCCTCTGTACCTTAACATTTGTAATCTTTCCCCATTTAAATAATAATCTGTTTTTTTTATTTTTCCTACCAAAATGGATAATCTCACATTTTCCCACATTATTCTCCATCTGCCAAATTTTTCCCACTCACTTAATCATCTATATTCCTTTGCAGATTATTTTCGTCCTCCTCACAACTTGCTTTCCCACCAATCTTTGTAACATCAGCAAATTTGGTTACATTACACTCAGTCCCTTTATCCAAGTCAATAAAATAAATTTTAAATAGTTGAGGCTCCAGAACTGATCCCTGTGGCACTCCACTAGTTACAGTTTGCCAACCTGAAAATGACCCATTTATCCCGACTCTCTGTTTTCTGTTAGTTAGCCAATCCTCTATCCATGCTAATATATTATGTCCAACCCCGTGACCTCTTATCTTGTGCAGTAACCTTTTATGTGCCACCTTATCAAATGCCTTCTGGAAATCCAAATACACGACATTGACTGGTTCCCCTTTATCTACCCTACTTGTTACATCCTCAAAAAACTAGCAAATTTGTCAAACACGATTTCCCTTTCATAAAGCCATGCTGACTCTGCTTGACTCTATTATGATTTTCTAAATGTCCTGCTACTACTTCCTTAATAATGGACTCCAGCATTTTCCCAATGACAGATGTTAGGCTAACTGGTCTATAGTTTCCTGCTTTTTGTATCTTTCCTTTCTTAAATAGCAGTTTTCCAATTCGTTGGGACCGCTCCAGAATCCCGGGAATTTTGGTAGATTATAACCAATGCATCCACTATCTCTGCAGCCACTTCTTTTAAGACCCTAGGATGCAGGCCATCAGGAGACTTGTCCACCTTTGGTCCCATTAGTTTGCATAGTACTTTTTTTCTAGTGATAGTAATTGTTTTAAGTTCCCTCCTCCCAATAGCCCCTTGATTATCCATTATTGGGATGTTTTTAGTGTCTTCTACCATGAAGACCAATGCAAAATATTTGTTCAAAGTCTCTGCCATTTCCATTTCCCATTATTAATTCCCCAGTCTCATCCTCTAAGGGACCAATGTTTACTTTAGCTACTCTCTTCCTTTTTATAGCTGTAGAAGCTCTTATTGTCTGTTTTTATATTTCTAACTAACCAGGAAACATAGATTTAAAGTAATTTGTAGAAGGATCAGAGGGGAGTTGAGGAGAACATTTCTCCCCAGAGTATGGTGGGGGTCTGGGACTCACTGTCTGAAAGGGTGGCAGAGGCAGAAACTCTCATCACATTTAAAAAGTACTTGGATATGCACTTGAGGTGCTGAAATCTACAAGACTACGGACCAAGAACTGTAAAGTGGGATTAGGCTGGATAGTTCCTTTTTGGCCAGCAAAGACATGGGGCTAGAAACTCCACTTTTTTTGCTTGCTTAACGCCCATTTTCCTGCTGAAATGATGTATAATGTCCATATATCGCTCATTTTGGCACAAAATAGAAACTGACAGGCTTTTCTAGGAGACTTATCGGCGAGCGTTATTTTCCCAATGGGCTTAACGCCAAGAAAAATATTACCGCCCGCCCACTTTTTTTGGGTGTAATCAGCAGAATGGGCGAATTCAATGCCCAGAATATCACCCAGCGTTACTTTATGCACAGAATTAATGACGAGATTCAATATTAACGCCCGCCCACTGTTTTTTGTCGTAAAGAGCATATTTACCAAACTAGATCACCCACCGTCAATTTCACCACCTCGCACACATATCGCCCACAATATCGCTCGCTCAAAAAACCGCCCACAAAAAGTGGAACTAACCGGAACGAACGCCATCGGTGTGGTTGACATTTGTTAAATCCCATTCTTATGTGAGGAGCTGATATTGGAAAGATTTGCCTTAAAGAGCGCTGATGTGAGTGACAACGCTGACACACTACTGTGTGTGTGCAGCTCAGACATCAATGGCGCCCATCAACTTGGTGGCAGTTAAAGTTTACGTTGATTGATGTTAAATTGTATTCATCCCTTTCATGGTAAGGTATCACCAGTGTGTAACGGTCCAGCTATCTGAGACAATGCGCAACTAGGTTATGTTCAATAACAAAAGTTGAATACCAACCTTGGTCTGAAATCAGAAGTATCACAGTCAATAACACTCAACCCCCGCCCGCACCCCACTTTTTCACCCATTGACAAAAATCACATGTTCAACATGTCCAGCAACACAGAATACAAAGGCAAAGCAGGAACGTGGTCCCCACCCCCCATACATTGCAACAAATTGCATACACCCAGATAGAGATATAACACAGCCATTACCTGCACACATGCATCTCACTTTCTTTCCTTCCCCCCTCTCCTTCTTCTCCCCACCTCTACCCCTTCCCCTCCTCGCTCCACAGCTCCTGGCCGATGAGCTCCTCAGGCAGTGCCTCATTGGGGCGGATGAAGGCAGAGGCGGTGGTTGCACGGGTACGGGTATGCTCCTGATGTAAGGCCCTTGCAGCTATCATGCCACCACGGACCCTTTCATGCGGTCTACAGGGGGGGGCGGGGGCATGGCTTCAGCATCAGCCTGATTGTCTGGGCCAATGTCAGTGTCCATCTCCTCGTCCTCCTCTTCCTCTCTCTGGTGAGGTGGACTGTCGGATTCATCAGGCAGTTCTTGTCCCCCTCCTGATAGCCAAGTTGTGCAGCATGGAGCACACCACCATGAATTGAGATACCTGCTCAGGGTGATATTGGAGCTCACCTCCAGTATGTAACGGTGCAGCTATCTGAGCCAATGCACTACAAGCTTTTGTTAAATAAAAAACATTTAAACCGAACATTAGTCTGAAATCATGAGTATTTCTGTACAAACCAACCCTTCTCCAACGCCCCCCTCCCCCTACCCCCCACCCCAACCCCCGCCACCTTCTCCTCCCCACCTCTACCCCTTCCCCATCTGACTCCAAGCTGCCTGGCCGAGGAGTTCCGCAGGCGATGCTTCATTGGGGGGGTGGGGGGGATTGACGGCTGAAGTGCTGCTTGGACGGATACGGGAGAGGACGGTCCCGAGGTAGGACGTGCTCCGAGCCAGAAGCAAGATGTTGCTGCTGGCTCTCATGTGTGATTGGCAATGGGGGTGCGGCACCTTGGCTCTGGGACCACTGGGAGCCCTCTGCCACCAGTGTTCCTGGCTACCACCTCCAGGGCCTCCTCCATCCCTGCCATATTATATCTTATTTGTTGGACAAAAACTTGGTGCCAATTATGTTCTTGGTGCTTAGTAGGCTTTTTGCTACTGGTGAATCTCTCTTGTGCCTCCCACAACAGCCAGACAAGCACACACCACTGCCACACAAGCTCCCTCTCTCTCTGTCTCCTCTTCTATGCATGTCATGATGACCCTTGACCTCCTGAATCATGGGAATCGAGCATTGCCATGCGGTTGCTAAGGACTGCCACACTTTACGGCAGAAAGTCAAACAAATTTAACACGACCGCCCATTTCATATCGCTCGCGGTAACGCCAATTTTCAAAAATGGAGACTAGGTGCTTTGAGAATGGGCTAGAAGCCGGCGATCTGAAAACCCTTTTTTACCGCCCACACCGGAAATAATGCCCATTTTTGGGCGATAAGCACAAAAGTGGAGGTTCTAGCCCTATGATTCAATAGCAGCTATTGTGTGTGACAGAAGCTATGACAGTGAAACATACATCTTTAACATGGAAAATACCTATCATAGCAGCAAAGAAGGAAAAAGTACTGCAGGTACTTATAATGAGTTTTCAGTGAAACACACGCCTCACATACTAACATATAATAGATACGTAATAAAATATTTCAATGGATGGATAATTGTACCTGCAATTTTCCAATAAGCTTTCAGCTGTGTGCAGTAGTCTTCATTATGTAATGATGTTATTATGATAAAGTGGCACAGGGCTCTTGTGGGTCTATTCGCCTCCTAAAAATGGTTTGTCAAAAACATTTTCTTGATGACTGCATCTTTAAATAGTAACTTCATGTTCAATAGACACTGCAGTCTTTAATTCAGCAAATAGGAGTCATTATTGCCAAGGTCATTGGAGAATTGCTCAGTTTATCACATTATTATACATGTTTGAGAATTTTTTAATTAATAAGATAATGAGCTTCCTATTAGAATTAACCTGCTATGATAGAACCCAATTTTAGAAGTGATCATGTCATATAGTCATGTCAAATGGTCATTACTTGATTACAAAACATGAACAATCAACTAAATTAGGACTTTTGGGGCCACAATTGGCCTCTGGTGCGCCAGCCGTTAGCGCACTGGAAGGCTCTAATGGGGCGCAAAATATTTTTCGCCCAGGCGCGGCGATAACGGCGGAATTGGGCGGGATTTTGCGGAGGCGCTACTTAGCGCTTCGCTCCTGCCGGGAGCGCCCTGCTCAGCTGCATGCAACAATAATGAAGTCATTGCTGTGCACAGTGCCCCAATACCATCTCGGAAACGAAATTCGGCCGTGCCCCTTCACTCACATAGAAACATAGAAACATAGAAACATAGAAACATAGAAACATAGAAAATAGGTGCAGGAGTAGGCCATTCGGCCCTTCTAGCCTGCACCGCCATTCAATGAGTTCATGGCTGAACATTCAACTTCAGTACCCCATTCCTGCTTTCTCGCCATACCCCTTGATCCCCCTAGCAGTAAGGACCTCATCTAACTCCTTTTTGAATATATTTAGTGAATTGGCCTCAACAACTTTCTGTGGTAGAGAATTCCACAGGTTCACCACTCTCTGGGTGAAGAAGTTCCTCCGCATCTCGGTCCTAAATGGCTTACCCCTTATCCTTAGACTGTGACCCCTGGTTCTGGACTTCCCCAACATTGGGAACATTCTTCCTGCATCTAACCTGTCTAACCCCGTCAGAATTTTATATGTTTCTATGAGGTCCCCTCTCATTCTTCTGAACTCCAGTGAATACAAGCCCAGTTGATCCAGTCTTTCTTGATAGGTCAGTCTCGCCATCCCGGGAAACAGTCTGGTGAACCTTCGCTGCACTCCCTCAATAGCAAGAATGTCCTTCCTCAGGTTAGGAGACCAAAACTGTACACAATACTCCAGGTGTGGCCTCACCAATGCCCTGTACAACTGTAGCAACACCTCCCTGCCCCTGTACTCAAATCCCCTTGCTATGAAGGCCAACATGCCATTTGCTTTCTTAACCGCCTGCTGCACCTGCATGCCAACCTTCAATGACTGATGTACCATGACACCCAGGTCTCTTTGCACCCCCCCTTTTCCTAATCTGTCACCATTCAGATAATAGTCTGTCTCTCTGTTTTTACCACCAAAGTGGATAACCTCACATTTATCCACATTATACTTCATCTGCCATGCATTTGCCCACTCACCTAACCTATCCAAGTCGCTCTGCAGCCTCACAGCATCCTCCTCACAGCTCACACTGCCACCCAACTTAGTGTCATCCGCAAATTTGGAGATACTACATTTAATCCCCTCATCTAAATCATTAATGTACAGTGTAAACAGCTGGGGCCCCAGCACAGAACCTTGCGGTACCCCACTAGTCACTGCCTGCCATTCTGAAAAGTACCCATTTACTCCTACTCTTTGCTTCCTGTCTGACAACCAGTTCTCAATCCATGTCAGTACACTACCCCCAATCCCATGTGCTCTAACTTTGCACATCAATCTCTTGTGTGGGACCTTGTCGAACGCCTTCTGAAAGTCCAAATATACCACATCAACTGGTTCTCCCTTATCCACTCTACTGGAAACATCCTCAAAAAATTCCAGAAGATTTGTCAAGCATGATTTCCCTTTCACAAATCCATGCTGACTTGGACCTATCATGTCACCTCTTTCCAAATGCACTGCTATGACATCCTTAATAATTGATTCCATCATTTTACCCACTACCGATGTCAGGCTGACCGGTCTATAATTCCCTGTTTTCTCTCTCCCTCCTTTTTTAAAAAGTGGGGTTACATTGGCTACCCTCCACTCCATAGGAACTGATCCAGAGTCAATGGAATGTTGGAAAATGACTGTCAACGCATCCACTATTTCCAAGGCCACCTCCTTAAGTACTCTGGGATGCAGTCCATCAGACCCTGGGGATTTATCGGCCTTCAATCCCATCAATTTCCCCAACACAATTTCCCGGCTAATAAGGATTTCCCTCAGTTCCTCCTCCTTACTAGATCCCCCGACCCCTTTTATAACCGGAAGGTTGTTCGTGTCCTCCTTCGTGAATACCGAACCAAAGTACTTGTTCAATTGGTCCGCCATTTCTTTGTTCCCCGTTATGACTTCCCCTGATTCTGACTGCAGGGGACCTACGTTTGTCTTTACTAACCTTTTTCTCTTTACATATCTATAGAAACTTTTGCAATCCGTCTTAATGTTCCCTGCAAGCTTCTTCTCATACTCCATTTTCCCTGCCCTAATCAAACCCTTTGTCCTCCTCTGCTGAGTTCTAAATTTCTCCCAGTCCCCAGGTTCGCTGCTGTTTCTGGCCAATTTGTATGCCACTTCCTTGGCTTTAATACTATCCCTGATTTCCCTTGATAGCCACGGTTGAGCCACCTTCCCTTTTTTATTTCTATGCCAGACAGGAATGTACAATTGTTGTAGTTCATCCATGCGGTCTCTAAATGTCTGCCATTGCCCATCCACAGTCAACCCCTTAAGTATCATTCGCCAATCCATCTCAGCCAATTCACGCCTCATACCTTCAAAGTTAGCCTTCTTTAAGTTCTGGACCATGGTCTCTGAATTAACTGTTTCATTCTCCATCCTAATGCAGAATTCCACCATATTATGGTCACTCTTCCCCAAGGGGCCTCGCACAACGAGATTGCTAATTAATCCTCTCTCATTACACAACACCCAGTCTAAGATGGCCTCCCCCCTAGTTGGTTCCTCGACATATTGGTCTAAAAAACCATCCCTTATGCACTCCAGAAAATCCTCCTCCACCGTATTGCTTCCAGTTTGGTTAGCCCAATCTATGTGCATATTAAAGTCACCCATTATAACTGCTGCACCTTTATTGCACACACCCCTAATTTCCTGTTTGATGCCCTCCCCAACATCACTACTACTGTTTGGAGGTCTGTACACAACTCCCACTAACGTTTTTTGCCCTTTGGTGTTCTGCAGCTCTACCCATATAGATTCCACATCATCCAAGCTAATGTCCTTCCTAACTATTGCCTTAATCTCCTCCTTAACCAGCAATGCTACCCCACCTCCTTTTCCTTTTATTCTATCCTTCCTGAATGTTGAATACCCCTGGATGTTGAGTTCCCAGCCCTGCTCATCCTGGAGCCACGTCTCCGTAATCCCAATCACATCATAACGGCCTGACGTTGACAAGGAAAGCTTCAGCTGTCAAGTTGGAGTGGGGAGTCGGCTGGAGCAGCACTATTTAAAGGCGCCACCTTGGAAAAAATTGTTGTGGGACATCACTCTTTGCATTTTACTACCACACAGGCAGAGTGGCTGGTGGACAGGATTTTTCTGCCTCCTAACTATTCCCCTGGAATTTTCAATTCAGATTTCAAATCACAACATTTATCTCATTTCATGGGGGCTGTGTTGGCACTCAACCTCCTGCTCCGACGTCACACTGGAGGCTACATAGGTGAAAACAAAGGCAGAGTCAAATACAGAGAAAAAGCCAGAGAGAAGGATATGGGGCAAGACAGGGAGAAGCACAGGGAGAGGCACAGGGAGAGGCACATGAAGAAAGACAGGGAGAAAGACAGGGAGAAAGACATGGAGAAAGGCAGCAAAATGTGACCAGAGGGATAAGACCCAACAGGGCTGGCAATAAGGGCCATATTACAACATGATTCTAAAAGGACAAAGAGTGTTAAAAAAACAAGCCTGAAGGCCCTGTGTCACAATGCGAGGAGCATTCGTAATAATGTGGATGAATTAACAGCGCAGATAGCTGTTAACGGATATGATATCATTGGGATTACAGAGACATGGCTCCAGTGTGACCAAGGCTGGGAACTCAACATCCAGGGGTATTCAATATTCAGGAAGGATAGACAGAAAGGAAAAGGAGGTGGGGTAGCGTTGCTGGTTAAAGAAGAGATTAACGCAATAGTAAGGAAGGACATTTGCTTGGATGATGTGGAATCAGTATGGGTAGAGCTGCGGAACACCAAACGGCAGAAAACGCTAGTGGGAGTTGTGTACAGACCACTAAAGAGTGTTAATGAGGTTGGGGATGGCATCAAACAGGAAATTATGGATGCATGCAATAAAGGTACAGCAGTTATCATATGACGTTAATCTGCATATAGATTAGGCTAACCAAACACAGCAATATGGTGGAGGAGGATTTCCTGGAGTTTTTAAGGGATGGTTTTCCAGACCAATATGTCGAAGAACCAAATAGAGAACTGGCCATCCTAGGCTGGGTGTTGTGTAACGAGAGAGGATTCATTAGCAATCTTGTTGTGCGAGGCTCCTTGGGGAAGAGTGACCATAATATGGTAGAAATCTTCATTAAGATGGAGAGTGACACAGTTAATTCAGAGACTCAGATCCTGAACTTAAGGAAAGGTAAATTCGATGGTATGAGACGAGAATTGGCTAGGATAGACTGGCGAATTATACTTAAAGGGCTGACGGTGGATAGGCAATGGCAGACATTTAAAGATCACATGGATGAACTTCAACAATTGTACATCCATGTCTGGTGTAAAAATTAAATGGGGAAGGTGGCTCAACCGTGGCTAACAAGGCAAATTAGGGATAGTGTTAAATCCAAGGAAGAGGCATATACATTGGTCAGAAAAAGCAGCAAACCTGAGGACTGGGAGAAATTTAGAATTCAGCAGAGGAGGACAAAAGGTTTAATTAGGAGGGGGAAAATAGTCTATGAGAGTAAGCTTGCAGGGAACATAAAAACTGACTGCAAAAGCTTCCATTGATATGTGAAGAGAAAAAGATTAGTGAAGACAAATGTAGGACCCTTGCAGTCAGAATCAGATGAATTTATAATGGGGGAACAAAGAAATTGCAGACCAATTGAACAAATACTTTGGTTATGTCTTCACTAAGGAAGACACAAATATCTTTCCGGAAATACTAGGGGACCGAGGGTCTAGCAAGAAGGAGGAACTGAAGGAAATCCTTATTAGTCAGAAAACTGTGTTAGGGAAATTGATGGGATTGAAGGCCGATAAATCCCCAGGACCTGATAGTCTGCATCCCAGAGTACTTAAGGAAGTAGCCCTAGAAATAGTGGATGTATTGGTGGTCATTTTCCAACATTCTATAGACTCTGGATCAGTTTCTATGGAGTGGAGGGTAGCCAATGTAACCCCACTTTTTAAAAAAGAAGGGAGAGAGAAAACAGGAAATTATAGACCGGTCAGCCTGACATCAGTAGTGGGGAAATTGATGGAATCAATTATTAAGGACGTCATAGCAGCGCATTTGGAAAGAGGTGACATGATAGGTCCAAGTCAGCATGGATTTGTGAAAGGGAAATCATGCTTGACAAATCTTCTGGAATTTTTTGAGGATGTTTCCAATAGAGTGGACAAGGGAGAACCAGTGGATGTGGTGTATTTGGACTTTCAAAAGGCTTTTGACAAGGTCCCATACAAGAGATTAGTGTGCAAAATTAAAGTACATGGTATTGGGGGTAATATATTGATGTGGATAGAGAACTGGTTGGCAGACAGGAAGCAAAGTGTAGGAATAAACGGGTGCTTTTCAGAATAGCAGGCAGTGACTAGTTGGGTAACATAAGGTTCAGTGTTAGGACCCCAGCTATTTACAATATACATTAGTGATTTACACGAAGGAATTGAATGTAATATCTCCAAGTTTGCAGATGACAGTGTGAGCTGTGAGGAAACATAGAAACATAGAAAATAGGTTTGGGAGTAGGCCATTCGGTCCTTCGAGCCTGCACCACCATTTAATCCGATCATGACTGATCATGCAACTTCAGTCCCACATTCCTGCTTTCTCTCCATATCCCTTGATTCCTTTAGCCATATGGGCCACATCTAAATCCCTTTTGAATATATCCAACGAACTGTCCTCAACATCTTTCTGTGGTAGAATATCTCCAAGTTTGCAGATGACACTAAGCTGCGTGTTAGTGTGAGCTGTGAGGAGGATGCTAAGAGGCTGCAAGGTGATTTGGACAGGTTAGGTGAGTGGGCAAATGCATGGCAGATGCAGTATAATGTAAATAAATGTGAGGTTATCCACTTCGGTGGCAAAAACACGAAGGCAGAATATTATCTCAATTGTGAAAGATTAGGAAAAGGGGAGGTGCAACGAGACCTGGGTGTGATGGTACATCAGTCATTGAAAGTTGGCATGCATGTACAGCAAGCGGTAAAGAAGGCAAATGGCACGTTGGCCTTTCTAGCGATAGGGTTTGAGTATAGGAGCAGGGAGGTCTTACTGCAGTTGTACAGAGCCTTGGTGATGCTACACGCTGAATATTGTGTCCAGTTTTGGTCTCCTAATCTGAGGAAAGATATTCTTGCTATTGAGGGAGTGCAGCGAAGGTTCACCAGACTGATTCCCAGTCTCAGATTGCTCTCATGCAGTCTCAGCTGAATGCCACACGTGCTCTGACTGCTGCCATCGCTGCTGGGTCCACCACAGTCCACCGCAGATCTCACCAATCTGTGCTCTAGCAGATTGGTGGGGATGCTGAAGTGCTGCCCCGGGTAAGTCTTTCCAGTAAATTCTATGCCACTTTCCAATTCCTCTAGACATCGCCATGACCACATCCATTTTCCATTCCATTTCAAAGCCCCAAAACTGAAATTAGAGACAACAGCAAACAATAAACATTATAATCCAAATTTATATCACACCAACAAATGTTTAAATAATGTATTTATTAATCACCCTTGTGCATTTCCTTATATCTCCTCTTTGCTTTAACTAATCTAGTGCTCCTCCACAGAGTGTCACTTGTGACTGTAGCATGGCTGGTGGAAGGCTGCTATGTGTCAGGGTCAGAGACCCACGATGCCCTCGATCAGTTCTGGGCCTGGAAGGTCCGGGTGTAGCTGCACCACCTCAGGCTGGATGGCAGGAGTCTGGGCTGGCTGGGTGATAGCCAATGTTGGAGTGGCAGTGGTGGGTTCAGGAATGCTGTCACCCTGAGAGAGGACAGCGGGTTCCTGCTCCACTAACCCAGTGCCACTCCCCGGGGCAGCACTTCAGCATCCCCACCAATCTGCTAGAGCACAGTTTGGTGAGATCTGCGGTGGACTGTGGTGGACCCAGCAGCGATGGCAGCAGTCAGAGCACGTGTGGCATCAGTCTGAGACTCGATGCCAGCACTCTCTGACTGCATTACAGCACTGAGACATTGCGTTGCTTCCACCTGTACTGCAATGGAAGCTGCCACGTCGCCCATGACATGCGTCATGAGGTCGGAATCCGCACGGTCTCTCTGGGAGTTCAGCATCGTCTGCAGACTGGCAATGATGGGCTCCATGATGCATGCAAAGCTCACTGCAATGCTGGAGATGGACTCCTCCATGCTCCTTACCATTGCTGAGAGGCTCTCGGGCACCCGTGCCATTGCATTTATGATGTCAGAGTGCATGTCCATTACCCTTTGTGTGAATGCCTCCCCATCGTGGTCCTCATCCGAGTCCTGTGGAGCAGAACTCACATGCTAACTCGCCCTCTGGGGAGATGGCTCCCAAGGTTCCCTTTCCCCTTGGCCTTGCTGCAGCCCACTAGGCCCTGGTGCATCACCCAGTGCAGACCCCTCTGCTAAGCTAACTTCTAAGGAATGCGTAGTGCCAGCCTCTGAGCTGGTGCTTGTGGGTGAGAGAAGCAATGACGCAGTGCTCAGCTCCTCCTCCTCCTGCTCGTCCTCCTCTCCCTCCAGAATCTGTTGTGGCGGGGGCTCAGGTGCAGGCTCCACAGCTTCTGCCTGGTTATCTGAAAGCATAAATGGCACAAGACACGTATAAAGGTGAGGGCAGTGGGGAAGGACTGGAGCAAGAAATGCAGACAGTATCAGGAGCTGCAAAGTGATAAAGCCTTCTGGTGTGGGGCGGGGTGGGGGGAGGTGCGGGAAGTGGTATGAGAGAAGGAGATGGGATTGGACAGTGATAAAGCCTTGTGGTGTGGGGGGGAAGTGGCATGAGAAAAGAAGAGGGGATAAACATACTGTTGTTGCCCACAGCGGGGTCAACGTCTCCACGGCCACAGCGCCCACCTCCTGCGGTCGAATGAGCCCCAGCACTCGTTCCTCAAGGTCAGGCAGTGGCCGCAGTTCAGGTTCCCCTCCTCCAGTCCTCTGTTGCTCCCATCTGTTATGTGCCATATTGGCCTGAAAAAGAAAGGAACTTGTGTGAGTAAGAGTCCAGCTATGTATGTGGAAGACATGCCTGCCATAGTTGAATAGCTGTGAATATAGGCAAGGCCTGAGATGAGCATGTGAGTGTGAGTATCTGCAGATGCTTGGAAAATGCATGTGGAAGCTTGTACTCAACTTCACCATCCGACATAGGTCGTTGAATATTTTGCGGCACTGGGTGAGGTTTCTCTGCATCACAGGGCAGGCCAACACCTCCCGGGCCACCTCTTGCCACATGGCAAGGTAAACCTGCAGTGATGAACTCCATCCCAATACAGGGAACAGGGTCTCAAGTGCCCCCAGCAAAGCCTCTAGAGCCACATCGTTGAATCTTGTAGCCCTCTCCCTTGAAGGGGGATTAGCAGCAGCCATTTCACAAGCTTCCTCAGCTTCAGGGATCAGTGACTGAAGTTCAGTAATGCTAAAGTGAACAACAGCAGGTTCAAATGACTTCCCTTTAATGGAACGCACCTGAAATTGGGTAAATGGCTTTGAATAGCGCCCCTCCACCGGTATGCTCGTGGCCTTCCGCGAGAGGTGGGCGCCGGAGGGACTGGAGTGCATTATCACCCCCGGCAACCACATTTTAATTTGATTTTATATGTTTTAAAGTTTAATTTGTTTTGTAATTGCCGGGGTTTTAGTGTCCCCCTCCCCTTTTATAGGGGGCACTTGTAAAATATATAATGTTAATGCCCCCCAATAATATTTTTTTAAGAAACAAAAAAAAACAAAGAAAATATGAAAAAAGAGGGCAGTTAAAAGTGTCTGGAGTGTCCCCCAGATCGGGGGGGCACTTGATCTCATGTTTATTTTGTTCCCCCCCCAAAAGAGTTGAATAGCGCCCCTGCAGCACCCAGCTGAAGCCATTAGTGCCTCATTTACCGCCCCTCTTCACCCCCGGGGTGAAAACACCCAATTTCACCCAATTTGGCAAGGCATCTCGCCGGGCACTACATTTTCAAAAAGTAAAAAATAACCGCCCTAAAGGGGACATCACCGAATTTCGCCCCCTTGGTTTTAGAGTCAGATCTACAGTTTGTGTTCATCAGAACTGAATACAAGTTCATGTGTTAAATCTGCTGTGCATGCCAAGATAAATGTTGCTCTTATTCATACTGCCATCATAATCTTATCGTGCATTAATCTATATTCAGGACAATCTGTAAGATTAGCTATTATTGTCACTTCCAGATTATTCCAAAACAGGGAAGTTCCATCTAAACTGAAATAAGACAGTTATCCAATCGGCCATAGGGGCCGAAATTCACTTGCGTAAGAAAGCTGGCACACCTCCTGACTTTATGGGGCCATTACTACCAAAATTTGTTCGGCGAAAGCCCGATCGATTTTCACCGCAAAAAAAGGAAAAATGTGTCCCAGCGCTAAGGAGCCCTTCCAAAGTGCAGTTTCCAGAGGTGTGGCTCCGTTAATTGCAGCGGAATTCCCACGGGGAAATTCAGCATGCTGTTAATGTATTGCTAATGAGCCAGCTGCTCCCTGGCCTTCTTAAAGGCCATGGTTTGTAGCTAGGCCCTGAGTAGGGGAAGAAGTTGAGTTTGACCATGGCTGCAGTGAGACGAGCAAGGAGGCCAAGCCACTTCACGGCCTGACTCCTGCATCCGGACGTGGAGAGACCAACAAGGGAGGTCCTCAATAATGCATAGAGGGAGATAGCACAGGAGGTCTCAGACACCTCCATCCATCAGAGGATGCCAGTGCAGTGCAGGAAAAGGTTCCACAACATCATCCGTCTTATGAAAGTGAATACCTCTTCCACCAACTGCTGACCTTGCATCTGCGAGCCTCTCCTTCAACATTCTCTTATTTCCCATACTCACTGTTTCTTCACTCAAGCAGCATTTCATTGTTCACGCCTCCATACATATATATGTGTGTTCTCGCAATGGAGCCTCCATTTCATCTCACACTTACAGCTGCATGTCAGGGACAAACACTTGTGCACTAATTTCTGATGCGTCATCACAGTGGTACTCACCAACCATGCTTTCTTTTGCAGGCAAAACTGGCTCACAATAGAGGTGAACAATGAGGACAGGTGGTAGCGACGCAGGTCCTCACAGCTCTGGAGGAGAGGGCTGAGGTGCTGGTCTGCGGGCATGGTGCATTCTCTGTGAGCGAGGGTAGTGCTGGTGCCAATGTGGGTAAGTGAAGGCCCTCCTTTAATACTCTCTCCTTGAATGCGCCAGCGCCTACAATTCCTTTCCTTCATGGAAGTCTGCTAGTTGCATCCTCCATCCCCACCTCCCCCTCACGGCAGCCTTCGCCCATTAATGCTTGCAGATGGCATGCCCCCTGTTGGCTCGGATACTGGCGATGCCGATGTGGGCAACATGGGTAAGGGAGGCCGTCCTTGAATGCGCTCGCTACTTGAATGCCCAAGCACCTACTGTGCCTTTCCTTATGGACGTCGGCTATTTGAGGGCTCCATGCGTCAATCGCCCACCTCTCCCTTACGACAGCCCTTGCAGATGACAGGCCGAGTGGCAGCACAGTCGTCAGTCATGACAGATGTCGGAGACTAGCTGGAGGCCTGCATCACAACCGTGTCGACAGAAGCTCTTCAATTTCAACTCATAGCAGTGAGGAAATTGTGGGTTCGAGTCCTGCTGTGAGTATCCACAGCATTCTGACGATTGGGGGGTAGCACTGAGGAGGAAGAGAAAGAGGAGGACACTGATGGCACCAATGCTTCCACCCACGTGCGCCAGCTCAGATACTGGGAGTGCACGGTCTGATATAGATTAGGTAGTACAGGGGTCTGCACTGGGTGTTGCACCAGGGCCTAGCGGGTTGCACCATGGTGACAGGGCTAGGCAACCTCATGTGCCATCTCTCCGGAGGGCGAGTCTGCACCAGAGTTCTGCTGACGACGAGTCAGATGATGCCATCGATATAGCGGCTTACGAAAGAAGGGTGGAGTCCATGCATTCTCAGATGTTGGGGGCACTGACAAGGGTGCCAGAGAGGCTGTTGGAAGTGGTCAGGAGTGTGGAGGAGTCTACCTCCTGCATTGTTGACAGCTCTGCTCACAGCATGGAGCCAATCATTGCCAGTGTGTAGGCGATGGTGGACTCCAAGAGTGACCGTGCAGATCCAGCTGTGATACTGCAACCTGCAGGTGATGTGGCAGCGGCCACTTCAGCACAGGCGTGAGGGAACAAGTGAATCGGTGCTGGAATAGAGGGGATGGCTGCGGCCTTGGTAGCTCAGAATGTTCTTGTGCACTCTGGGCAGCAGGCCACAAGCGTCTAACTGCCACCATGGTGCGTCAAACTGCTTTGAGACTCTGGCTGCTCTCATGCAGTCTCAGCTCAATGCCATCCAACACCTCAATGTTGCGTTCACTGCTGGATCCTCCACGGGCCACAGGAGACCTTCTGGTGTGGTGCCACACCACCGACCTGACCTCCCTCAGCTTGGTGGTGGTGGTAATGTGCCGCCCCCCGGGGAGTGACTCAAGCTCCTCAGACCAGGATCCTGATGATGTGCTCTCTCAGGATCACAACATTCCTGGCCCCAGACCTGCCACTCCACCAGTGCCTCCACGAATGACCTCACCCGAGAAACGCCAGACTGAACCCTCCCAGTAGGGTGCTGCCCAGTCTGCACCCGGCCCTTCCAGGCTCAAAGGTGGTCAAGGGCGTCCGACAAGGACATCTGTAGCTCCAACACAACAACCACAGCAGCCTTCCCAGACCCATGGTGCAGCCACACGGGAGACACTTAGGCATAGTGTTAGGATAGGCATGTGTAAGTGGTGTTATAAAGAGATGTACAGTGGTAAAACATGATTATTTGTGGTCGTAGTTGATGCCAGTATTATTTGTTTCTGTAGTGTTTTTGCACTGAATTTGATCATTTGATAAATTTTTATTTTTAGCACATGTATCTGACTAGGTGTTTCATTTGGGAGTGGGCAATTTTGTGTGCAGGCCCTCATTGGGATGGCCATGGAAAGTGGGAGCTGAAGGGTCATGTGTGGATGAGATTATGTGAATCGAGGAGCAATCCGATGCAGCTGCTCCTCCCTTGCAGGGTTGCGATGGGGATCCTCCACCTCCTCCTCCTCCTCCTCCTCCTACGCCTCCTCATCAGGTGGTACTGCTGGCTCGACCTCCAGCGGCTGGCCCCTCATGATGGGCAGGTTGCGCAGCATGCAGCAGACTACAACGAATATGGAGACCCATTCAGGAGCGTACTGCAAGGCACCACCAGACCAGTCCAGGCAACGGAACCTCTGCTTGAAGATGCCAATGCACTGCTCGATGATGCACCTGGTGCCAGAATGAACGGCATTGTAGGTATGCTCTGCCACTGTCCTGGGGTTCCAAAGTGGAGTCAGCAGCAAAGAGGACAGGGGATATCGCTTGTCCCCAAGTAGCCAACCACAATACTGATTTGGGCTGCTAAAGAGGGCAGGCACACTGCTCTGGTGCAGAATGAATGCATCATGGCAGCAGCCTGGGTACCTCGCATCAACCGAGAGGATCCAACGCTGGTGATCACACACGAGCTGAACAATGAGTGAGTGGAACCCCTTGCGGTTCACAAAGATCTCGGAATGATGTATGGCAGCCTATCGCACCCTGCACTCTCAGGAACCCTGCAATTTTGGCAAATCTGGCTTGCCGCTCCACCTGCTTATCCCTCGTCCTAGCGAATGATATATAGTCCACCCTTCTCTTCGAGTGCATCCGTCAACTGCCGGATGCAGCGGTGTGCAGAGAACTGTGAAATGTTTCCGATGTCTCCAGTGGCATACTGGAAAGACCCTGTGGCATAGAAATTTAAAGCAATGGTCACCTTGGTCTCAACTGTCAGGGCGGTCCTGAGCCTTGTGTGAGGCTCGAGATCTCGCCGCATCACATTGCACAGCTCCGTCAGTACCTCCTTTCGGAATCTCAGCCTTTGCAGGCATTGTTCATCACTGAATTGGAGGAAGGAGAACTGAGGTCTATAGACCCTTTGAGGGTAGGGCCTCCTTCCCCCATGCCTGTGTTGACCAGCTCCCATGGCAGCCGGGTGATGGCTATCTCCCTGGTCCTCCTCATAGTCGGGCGCCTCTGCAGGCTCCTGCTGGCAAGGCTCCTGGCCCAGTATGTTGTGGGGGAGGTCAGTGTGCCTGACCCTCTTCCTGACACCATCTCTCTCCTGGACACCCCCTCGATATGCAGGTCTGCGCACGTCTGCAGGATCTTGGGGATCTTGGGCAGCCATGGCTGCTCTCCGCACGTTGCTGATGGCGACGCCTTCTCCTGTGTGCCGCCCTGTGTCTCATCGGGTGTACCGGGTGTTCCCCTGACAACACTGAAAACATTCTATTTGAGGTTGCACCCTGACAAGCATGCCTCTGGAGCACAGAATGAGGCCTACAGGCCTCCACTAATGTATGTGAGCTGAAAGTGCTCAAAACTCTCTCAAACTAGAAATAGCACTCAGTTAAATTAAATGAAAATAACTTCAACAAAACTTTTCTGCAAAAGTACCCCGATTGCGGGAATATAGCGTTGACCTCCTCCAGCGGTGTCACGTATCACGGCAATGTGTACCGACACTAAAACCTGGCGGGGGTCATTGCTCAAAAAAAAGCTGGGTTTTAATGGTTGAAAATGGGTGATGTGGTCGCGTAGCGCAGTGCACACCCTGATGACGTAGTTCTTGTAGTTGTTTGTTGTTGGTTGCAAAACTTTTTAAATCGTTGAAGTTGAAAAATTATTTATTTATTGACTTTTACATTTTTCAAAGTTTACAACATTTTATAAAATTTTGTTAAACCTAACCATTCTTGTACTGTGTCTAACTTTTAGAAAATGAATGGTAAAACTCAATGATAATGGGCGGTAAAGGTGAAACGTAATTCTCACTGTTCAAGCAAAGCGTTGATTTATGAGCTGCTGATGTCCTCAAAAGTTCTCAATGTCCTTAAAATGCCCTCCAATTTTCTCATAATCCACTAAAAGCCTCAAATAACCTTAAAATCTAACTCTGAACTCATAAAGATGTCTGTATAAAACTCAGCCTTCTCTCATGTGGAATGGACTGCAGCTCCGTTTTTTAAAATGGCGAGCGTTGCACTGTATTCAATTCGATAAGATCAGATAAGACTGCACTTTTCTCGGTGGTAATTTAGGCCAGTGGTAAAAATGGTGGTATTGCTGAAATTACCTCTGATGGTAATTTTAGGTGGTATTTTGTTATTGCACACTTAATGACGTCATAAAAACAGCAAAAAAGTAAGATCGGTGGTATTTTTTTTACCACCAGTGGCAAATCACTAATGAATTTAACATCAGTGGTATTACGGTGCTAAATTATGAAATCGGCAATATTTTGGTGATAATCTGCGATGAATTTACCACCGGTGGTATTTTCGGTGGCAAATGGATGGTAAATGATGAAATAGTGTCCTTGTACAAGACCCTGTTTAGGCCTTATTTAGAATATTGTATTTGGGTTTGGTCTCATCACATAATGGGTGATATTGAAGCCCTGGGAAAAGTTCAATGGAGGGCTACCTGAATGATCCTTAGCTTAAAATGCCCTAGTTATGATGATCAGCTTAAAAAGTAGCTTTTTTGTTCTCTCAAAGTGTAAACTTTGGGGGAGAATTAATTGAAGTATTGTGTAGACAGACTATTTGACTTCGGTATGACCCTTCATTTTCCTCCTTCTAGCTATGAACTATGCAAGCAGAGGACCAGGTTAGATGTTAGGAGGTGCTTCTTTAAGCAGAGAGTTGTCAACATTTGGAACAAGTTTCCGGCTCGAGTGGGAATTACGGATTTACTGCGACAATTCAAGTGCACAGCGGCCTGACAGCACCTTTCCTCAATCCAGAGGTTTGCTAAAACTGAAAGGGATTCCACTCCCTGAACGTACAGATTGCCTACGACCATAGTCAGTGCATCATGGCAGTAAATGCCCAATTTCCAGGGAGCATCCATGATGCTTTCATTTTGGGCGAGAGCAGTGTCTCATACCTGCTCGAGCGTCAGCCACAAGGCCAGAGCTGGATGCTGAGGGGACAAAGGTTACGGCCTTGTCACCTGGCTCATGACCCCGCCTCCGGAACCCTCAGACACAAGCCGAGCATCGCTATAGTGAGAGCCATATAGCCGCAAGTAACATTGTCGAAAAGACAATTGGAAACAATTCAAGCAGTGGTTCCGATGCCTGGACCACTCTGGAGGCTGCCTGCGATACCCCCTCAGCAGGTCTCTGAGTTCATTGTGGTATGCTGTATGATACACAACGTAGCCATCATGAGGGAACAGGATTTGCCACTGGGGACTGCAGGACCACCTCAGGAGAGGGGAGGAGGTGGAGGTCGAGGAGGAGGACGAGGACACGGAGCCTGGCGATGAACCCATGCCATCACCACCACAGGGGAGGCCTCCTGGAGCTTTCGCCACTTCAAAAGCTTTACGTCAGCAGTTCATAATTCAATGCTTTGCTTGAAGAGTAAACGGCATGTTTGACCATTGGCTGGCCACTCTATCCCACCATGTCGACTATTCTCCCTCTTATTCTGCAAATGAGACACTACACAGGAATGGTTAAGGTGAAGAAAAGAATTTATTAAACATACAGTAACTTGAATAAGATTTATTAAACATTGTAAATTAAATAAGATTTAACTTAAATAAAATTTAAACATCTCAAAAGTGGAACCAAATTTATGAAACATTATTGTAAATTATGAAACTTTAAAAACTTTTATAAAATATCAACAACAATGAAACTATAACCCCTGCACTGAACATCTTTTACCTGCGGCCCCTCCTCCCCTCCCTCATCCGAATCCCCTTCCCTTGCGTCATGACCCTACCCAAGTTGGCACCAAGAGATGGCGGCCAGAGTCCTGCTGTATTGGGGGTAGAGACAATGGAGACACCATGTGTGGATCCCCTGAGGTAGCTCGGGGTATGGAAGGCCCGGCTTCTGAGTGGCAAGACTCTTTCTTGGCCTCACCACTCACAGTTGATGTCGGTCTGGGTGTGACACTGGGAACTGTAGTGTCAAAGATCGAGACCATCAATTGTACGTGGTCATTGACAGCCTTGGTGGTTTCGCGGTTTGCACCGACAATCTGCGACATGCCCTCCCTCATGTCCGCAGATAGTGTTGCAATGCTTGTGGGGCTACTACCCAAGACGTCCAGGAGCTGTCTGGTGAGCTGGATGCTCTCCTTGGACAGTCCCTCCATGTCCAGGTGTGCATCTGCCTGTCTGTCAGCAGACCGGCTTTGCCAGCTCAACCTCCGGAGAGACAGCATGTGGGATTCAACCCCGGGACCGCGTTGCTGCATGCTACTTGTACCCGGGGCCTTGGATGGCTCAAAGCCCGAGAATGTTTCTTCCTCACCATTTCTTCCTTGTGACCGCAACAAAAAGAGGTGTCGATTGCATCGGCCCCTCACCCTCTTATAGGTTGCTCAGTTTGATCCTTCCCTGATGTTATGTATATGTATATACCTTGTACAGCCACCAGAGGGATCTTCCCCTAGAGTCCCAAGTGATCCCACAATCCCTTGGGAGCACAGGTATTTAAGGAGGCCTCACAGGCTGGAGAGGCACTCTGGAGACCGACAATAAAAGACTAAGGTCACACTTTACTTTGAGCTCACAGTATCCAGTCAGACTCTTTATTCATATACAACAACTAGTGATGAGATACAGATGACGAACCCAATGATGCAGAGAACAGTGGGAATCCTGGAGAAATTCTCGGAGGGAGATGATTGGGAAACCTTCGTGGAGCGACTTGACCAATACTTCGTGGCCAACAAGCTGGAAGGTGAAGTGAATGCTGCCAAATGAAGTGCGATTCTCCTCGCCGTCTACGGGGCACCAATATATGGCCTCATGAAAAATCTGCTTACTCCAGCGAAACCCACAGAGAAATTGTACGATGATTTGTGCACACTGGCCTGGGAGTATCTGAACCCGAAGGAAAGCGTTCTGATGGCGAGGTACCGGTTCTACACCTACAAAAGGTCTGAAGGCCAGGAAGTGGCGAGTTATGTCGCTGAGCTAAGACGCCTTGCAGGACATTGCGAATTTGAAGGACATTTGGAGCACATGCTCAGAGACTGTTTCGTAATTGGCATTGGCCATGAAGTGATACTTCGCAAACGTTTGACTGTAGAGACCCCAACCTTGGGTAAGGCCATAGCGATAGCCCAGGCGTTCATTGCCACCAGTGACAATACTAAGCATATCTCTCAGCACACGAGTGCTGCTACAAGTACTGTGAACAAAGTGATGTTGTTTTCAAATTGCAACATACAGGGCAGGCGCCACTTGCTGCAGCTACACGTCCGCAGATGTCTCAGAGACCACCATCAAGGGTGATGAATGCAAGGCCATTAACATCTTGTTGGTGCTGCGGGAGTGATCATCATTTCCATTCATGTCGATTCAAAGGGTACGTTTGAAAGGTCTGTGGAACAATGGGACACCTCCAACGTATGTGCAGGCGAGCTGCAAACCCTGTTAATCCTGCAAACCACCATGTTGCAGAGGAGACCAGATCCACGGCGGATCGCGATGAACCAGAGCCTCAGACCGAGGAGGCAGAGGTATATGGAGTGCACACATTTACCACAAGGTGTCCCCCGATAATGCTGAAGGTTGAATTAAATGGACTCCTGGTGTCAATGGAGCTGGACAAGGGTGTGAGCCAGTCCATTATGAGCAAAAGGACTTTCGAAAAATTGTGGTGTAGCAAGGCCTCAAGGCCAGTCTCGATTCCCATTCGCACGAAACTGAGAACTTACACAAAGGAACTGATTCCTGTAATCGGCAGTGCTACTATAAAGGTCTCCTACGATGGAGCGGTGCCCAAGCTACCACTCTTGGTGGTACCAGGCGATGGTCCCACGCTGCTTGGCAGGAGCTGGCTGGGAAAGATACGCTGGAACTGGGACAACGTCCAAGTACTCTCGTCCGCTGACAACACTTCGAGTGCCCAGGTCTTAAACAAGTTCCCTTCGCTGTTCGAACCAGGCATCGGGAAGATCCAAGGAGCAAAAGTGCAGATCCACCTAATTCCGGGGGCATGACCCATCCATCACAAGGCGAGAGCAGTACCTTACATGATGAGAGAAAGGGTACAGATCGAGCTAGACTGGCTGCAACAAGAGGGCATCATTTCGGCAATCAAATTCAATGAGTGGGCCAGTCCGCTTGTTCCAGTCCTCAAGGGAGACAGCACCATCAGAATCTGTGGTGATTACAAAGTAACTATCAATCGTTTCTCCCTGCCGGATCAATACCCATTACCAAAGGCTGATGACCTTTTTGCGAAGCGGGTGGGAGGAAAGACGTTCACGAAGCTGGACTTGACCTTGGCCTACATGACGCAGGAGCTGGAGGAATCATCGAAGGGCCTCACCTGCATCAACACGCACAAAGGTCTCTTCATTTATAACAGATGCCTGTTTGGGATTCGATCAGCCGCGGCGATATTCCAGAGAAACATGGAAAG
Source organism: Pristiophorus japonicus (assembly GCF_044704955.1). Classification (NCBI taxonomy): domain Eukaryota; kingdom Metazoa; phylum Chordata; class Chondrichthyes; family Pristiophoridae; genus Pristiophorus; species Pristiophorus japonicus. The sequence continues at coordinate 381,384,422 of NC_091977.1, read as the reverse complement.
CTTACTGAAGTCAGTCCCGCGCACGGTGGTCTTCCAGGATGACATCTTGGTTACAGGTTGGGACACAGTCGAGCATCTGCAGAACCTGGAGGAGGTTCTTAGTCAACTCTACCGCATGGGGCTCAGGTTGAAATGTTCGAAGTTTGTTTTCCTGGTGCCTGAAGTGAAGTTCCTGGGGAGAAGAATCGTGGCGGATGGCATCAGGCCCACTGATTCGAAGACGGAGGCAATCGAGAATGCACCGAGGTGACTGAATGTGATGGAGTTGCGGTCGTTTCTCGGAGTCCTGAACGACTTTGGTAACTTCTTACCGGGTCTCAGCACACTGTTAGAACCACTGCACGCCTTACTGCATAAAGGAGACAAATGGGTATGGGGCAAAAGCCAAGAAATGCCTTTGTAAAAGCTAGAAAATCATTATGCTCATTCAAATTGCTTGTGTTGTATGATCCATGTAAGCGTTTGGTACTAGCATGTGATGCGTCGTCATTTGGCGTCGGGTGTGTATTGCAACAAGCTAATGATTCTGGGATATTGCAACCGGTTGCTTATGCATCCAGAAGTCTGTCTAAGGCTGAGAGAGCCTATTGCATGATTGGAAAAAAAAGCGTTAGCGTGTGTCTATAGGGTAAAGAAAATGCATCAATATCTGTTTGGGCTAAAATTTGAATTGGGGCCGGAACATAAGCCACTAATATCCCTGTTTTCCGAGAATAAGGGGATAAATACAAATGCATCGGCCCGCATCCAGAGATGGGCGCACACGGATACAACTATACCATCCGCCACAGGCCAGGCACAGAAAACTGCTGATGCTCTCAGTAGGCTGTCATTACCCACCATGGGGGTGGAAATGGCACAGCCCGCAGATTTAGTCATGATAATGGAAGGATTCGAGAGTGAGCAATCACCCATTACCGCCCGACAGATTAGAACCTGGACGAGCCAGGACCCCTTACTGTCCTTAATAAAAAAATTGTGTGCTTCACGGGAGCTGGTCCAGTGTCCCAGTGGAAATGCAGGAAGAGATAAAGCCGTACCAGTGACGCAAAGATGAAATGTCTATACAGGCAGACTGCCTTCTGTGGAACAATCGGATAGTGGTCCCCAAGAAGGACAGAGACACTTTCATCAGTGACCTCCACAATACCCACCCAGGCATCGTAATGATGAAAGCGATAGCCAGATCCCACATGTGGTGGCCCGGTATCGATGCGGACTTAGGGTCCTGTGTGCACACATGCTCGCAGTCAAGCAATGCACCCAGGGAGGCACCACTAAGTTTATGTTCTTGGCCCTCCAAACTGTGGTCCAGGGTCCATGTCAACTATAAAAGCCCGTTTTTGGGTAAAATGTTCCTTGTGGTTATAGATGCGTATTCCAAATAGATTGAATGTGCGATAATGTCGGCAAGCACATCCGCTGCCCCCACTGAAAGTCTGCGGGCCATGTTTGCCAAGCACGGCCTGCCTGATGTCCTTGTGAGCGACAACAGGCCATGTTTTACCAGTACCGAGTTCATGACCCATAACGGGATCAAACATGTTACATCTGCCCCATTCAAACCAGCATCCAATGGTCAGGCAGAGAGAGCAGTGCAAACTATCAAGCAGGGCTTGAAGACGGTAACTGAAGGCTCACTGCAGACTCGCCTATCCCAAGTTCTGCTTAGCTATGGCACGAGACCCCACTCGCTCACTGGGATTCCACCTGCTGAACTGCTCATGAAAAGGGCACTTAAGACAAGGCTCTCGTTAGTTCACCCTGATCTACATGAACAGATAGAGAGCAGGCGGCTTCAACAAAGTACATATCATGATAGCGCAAATGTGTCACGCGAGATTGAAATCAATGATCCTGTATTTGTATTGAATTATGGACAAGGTCCCAAGTGGCTTCCTGGCACTATTGTGGCCAAAGAGGGGAGCAGGGTGTTTCGGGTCAAACTTTCAAATGGACTCATTCACCGGAAACACTTGGACCAAATCAAAGTCAAATTCACGGACTATCCTGAGCAACCCACTTTGGACCCTACCTTCTTTGACCCCCCAACATACACACCAGTGGCAACCGGCACCGCGGTTGGTCACGAAGCAGAACCCATCACCCACAGCAGCCCAGCAGGACTCCCCACACCAGGCAGCCCAGCAAGGCCAGCTGCACAGCAGCCCAGCGAGGGCCCAACAAACGATTCACCAAAACCAGCATTTGCACCGAGACGATCAACCAGGGAAAGAAAGGCCCCAGATCAACTCACCTTGTAAATAGTTACACTGTTGACTTTGGGGAGGAGTGTTGTTATGTATGTAAACTTATATATACCTTGTACAGCCACCAGAGGGTTCATCCCCTGGAGTCCCAAAGGATCCCACAATCCCTTGGGAGCACAGGTAGATAAAGAGGCCACACAAGTTGGAAAGGCACTCTGGAGACCTGCAATAAAAGACTAAGACCACACTTTACTTTGAGCTCCCAGTATCCAGTCAGATTCTTTATTCATATACAACATCTGGAGGTTCCTCGTCCTCGGCATTTCCCTCATCCCCCTCCTCCTCCTCCACATGACGGACTGAGGTGGAGGCTTCCATTCAAGGATGTGGCGCATACGACTCCTCACCTGGAAATAGAAAGCAACAGATGAGTGGTTAGTAGTAGGGGGCAGGGTGACATGAGTAAGGTCATATAGCACAGGCTCATTTAAAGGAATGCCACTACTGTATTGTATGTCGTCAAGAGGCACTGTATCACTTTGCCTGAACCCTAGTCCAGGGATACTACATTACTGTGCCCAAACCCTAGTCCTTAGACACTATATCACATTGCCCCAATCCAGCTCGGGGATTTTGCAGGACTTACCCTCCAATTCAGACAGGGGCTCAGCACCCCCACGGGCAGTTGCCCTCCCTGAAACATTGATCAGACCAGCCACTCTTTCCGAGGTCTGACAGAGGCATTGTTCTGGGTGGACCGCCATCTGTCCATCGCTGCTCTCAGCGGTTGTGGGACACCTTTCCATGCAAAGATAGCAATGGGAATGGTTACTAGAGATCCCTTCTGCTCTTGTGGCTCACACACATAACCATCAAAGCACTTGTATCATAATGTGTACATTTAATACAGTCCTCTGTTTAATGGCCCTGGAAGTTGCACATGGTTCATGAGGAAGACATCGAAGTGCAGAAACATCAATTAAGATCTCAGAAAGCAGTCTTAATAATGTGTAACAATCATTCATGGCAAATAAGGTGCAACACTAACCCTACCTATACCAACATGTGTCAGATTTATAATTTAAATAATGAAGGAGTGCATCAATAAAAATATTACTTACTCTGATGATGCTGCAATGGTCATTGAACCTCTTGCGACATTGGATGTGGGTCCTTCTGATGTTGTCCATGAAAGACACCTCCTCAGGTATGTTGGTCCAAAGACGCCTATAAACCACTGGGAGGGGTTTACCTACCCCTCCAATTTAATTAACTCCATCTCCTCTCCACAACTACGATAAGGGCCTCGTTCACCTCATTACTGAACTTCCTCGCTCTCTGCCTGCTCCCCTCACCTTCTTCCATCACGCCTGCTATCTGTAAATTGCTGATTCAGCCCTGGGTGTGCTGCGCATGCGTGGGCGCTCCCTGACCGGAAATTCAGGAAGAAAAAAAAAGGAAAAAAAAAATAGTGAAAAAAAAATTCCGCATGTACAGAAGGTCCGTTTTTTTTCGATCGCAAATTTCGGCTCTGGCGCACAAACTCAGTCGTGCAACGGCAGATTTATTGTTATCACTATCACCGGTCACCATTTGGTGAATTTTGCTCGGTATGGCGATAATGGTACCCCAGCGTTATAAACGAATTCTGCCACGATTAGCACCCAAAAATGGGCAAAATCGCTAAAACACGAATTCCTAGCCTAGAGGGTTGCTCGTTGTGGCTATTATCATTGCATACAGAATATAGCCAGGACTTTGGTATTTACTTCATGGTCTCTGATTTCCTGGATCTTGTTTTTAAAATTTGGGAGTCCCAATGTTTTGTTGCAGCATGACAGGCTTGATGGACAAACTGGTCATTTCCTGTCTATCTTGTCACATGTTTCTATGTTTGTAATCTCTCTTTCTTTGGCTCACCATACATTTTTTGATTGCACCTCTGTGAAGCACCTTTGGATGTTTTTCTAAATGCAAGTTATGCATAGCTTGGAGTGAAAGTAGAATAGATGAGGGAAATATATACACTGAAACCTAAAGAATGTAGTATACTATAAACTGTGACTTTACTGAAAGATACCACTTGTAAGCTGATTTTTAATTTGTGTAATGTGTTGGCAATTTTTAACCACATTTATGTTTACAATTGTTATATAGTGAGAATGTGCACTAATCGATCAATTTACAAAAAGTGATAATGCTGCTGGTAAAGTAGTCATTATAGCATGTGTATGTGACTAGGTAGATGGAAGGGAGCAATGTTACTAAGCTGAGCAAAAATTAAGGCTGTTTTTTTCCCTCTCCTTGATGAGGCAAAACCTTAAAAGACATGAATAAGTTGTTGGTGCCATTCTATGGGGCAATTTTAGTTGACATTGAATAATGAATAATAGCTGACATGTATCAGCCTAAAGTTGGTGGAATTAGCATTCAATCATCTGGTTATTTCCTCAAAAGCCTACTCACTGACCTGTGCAGTGTGGGACTGGGGGTGCTCTTGTGCTGAAGCTTGCAACCTGCCTCTCCAGTACCTCCTTGATAAGGGAAGTTTCTGAGACAATAATGCATGCTGCTTGTGTTTTACTATACCATCACATTGCAATTTTCCAATCATATTGTCTGGATTGCAACCTGCCTGTTGTTTTGTAGGTTAAAGTGGACATTTCCTGCTCATTAAGACGCTAAACTGTAATGATTGTAGCTGAGCCATGACCGGATACCTTAGCTCAGCACCAGGCTGCTGCTGAAACTCTTTTTGAGTTTATCTGTGAAACAAAAAACATTAAACCGTGCCACCCGCCCTGGATGACACAGCAGACATTTACAAGGCCCTTTTTTTTTTTCCTTTTTTTGTGTTTTTCTTTTTTTTGGTTTTTTTTTTGGGGCGCTAAAATCACATTTTTCCAAGTGCCCCCTCTAAAAGGGGAGGGGGACACTAAAAGCACCGGCAATTAAAACAAATTAAACTTTAAAACGTAAAATCAAATTAAAATTTGGTTGCCGGGCGTGATGATGCACTCCAGTCCCTCCGGTGCCCACCTCTCGAGGCTGCTGCTGAATGTAAAATGCCTCACTTCCATGTGCGGCCAGTTGTGCCATTCACACAAAAAAAACTGGATAAAGGGCCTTCATACCCGACACCCGGAAAATCACTCCCAAATAAATGAAAGCAAATGGACGGAAAAAATGAAAAGTGGAGAAATCAAATTAGAAATGAAATATAAAAAAAGATAAATGAGGCAGTGATAAAGAAATAAATGGTATGAAAAATGAAAAAGAAGAGCAGTAAAAAAAAGAGAGAATGAGAAAGAAATGTAGAATGAAAAAAACATGAAAGCAACAGCAGTATTTGAAAGAATGAGAAGAAGTATTGGTATTAAAAGCTTTCTTGCAAGAGTGGGCTGGGGTCTCTATAATTGCCTTCAATATCTGTAAGTTCCTGATTATATCCAACAATCTCTGCTGGAGATACACATCCTCATCTGACTTCCACATATATTTGATCCACAAGTGCTATTGTGCTCTACAGTTGAAAAATTAAGGTCAGCATAGTGCATTGTGATCTCTGTACAGCTGTACTTCTTGCAATGCAAGTTATCCCAGGCCTCTTGTGCCAACCAAGTAACTGGTGTACGCTTTCTATTGGTGATGGTCATAATCCAGGCATCTGCCTACCTAGTTGTCCTGCCATGTGGGAGCACAAAGGAGAATAAAATGAGGCCAAAACAAAAGTTGTAATTTAATCTAATTTTACTTAATTCACCCGGCAAGAATCTGACAGGATCGGATTGACTGCCCATTTTACAGCAGTCCCAATTTTATTTTCCATTGAAGTCAATACCAAGTGTAAAATGAGAACCAATCCATCAGTTTCCCACTGGGTAGGTTAGCTTAAAATTATCCTTTTATGTTTTGAAAATAAGTTCCTTCTGCGCTGTATTCACATTTCTGTTGAAAGGTATTCTAATATGATTCACTGCATTTATTCGTTTTGTTTTTTAATATTAAAACATATTTATTGACAAACAAAAAAACAAATACAGCAATGTTTAATTAAAATAGCAAACAACTTACTGATAGACAGAGTGAACCTCTGCAATACTACTGTTGGATATTGTATCTGCTAGACTGCCAACAGAACTGCAAAAATATAACATGTGCGATGTGAATGTGTTTTCAAAAACAAATTCTGCAAAGTCTGCCCTCGGTATATTTAAACATGCTTTGTATCTACTTCTGCCATGGATTTTAGAGACCCATTTGCCATTATTTGTATTTTCCATTTTAGAGCTTTCTTAGCTCTAGACTCTGATCTACGTTACCTTGGCAACAATTACAATTTTCCAGAGGAATTGTTTAATTCAAATCTTTTTCTCTTCTACTTTAATGCACAAAAGCATATAAAACAATATAACTATGCAATAAACAAAGGATCACACAAAGCACTGTGGGATAGGTATATTATTTCACATGTGGAAAAGCTCTATATAACTTGCTGTGTGTCTGTTGCTCTTTGAGAGTTATTGATCTTCCTCAGTGGTGAAAACAGTATCTGCTTTTATATTCATAGAGATAATTATGCCCCAGGGGTATGGGTGTGAGTGTAAATACTGCACAGTAGAGTTCACTTTTGTATGCCATGCCACAAAATGGCAGCAACTCTTATTTATTGGCCCAGAAATTCTGATCCAGGTCTTCCCATGGGCAAACTACTGAAAAAAGGAAAAAAAATGTGCACTTACCTGAAGGTGCTGTGCTTGCTCGAACTTCCGATCCTGAGGCCTTCACTCACTGCGCATCGGAGCGTGTGCACGTTGGGATGTCTGTAAGCTGGAGCTGGAGCCACATGGCTCTGGGCAGCCAATCAATTCTCTACCACAGAAAGATGTTGAGGACAGTTCGTTGGATATATTCAAAAGGGAGTTAGATGTGGCCCATACGGCTAAAGGAATCAAGGGGTATGGAGAGAAAGCAGGAACGTGGTACTGAAGTTGCATGATCAGCCATGATCGGATTGAATGGTGGTGCAGGCTCGAAGGACCGAATGGCCTACTCCCGCACCTATTTTCTATGTTTCTATGTTTCCTCACAGCTCACACTGCCATCCAGCTTAGTGTCATCTGCAAACTTGGAGATATTACATTCAATTCCTTCATCTAAATCATTAATGTATATTGTAAATAGTTGGAGTCACAGCACTGAACCTTGCGGTACCCCACTAGTCACTGCCTGCCATTCTGAAAAGGACCCGTTTTTTCCTACTCTTTGCTTCCTGTCTTCCAACCAGTTCTCTATCCACTTCAATACATTACCCCCAATACCATGTGCTTTAATTTTGCACACCAATCTCTTGTGTGGGACCTTGTCAAAAGCCTTTTGAAAATCCAAATAGACCACATCCACTGGTTCTCCCTTGTCCACTCTAATAGTTACATCCTCAAAAAATTCCAGAAGATTTGTCAAGCATGATTTCCCTTTCATAAATCCATGCTGACTTGGACCAATCCTGTCACTGCTTTCCAAATGCACGGCTATTTCATCTTTAATAATTGATTCCAACATTTTCCCCACCACTGATGTCAGGCTAATTCCCTGTTTTCTCTCTCCCTCCTTTTTTAAAAAGTGGGGTTACATTAGCTACCCTCCAATCCATAGGAACTGATCCAGAGTCTATAGAATGTTGGAAAATGACCACCAATGCATCTACTATTTCTAGGGCCACTTCCTTAAGTACTCTGGGATGCAGACTATCAGGCCCTGGGGATTTATCGGCCTTCAATCCCATCAATTTCCCTAACACAATTTCCTGACTAATAAGGATTTCCTTCAGTTCCTCCTTCTCGCTAGACCGTCGGTCCCCTAGTATTTCTGGAAGGTTATTTGTGTCTTCCTTAGTGAAAACAGAACCAAAGTATTTGTTCAATTGGTCTGCCATTTCTTTGTTCCCCATCATAAATTCACCTGATTTTGACAGCAAGGGACCTATGTTTGTCTTCACTAATCTTTTTCTTGTCACATATCTATAGAAGCTTTTGCAGTCAGTTTTTATGTTCCCTACAAGCTTACTTGCATACTCTATTTTCTCCTTCCTAATTAAACCCTTTGTCCTCCTCTGCTGAATTCTAAATTTCTCCCAGTCCTCAGGTTTGCTACTTTTTCTGGCCAATTTATATGCCTCTTCCTTGGATTTAACACTATCCCTAATTTCCCTTGTTAGCCACGGTTGAGCCACGTTCCCCATTTTATTTTTATGCCAGACAGGGATGTACAATTGTTGAAGTTCATCCACATGAGCTTTAAATGTCTGCCATTGCCTATCCACCATCAACCCTTTAAGTATCATTCGCCAGTTTAACCTAGCCAAATCACGTCTCATACCATCGAAGTTACCTTTCATTAAATTCTGGACCCGAGTCTCTGAATTACCTGTGTCACTCTCCAACTTAATGAAGAATCCTACCATATTATGGTCACTCTTCCCCAAGGGCCTTGCACAACAAGATTGCTAATTAATCCTCTCTCATTACACAACATCCAGTCTCGAATGGGCAGCTCTCTAGTTGGTTCCTCGACATATTGGTCTAGAAACTCATCCCTTATACACTCCGGGAAATCCTCCTCCACCGTATTGCTACCAGTTTGGTTAGCCCAATCTATATGTAGATTAAAGTCATCCATGATAACTGCTGTACCTTTATTGCATGCATCCCTAATTTCCTGTTTGATGTCATCCCCAACCTCACTACTACTTTTTGGTGGTCTGTACACAACTCCCACTAGCATTTTCTGCCCTTTGGTGTTCTGCAGCTCTACCCATATAGATTCCACATCATCCAAGCTAATGTTCTTCCTTACTATTGCGTTAATCTCTTTAACCAGCAACGCCACCTCACCTCCTTTTCCTTTCTGTCTATCCTTCCTCAATATTGAATACCCTTGGATGTTGCGTTCCCAGCCTTGGTCACCCTGGAGCCATGTCTCTGTAATCCTAATTACATCATATCCATTAACAGCTGTCTGCGCAGTTAATTCATCCACCTTATTACGAATGCTCCTCGCATTGAGACACGGAACCTACAGCTTGTTTTTTTAACAACTCTTTGTACTTTTAGAATTACATTGTAATGTGGCCCTTTTGGTTTTTGCTTTTGATTTCTCTGCCCTCCACTTTTACTTATCTCCCTTCTATCTTTTGCTTCTGCCCCCATTTTATTTCCCTCTGACTCCCTGCATAGATTCCCATCCCCCTGCCATATTAGTTTAAACACTCCCCAACAGCACTAGCAAACACTCCCCCTAGGACATCGGTTCTGGTCCTGCCCAGGTGTAGACTGTCCAGTTTGTACTGATCCCACCTCCCCCAGGAATTTGAATCCCTCCCTCTTGCAACATTCCTCAATCCACCTTTTCATTTTAACTCTCCTGCTATTCCTACTCTGACTAGCACGTGGTACTGGTAGCAATCCTGAGATTACTACTTTTTTAAGGTCCTACTTTTTAGTTTAACTCCTAGCTCCCTAAATTCAGCCTATAGGACCTCATCCCATTTTTTACCTATATCGTTGGTACCTATATGCACCATGACAACTGGCAGTTCACCCTCCCCCTCCAGAATGCCCTGCAGCCGCTCCGAGACCTCCTTGACCCTTGCACCAGGGAGGCAACATACCATCCTGGAATCTCGATTGCGGCCACAGAAATGCCTATCTATTCCCCTTACAATAGAATCCCCTGCCATTCTAGCTCTCTCACACTTTTTCCTGCCCTCCTGTGCAGCAGAGCCACCCATGGTGCCATGAACTTGGCTGCTGTTTCCGTCCCCTGATGAGCCATCTCCCCCAACAGTATCCAAAGGAGTATATCTGTTTTGGAGGGAGATGACCTGAGGGGACTCCTGCACTACCTTCCTACTCCTGCTCTGCCTGGTGGTCACCCATTCCCTATCTGCCTTTGTATCCTTTACCTGCGGTGTGACCAATTCACTAAACGTGATATTCACGACATCCTCAGCATCGCGGATGCTCCAGAGTGAATCCATGCGCAGCTCCAGTGCCGCATTGCGGTCTGACAGGAGCTGCAGTTGGACACACTTCCCGCACACATAGTAGTCAGGGACACTGGAAGTGTCCGTGATTTCCCACATAGCACAGGAGGAGCATGACATGGGTCTTGGCTCTCCTGCCATGATTTAACCCTTAAATTAACTTAATTTGCCATCAATGCCAAAGGTTTCGTACTGATAAGAATAGAAAAAGAAAAAGAAAAAGATAAAATACTCACCAATCCACCAGCCTATCACTTACCTGCTTGGCTGTGATGTCACACTTTGATTTCTTTTTATTTCTTTGTTTACTTTTGTCCCTGCACCAACTACCCTCCCGAACTGCTGCTGCTGGCCTTTTATAGGCCTCGATCCTCGACCTCCCGTTCCTGACTGCTGCTCCCAAACTGCTGCTGCTGGCCTTTTATAGGTCTCGTACCTCGACCTCCCGCTCCCGACTGCCGCTCCCAAACTACTGCTGCTGGCCTTTTATAGGCCTCATACCTTGACCTCCCGCTCCCGACTGCCGCTCCGAAACTGCTGCTGCTGGTCTTTTATAGGCCTCAATCTTCGACCTCCCGCTCCCGACTGCCGCTCCCAAACTGATAATGCTGGCCTTTTATAGGCCTCGATCCTCGAGCTCCTGCTCCCGACTGCTGCTGCTGGCCTTTTATAGGCCTCAATCCTCGACCTCCCTTGACAGATTGAATAAAACAGTTTTCAGCATTGCGCACTGAAAACCGGCTTTTCCGATGCCTTCCCGGGTCCATAGAAACTTCATACGGACCTGGGACATCGGAATTTCAGCATCATTAATTATACTCCTCTGCTAAATTCTCATAACTTTAGAAAATGCAGCAATTCTAGGAGCCAGCTCTCTGAATGCATCAGCCTTGCCATTGTGATGTCAGAGAACAATGGCATTCATGAAAGACTGTTGCACTAAAATATGATGCATCACTGGCCGATGAGACATAGCAGTGACTTCTTCTGATTTCTTTAATGTATTCTGCATTATTGTTGATATATTCTGCAATTATCTTCAAAAAAGAAACCTCAGGACTGATTTTGCTTGGGTAAAATATGTTGCAGTATTACGGAGGGTTATAAAAAATGAAACTCGCCCCTCTAATGGAGATTCTTTTGCCCTTGCAGCACACTCATCACAGTAATAACTGTCATTAGACTTCATTACTTGTGCTGCATTGATAAAATGATTTTATATGATTGCCGACTATATGCTGACTTAAATCTTTTGTCTTTGAATTGACAATGACTGAGGATAGCTCTAGTTAGGTGAAAAGGTGCCTTCTTTATTCTTTCTCACAATTGTGGCACAGAAAGTAATTAAACAACTACTTAAGAGGTGTATTTCTTTGCACTTATCAAGGTGAGAGATGACATTGATCCAGAATTATTTTTCTCTTTGCACACAGTAACAGCTTTGCTACAGCTTAGCTCTAGGTTACTAATTGACTTTTGGCAGGAGGTAACAATTCCAAGCAGTGACTGGCTGGAGGAATGCTATAACAGACTTATTTTTATTTCTAGCATATAGGGTACATTCTCATCTTTAATGCTCATGGGGAAGAGCTTTGCATTGAATATCGGGAATTCAAGCGCACACCTTGATTTTGTCTTCACCACCTAGGCAGTCATCTGTCAGGGCGGATCGCACACCCTTTATAGACTCGCCTGATTGAAATCAATAGAATGAAAATTAGCTGGGTTCTATAAAGAGCAAATGATCTGGCCTGCCAGATTATCATTCATGCACTCCTGATGCGCAAAACATCATCCTGGGAGCACTAAAAATGAAACTTTACCCCAAAGCGCTCAATTTTCCCTAATGCCCTTTTTTTGCGTACTTGAAGAGATATGCCCGTTTTTGTTGGGCCCGACTATGCCCAAAAAACTTAAAAGTTTCCCTGTTCTAATTTTTGAAATTGTTGCCGCGCAGCCTGTCCTTTAGCTTTGGAGGGGGGTGGTGGTGGAGACTGAGGTATGCGCCAAAAAAAGGATGCTCCCTTTCTGCGCATGTGCGAAAAAAAAATGAAGTTTTTTTACGTGACTGGTATGGGCGCGCATGTCCAGTACACCTCCCAGTCTGCATTCAGCTATTTTTAAAGAACCAGTTGTGTGTGAGAACATTAATTCTGAGTGGTGTGTGAGAACTTTAATTCTCAGTGGAAAAAAATCGGAGCTGCAATATACAACGCGGCTCAAGGACCAAGAATTTCTCACAGGATGAAGTGGAGGCCCTGGTTACTGTAAATTGAGGCCAGAGGGCATGAGCTGGACACCAGCAGAGGTCAAATAAAAGTTTCACCAAAAGAAATGAAGAAATGTTGGAACCAACATTCACAAGATTACTGTGCAATGGTGACCACCCCGAGGTCCAGAGGCCAGTGCAAAAAGAAATGGCAGGACCTTGGTCAAGCAGTTAGTGTAAGTAATATTTTCCTTTAATTCACTGGAATTGCAATTGTAAATGTGAGCCTCTACATGTCCCCCCCAGCAGAAAGACACCCTCTCTAAAAAATTATATTTTCATCTTTGCAGAGGAAGGTGGCACACAACAAAAGGGAGAGGACTCAAACAGGAGGACGCCTGGCAAATCTGCACCCACTGACGCCCTTGGAAGATAGAGTCGCTGTTTTGATGGGTCCTGCCTGGAGAAAAGCACCCACCACTGCACAAGCTGGGCCCACACTCGAGGGAGAGGGTAAGTCCTGCAAATTCCACAGTCTGGCTTTGCTAAATGTTAAGTACTGCACGAGCTAACCATGCTTCGGTTCATGGGGATGTCTCTGTCAGCTGCGCTTCGGTTGATGCAATGTGCTATCACTCATCGTGGTCCTTCAAATGAGCCTGCTGCCTGCGCTGTGTGAGCCTACTCATACCACCCTGCCCCCCTCCTCTGCTGCTAAGCATTTGTCTGTGTCCTATTATATTTTGCAGAACTTGAGGCCACCTCCTCCCCCCACCCCCGACTGGGCATCTTTCGAAGCCGAGTGTCAAGTACCGCGCCCCTGTGTCCGGGCGAGGGAGCGATTCTGCTGGCCGATACTCCCACACTCGAGCCCGGTGAGGAGACGTTCAGTGGTGGGGTGGTACTTTGAAAAAAATCAAAAATTAAAGAATTCCTTTTGACTTTGAAACAATTAAGATTTATGATGCATATTCTTTGCCTTCTTGACTCCCTCCAAAACTTCGCCTAAAAACAATGGTATCTTTCTGCGCCGATTTTCAATTTGCGCTGCTTTTTCTTAAGTGCCCAGAAGGTTTTTTTGGGAGTGGTCACATACGCCATCCTTGGAAAAATGTAAGTTGGCAAACTTGCTTCAATGTGAAAAACTGGCGCAGACATCAGGTTAAGCCCCCTATGTCGCAAAAAGATCGTGACCTAAAAATAATCGTACCTAACTGAATTACGCTGGCGCCAAAACTTTGAGGAAACTTGGAGATTTTTATTTACTCAAAAAAAAAATGGTGCACACCAAGAAAAAGCACAGATAGTTGGGGAAAGTTGGGCACAGTAGTAGTAAGTTCCACAACAGCCCATGCCTTTTCAATCCTCAGTCTAGCATTGGAACAACCAGCAATAGAACTGAATTTGTCAGTCTCAGATGCCTTCTATTGGGCTCAACAATTGTAAAAGTAGCTGAGTGATATGTGAAAGTATGGAGCCACTTACTCTGTGGAGACTCCAGCTTATGGTCTCCCACCCACCCCGCCTGTTGCTGCTACTCTGGTTGCACTTTGTAGTTGCATTAGATTACGCAAGAGCACTTATAGATAGCCAGTAAGGGTGAATAGTTTAATATTTTTAAGTGATGTTGTTTCTGTCCTGTCTACATATTTTGTTTTTGATGTATGTAAACAGTGATGATGGTAATTGGATAGTGGTGGAATCAATGGTCTTTTTATATTGTGATCTTCTTGGGGAACGGGTTGAAAGGATTGAATGCAGATGATGAACTGCCTGATGGATCCTAAATCATGGAAGGTACAAGATGTGGTCACAGTGCTCCAGAGTCTGATGGTGGAGCATGTCTCTCAAATGCGCTGTTTAATTAGATGGTGGTGAGCGTCCCTCCTAGTTGTGGCCCCTCCACCTGAAGCCTCTGGTGCTACCCTGGTCCTGCTGGTTCTTCTCTCCTGCCTCCTCCTCCTTCTCCTCTTCCTCCTTTCCCTCTTCTCCTCCTCCTCCTCCTCCTCCTTATCTTCCTCCTCCTCTCCTTTTCCTCCTCCTCCTGTTGTGGCTCTTGAGCTTGACCCTCTGGCACAATTGCTGGCTGGTCTCTCATGATCAACAGATTGTGGAGCATGCAGCAAGTCACCACGAATGTTGACAACTCCTTGGCCAAGTGCATGCCTTTGTTACCTCTAGACTTGAGTACTCCAATGCACTCCTGGCTGGCCTCCCACATTCTACCCTACATAAAATTGAGGTCATACAAAACTCGGCAACCCGTATCTCGCACTAAGTCCTGCTCACCCATCACCCCTGTGCTCGCCGACCTACATTGCCTTCCCGTTAAGCAATGCCTCAATTTCAAAATTCTCATTCTTGTTTACAAGTCCCTCCATGGCCTCGCCCCTCCCTAGCTCTGTAATCTCCTTCAGCCTCACAACCCCCTGAGAGTCTGCACTCGTCAAATTCTGCCCTCTTGAGCATCCCTGATTAAAACTGCTCAACCATTGGTGGCCGAGCCTTCAGCTGCCTAGGCCCTAAGCTCTGGAACTCCCTCCCTAAACCTCTCTGTCTCTCTACCTCTCTTTCCTCCGTTCAGACTCTCCTTAAAACTCTTTGACCAAGCTTTTGGTCATCTACCGTAATTTCTTCTTAGGTGGCTCAGCGTCAAATGTATTTGTTTTGTCTTAAAACATTCCTGTGAAGCACCTTGGAACATTTTACTATGTTAAAGGTGCTATATAAATACAAGTTGTTGTTGTCGTTGAGTACTGCGGGGCACCTCCTGACCGGTCAAGGCATCTAAATCTTTGCTTCAGGACCTCAATATTCTGCTCAGTGATATTCCTCGTGGCTGAGTGGCTCTCATTGTATGAGTGCTGAGCTGGAGTCTGGGGGTTTCTTGTTGTATGAGTGTTCAGGGGAGTTATGAGCCATGGCATCAGAGGGTATCCCTTGTCACCTAGTAGCTAGCCATGCACATTGCGTTGGTCTCATTATAAATGTCTTCCTTCCATGAGGCCACAGTTCTCTGTAATGATCTCCTTGGTAAAGCGCAGCCTCCTCATGCATTGGTCTTCAGTCATGTGAATGTAGGAGTAGCACTCTTTGAATACCTTGGGTGGATAGGGCCTGCTGCTGAGAGTCCTCTTCATTCTTCTATCTCATTATCCTACTGCAGCTGGTGCTAATCTGCCTAGCCTCATCTCCTCCTCTAAATCTTCATGCAGAGCAAGGGGGATCTCTATCAAGATGCCCATGATCAACTGGTGATCCTTTCTCCTGTTAACTCTTGTAAGTTAACCAATAGGGTGGAGTAGCACAGCATTCAGTCTTTTTAGGTGAAGTACTGAGACAATATCTGGGAAAACCTTTGATAGAGTGTTGACAACATGCCCCAGAAAGTCTCCCGATGTGTCTCAAAAGCCCTCTTCAAATGCAGTGTAATCAGTTGACCTCAATCAGCAAGTGAATCGTGAAAACTGAGCATGGCTTTAAGTAATACTCGAAATCCTCAAGAGGGACTTGTTTACTCCTGTTCAGCTGGTCACTGTTAGGAAAGGTCGTTAAGTTAAGCATTATCCACCAAAATGTCATGCAGCCTCTGTAATGAGTGCTAACAGGCAATTTACTTGACAATCCGCCCCTTAATGATCCACTGGACGGCCGTTCCTAGCCTGCGCTTCAACTCCTTTACCAAGATGCCGTCTTGCGCTAAACATGGGCCAAACTACCTTTGCAGCTTAAAACTCCATCTTGGCCACCTCCTTACCACATTTGTGACCAAAATATTCAGTCAAAATCACCCCCTCAGTCTCTGAGCTAGATTCAAATCCAGGCTCAAGAATTGAATGGTACAGATTTTCTCTTTTCTGCTTGACAATAAAAGATAGCCTGGATGGAATGTATGGAGGAAAGTCAGGCAGAGAGGTTACAGATGTCCACAAGGGAGCCTCTCAAATATGCCCATTAATCGAGACGGAAAATTGGGAGAGAGGTACAACGAGCGGCTGATTCAATATTGCTCGTTTTCCACTATCGCGCAAAGTCAAAATTGCTCCCAATATCTCAATTGTGCATGTGTGAAATTCCACACATGTGAACTCTTAAGGTGTGGTTTGGGTGGGGAGGAGGTTAAAATAGATGATGGGAAGCCTGTTTTCTGAGCAAAATTAGAAGTTTTCTAACCTTAGCACATAAAGGTCTAAACAGGATTGATCAAGGAGAAAGCAGGAATGGGGTACTGAAGTTGCATGTTCAGCCATGAACTCATTGAATGGCGGTGCAGGCTAGAAGGGCCGAATGGCCTACTCCTGCACCTATTTTCTATGTTTCTATGTTTCTAAAGAATACAGTTTTGTCAGAATCTGTAGTCATACTTTTTTTTGGGAAATAACTTGTTCCAATATCTCCAGATAAGGCACTTTCTCCCATCACCAAGCTAGTGAATGGGTGCAAGATCTTTTAGCTTCCACACAACACTGCCATTAGTAAAGTTTTATTTTACATGCATATCATATTGAGAGCACAATTTCAACCCAGAGCTCGTGGAAAGGATATTTAGTATGTATTATTCTAGAGAAGAAATGAACGAACATATTGGGGATAAAATTCTGGCCTCACCGGGTCCGTACGGAGTGCGCATGGACCCGACGAGGCCTCGCAAAAGCCGGTTTTCAGGGCGCAATGCTCATGTGCTGAAAACCGGCTATTCTAAGCTGTCACGATTTGTGTTGACAGATTGAACGCATCCTCGCAGGAAGGACATTCACACTGCCGAGATTGGGCTATTTGCCCAACTCATGCCCAGCGAATGTCCTTCAAACTTTACGTCTGGTGAAAGCAGGTGCATAGCTTACTTTTACCAGTGTAAGAGTTTTAAAACATATAAAAATTAAGTTTAAAAACAAAGTTTTACGTTAAAAAACCTGTTCATTAAGGTAAGTTTATTTTAAACCATATTAAAACACATTAAAAAAATTCCAAAAAAAACATATTTTTTCTAAAACATTTAATTAACTTTAATTTCAATTAATTTTAAATATGTGTGGTGTTTTTTTTTATTATGTTGTGTTTGGCTGTTTTAGGATTTTTTTCATTGATAGTAATGGGAACGCGCACAAACGGAGTTCCCATTATTATCAATGAGAATATTGCATCGTGATTGGTTGTCCAGGCCCACGTGACTCCGGCTTGGACTTACGTACCTCAAAGCCAAGTCCCCATGCGATGCTTGGTGAGTCTAGGCCTCCGACCGGGACCCTACATTTCTCTGGGACCAACAGGTAGATTCGTAGATTTTTTTCGAGTCGGAGGCGTTCGTACGAAGTAAGCCTCCAACCTCAATTTTAGGCCCTTTGAGTGGCAGCTTGAATAGTAGAGTATTATTTACTTCCGAAAATACAAGTCAATGGGGGCGCCATCTGCCCATGCCCATTGAAAGTAGTATGATTAGCACACAAAATTCATGCTGCCTGCTTATTAGCATGATTGTAGTGCTGAGTCCAGTGCTAAATGCTCTGCTGGTTGGCTCAGCGCTCAATAGGGGGCCCAATATGGGGTGCAGTCTGCTCTTCAATTAAAGATTGTCTGCAGAGTGAAAGGCTGTCTGCACTTCTTAAAGGGGAGGTGCTTTATGGCAGAAGTACCTCATTGTCACAGTAGCTGTAGCAATGGCACAACAGGGGAGAGAAAGTGCGCATCGCTTCTTTGATGATCCAATAGAACCCTTGGTCCAGGGGCTTTATAGAAGGACTCAAGTATTCTACCCATGGGGGATGGGGAAGGAGGTTTTCGAGACACACCATCAGAAGGCAGTCGGAAGAAATTGCTCAAGCCATCATTGTCACAAATGTTGCCACTAGGACCTGAATCCAGTGCCGGAAGAAATTTAATTACCTCACATGAGTGGTCAAGATCAGTGAATGCATCTTCAAATGTCATATCCCACCAACTGCACCACTACCCTCGCACACAGCTCAGTGCACCACACCCCCATCACTCACCTACCAACAATCTCTAGCAATCACCACCATCTCACGCCTTGCACAGAATGTCAGCTATTCATCCATGATAGGCACATCAGCCAAACGCAAGATACCACAATCACTGACACACTTTCCTTTCTCTTGCAGGCCAAGGTCACTCACAACCAGTGTGAGCAGCAACAGCCAGGTGGAGGGGAAAACACGGATGCACAACCTTACTGCACTGGAGGAGACTGCACTGCAGATAAGTGGAGGGGTCCTCACTGAAGCTGTGGCGTGTGGAAAATCTCTTCTCACTTATAAGTGGTTGATGGTGTAAGCATGCACATCTTGCTTTCGCCAGCTCCCATCACCACAAGAAAATCCTTGTCCTTTTTTTCAGATAACAATAACAAATTGCATTTATATAGCGCCTTTAACATAGTGAAATGTCCCAAGGTGCTTCACAGGAGCGTTATAAAACAGAATTTGATACCGAGCCACATATTGAGAATTAGGGCAGTTAACCAAAAGTTTGGTCAAAGAGGTAGTTTTTAAGGAGTGTTTTAACGGAGGAAAGAAAGGTAGAGAGGTGAAAAGATTTAGAGAGGGAATTCCAGCACTTAGGGCCTTGGCTGCTGAAGGCACGGCCACCAGTGGTTGAGCAATTAAAATTAGGGATGCTCAAGAGGTCAGAATTAGAGGAGCGCAGATATCTCGGGGGGATTGTGGGGCTGGAGGAGATTACAGAGATCGGGAGTGTGAGGCCATGGAGGGATCTGAAAACAAGGATTACAATTTTTTAAATCGAGTCATTACTTAACCAGGAGCCAATTTAGTTCAGCGAACACAGGAGAGATGGGTGAATGGAACTTGATGTGAATTAAAACACAGGCAGCAGAGTTTTGGATGACCTCAAGTTTACATAGGGTAGAATGTGGGAGGCCAGCCAGGAGCACATTGGAATAGTCAAGTTTAGAGGTAACAAAAGCATGGATGAGGGTTTCAGCAGCAGATGAGCTGAGGCAGGGGCTGAGACAGGTGATGTTACAAAGGTGGAAATAGGTGGTCTTGGTTATGGCACGAATATGTGGTCGGAAGCTCACTTCAGGGTCAAATATGACACCACGGTTGCGAACAGTCTGGTTCAGCCTCAGACAGATGCGAGGGAAAGGGATGGAGTCAGTGGCTAGGGAAGGAAATTTGTGGTGGGGACCGAAGACAATAGCTGCGGTCTTCCCAATATTTAGTTGGAGAACATTTCTGGTCATCCAATACCGGATGTCGGACAAGCAGTCTGACAATTTAGAGACAGTGGAGGGGTCAAGAGAAGTGATAGTGAGATAGAGCTGGGTGTCATCAGCATACACGTGGAAACTGATGCTGTGTTTTCAAATGATGTTGCCAAGGAGCAACATGTAGATGAGAAATAGGAGGAGCCCAAGGAAAGATCCTTGGGGGACACCAGAGGTAACGATGTGGGAGCAGGAAGTGAAGCCATTGCAGGTGATTCTCTGGCTACGACTAGATAGATAAGAATGGAACCAGGCAAGTGTAGTCTCACCCAGCTGGGCGACGGAGGAGAGGCGTTGGCGGAGGATGGTGTGATAAACCATGACAAAGGCTGCAGACAGGTCAAAAAGGACAAGGATGGATAGTTTACCTTTGTCACAATCATAAAGGATGTCATTTGTGACTTTGATAAGAGCCATTTCAGTATTGTGGCAGGGGCAGAAGCCTGATGGAAGGGATTCAAACATGGAGTTCCGGGAAAGGTGGGTGCGGATTTGGGAGGCGACAACATGTTTACTGACTTTGGAGAGGAAGGGGAGGTTGGAGATGCAGGGAGGGATCAAGGTTTGATTTTTTGAGGAGCGGAACGATGACAACAGATTTGAAAGAGAGGGGGACAGTACCTGAGGAGAGACAACAGTTAACAATATTCGCTAGCATGGGAGCTATAAAAAGAAGTTGGGTGGTCAGCAGTTGATTGTGAATAGGGTCGAGGGAGCAGGAAGTGGATCTCATGGACAAGATGAGCTAGAAAAAGGCATGAGGGGAGATGGGAGAGAAACTGGGAGAAAGATGTGAGGTCAGGGCTAGGGCGGGGGGAACTTTAGAGGATGTTTGGCGTGGTGGGCTCGGGGAAGGAAGGGAAGTGGCAGAGACAGCTGATCCGATCGTCTCAATCTTAGAGACAAAGAAGTCCATGAGCTCCTCACACATGTTATTGGAGGTGAGGCTGGAGGAGACAGGGGAGAGGGGTTTAAGAAGACGGTTTGCAGTAGAGAAAAGAAGCCGGGGATTATCTTTGTATTCCAGAATGATTCTGAAATAGTGAGCAGTTTGGCAGACGAGAGCAGGACCTGATAATGCTTTATGTGGTCCAGCCAGATCTGGTGGTGAATGGCTAAATCAGTTGTACCCCATATCCATTCAGTTCTGTGTATCTTGGACTTAAGGGAGCGGAGATGAAGTCCATACTAGGGGGAACGGCCAGAGTAGACTCGGCCTATATTCTCTAGAGTTTAGAAGAATGAGAGGTGATCTCATTGAAACATACACAATTCTCACAGGGCCTGCCAGGGTAGATGCAGGGAAGATATTTTCTCTGGCTGCAGAGTCTAGAACCAGGGGTCACAGTTTCAGAAAAAGGGATTCACCATTTAGGACTGAGATGAGGAGATATTTCTTCATTCAGAGGGTGGTGAATATTTAGAATTCTCTATCCCAGAGGGCTGTGAATGCTCAGTTGTTGTGTATATTGAAGACAGAGATCGATGGATTTTTGAATATTAAGGGAATCAAGGGATATGGGGATAGTGCAGGAGAGTGCAGTTGAGGTAAAAGATCAGCCATGATCTTATTGAATGGTAGAGCAGGCTCGAGGGGCCGAATGGCCTGCTCCTGCTCCTAATTCTTATGTTCTTATATAAGAGAGAGTAATGGTTTTAATGAGGACTAGGACATCAAAGGTGGTGGTGAATGTGTGGTTGAGCAAATCAGTAGCTACAGAAATGTTGTGGTGAATGGAGGCCAAGGGCTAGATAGTTGGGATTTTGAAAGTGCAGTTTTAAGTGAGTTGGAAGAGAGCAGTAGAAGGAATCTGTGATTGACATGAGGGGAATAGCGAGGCCATGTGACTTAGCAATTAAAGGGGGTGGTCGTGAATATGGGTTGGAGAGTTTACATGGAGGGAGAGATTACGGGAGGCTAGGAGGACAGTGAACTCAGAGGTGGAAGCATAATGAATTGTGATGGAGGTTGAACTCACCAAGGATGAGAAGTCACAGTGCAGAGGCTGAGGGAGGAAAGAAGTGAAGATATCTTGGTGAGAACATTTTTATGGTACTTGGGTGGGCGGTAAAGAATGAGAATTTTAACTAAAAGGTAAGAGGGGTGGAACAAGGTGAGCTGCTCAAGGGAGGAGAAAGTGCCAGAGGAGAAGGGGGACAGACCAAGGTGTGATTTGGTGATAAGAGCCTTACTGCCACCACGACAGTCTGGGCAGGGCAAGTGGTGGAAGCTATAGCCAGGTGGGGAGGCTTCATTTTAGGGCAAGTGTCATCACCCCTCAGCCAGGTTTCCTTCAAGGCCATGATGTCAATGCAATCATCCACAATAAGCTCATGGATGGCAAGGGCCTTGTTCATAAGTGGATGGACATTGTGGAGGGAGATACGGAGAGGTCGGTGATTGGTGATCCAATGCCTGAATCCACAGGGTCAGCACTGGTATAGGTGAGTTTGGACAGGGAGGAGATTGACAAGATTAGCCCACAGCGAGTGTGCTGGGTGGAAAATTCGGCGAGAGAGTAGGATAGGACAGTTGGGCTTACTGCTCGAAAGGAAACAGCGACGGGTGTCTCAATGGGCCTTTCAGAGAATGCCTAGAGAGGCAGAGAGGGAAGCTATAAGCTTATCTAAGAGGGTATCAAGCCTGGGACAGAGGCAGGACAGTAGGAAGGTCAAAAAGTAATCAAGGGTAGAGGTAGGGATTAGGGAGGGCAAAGTACTCAACAGGGGAGGTGAAAGGAGGCATGATGACAGGAGAAGAGTGGTCAAGGAAGGGTAGAGAGAAAAGAAAATGGGGGAGAAAAATGTGGAAATATAAATGATCGGCTCAGGTCTGGAGCAGCAGCCAAAATGCGGATGCGAATGGACACAGGGAAAGTTACATAGACCTGATTATGTATCAATTATTAGGATACATATATCCTGGTAGTAACAAGGAATAGATAGGAGACAATAGGAGGGAGTCCAGGGTTAAAGTCAGAGTTCCTATGGTGGGATAAAGTTGATGTGGGTAGGATGGAGTCAGCATGGAGCATCGACAAAGTGTTGTCCAAGTTCGGAGACAGGTGTAGCGGGCGAGTGAAATCCAGAAGCTATTTGAAGGATAGTGAGTCAGAGGATGAAGGTTATTTCCATGGGAATGAAGACCCAGGAGATGTGCAGAATCAGTTGCGAGACAGAATGATGATGGCGAAGTTGGAGGTCACCATAAGATCCAGAGCCGATCCAGATACCCCAAAACTGCCAGCAGCCCAGCCAGTGCAAGAAGAACAAAAGGAAGAGAGTGATGCAGAAGAAGACACACCTTCACTCGAACTGACACTCCCAGTCACCAGCTCAGAAACTATCACTGCGCAAACTTTGAAGGAGAGTATAGAGGCGGGATCTGTATGTGCTCAGTTACTGGGCACGAATGGGCTACAGCCAGCCCAGGGGGAATGGGTAGTGCAGGACCCAACCCTCCAGAGGGCGAGTTTGCACAGGACTCAGATGAGAACTTCGATGGGACAACCTTCAGAAGAAGGGTGATGGGCATGCACACAGAACTGCTCGATGCAATAGCAAGCCTGCCAGAGAGCCTTTTGTCAGTATCAAGGAGCATGAAGAAGTCCGGCTCTAATATTGCATGGGGCTTTGTGCAGAGCTTGAATCCCATAATTTCCAAGATGGAAGTGATGGGCAACTCCATTGGAACACTTGTGGGCCCAACCGTGATGCTGGGTGTGATGGGCTATGTCGCAGCCTACATTCCACCGCAAGCAGAAGCGACCCAATGACTGAGTGCTGCAGTGGAAGCTCAGATTGCTCCCATGCAGGTTCAGCTTGCTACATACAAGCTCAGATTTCTGCCATCATGGCTGGGTTTACAGGTATGGAAAGGGGCTTGCAGGGTGTCACTGCAGTCCAGCAATCTGTACTCCAACAGATGGCTAGGAATGCTGAAGTGCGGCCCCTGGGGGAGTGACAGGTCATGGAGCAAGAACCTGCTGTCCTTCCTCAGGATGGCAGCATTCATATTCCCACCCCTTCCACTCCACCAGTGTCATTGCAGTTGCCTCTCAGCCAACCAGGCCAGACTGAGGCCGCCCATGTCAAGGTGGTGCAGTCTGCAGCCAGGCCTGCTAGGCCCAGAGTTGCTCGAGGTTGTCCTGCAAAGCCATCTGTGGTCTCCCCCACTGAAGGTCTGAAGCCTTCCATCAACCATGTTGCTGCCATTGGGGCAGCACTGCGTAGCAGCACTAGAATAGGCAAATGAACATGATTGACAGAAACTAAGAGAATGCACAAGGATGATTAGTTGACTTTGTTATGTAAGATTCAAAATAATCATTTATAAATTCTGTTTGGAACGTTTGTTTTGTGCTGGCTTTCATTTCAGCTTTGTGCTCAAGATGATGCTGTGATGTTCCATGACAGAGGGATGGTAAGGTGGTGAACTGTTGAGCAACGGTGAACTGTGGTTTCATTCATTGTAACCAGAGCCTGATGATGCGCTCACGGACAACCCTCCAGAATGGGGATTCACTGCCTGCCTACTTCCTTCTTCCTCCTCCTCCATTCCTCTTCCTCTTCCTCCTGATGTTCAGAGGGATCCCCCCCCACCAGCGTTATTTAAAGGCATACATCCAACTTTGAGGTAAGTTGCTTTTTGGTATTGTACTGATTCCTGTCCAGTTTATTTGAATAATTTAAAAAGTTGGGAAAGTGCACAGCGAGTGCTGCTGGACGATGGGAAGCCACTGACTCTTAAAGGAAGGTCTCTGACTACACTACTTGATCCTAGTCCTGGGGACTCTACTTGCAGTCCCCCTCGCGCTGCAGCATGACAGAGAGATGGAGCAGAATAGCAAAGACAAGCTGCTCGCAGAGGGAGGAGGGATCTCAACAGGAGGCCTTACCCACCTTGGGAGCACTTCTCCAACCTGCACTTAAGCCAGGAGCAGTGTATTCAGACTGGAGTCACATATAGACCAGTCCTGGTAAGGAAGGCAGGTTCTCTTTCCGGAAAGACATTAATGAACCAGATTGGTTTTTACAACAATCCAGCATCTTCATAGTCTCTTTTTTTTTTTACTGATACCAGCCTTTTATCTCCAGATTTTCTTTCAAAACTGAATTCAAACTCTCAAACTGTCATAGTAGGATTTAAATGCGCATTTATAGGATGATTAGTCCAGGTCTCTGGGATTATTAGTCCAATAACATTAATATTTGTGTTTGGTAAAGCCATAGTATGAGATTGGAGTGTCACTATACCACAATTAATATGAAATCTGAACGGTTCTAATAACATGCCTGTTAATCTAATCAAAGCATCACCTTTATATTAAATTAGATTTTATTTGTGACTAAAATTTTGATTAACATTGTCATATCAGATTTAAATGAAACCTCACAGTATTTATGGCAATAATTTATCTTTTCAATTTTATCTAATTACCATGTTTTTATTATTGTGTTTCTTTTTAAAGTAAACCTTGTTTTATGCTCATTTTATGCTCATTTTAAATCAGAAATGTATATTTCTATTTAAAAGCAACACATAATTGCTAAAAGTACAGTGATATTTTCAAAGTTCACTACAGACTAACATAACTTGGAAAAATTATCATTCTGTGACCTTTCGGTTTTCTTTCTCCGTATATAAATAAGATGGAGTTTTTATCATTTTCTCTTGGCACAGTCCTTTGATCACAAATATCAAAGCAGAAAATTTTCCAGTGACATCTTACCTCAAGAGGTCATTTCTGTTTTTTCTGCATCACATTTGCAGATGAGCTTCACGTTTAAACCATTACAATTAGCATACTAGCCTACTTATCAAAATTTCAGGGCAACATTTGATTTCTATTGATGTATTTTATAAGCATTGTGCTGGCAAAAACTATGAATTTTAGACTAGAAATTAATATGGAAAATAGTCATTTGTGTTTTGTTTACAATGCATGTAATGATGGTAGTGAGTTCACTAAATATAGCAATATCTTTAAATCACATATCAAAATTGCAGGTTTTTTTCATTGTCCAGCAATTCTAGAAGTACCAACATTTTCAGGGGAGTGAGAGTACAATGGTGTTTCTATTTAATTAATGGTCGACTAGCCATGTTGGGCATTTGATGTTTTTGTCTGGTTTATTACCTTTCTCAGTATCAGCTTCTCTTTCCTCTCCAGCAATTTGTGATATGTTATTTCAAAATTGCTTTCTTCCTCTATTTTGCTTTCATACCATGTACTACCAAAGCTTGGTCTGGATCTCGGAATGCATTTCTTTCATCGGCACGAATGCTCCTGTCAGCACCTGTGAAGTTCCTAGCCTTATCACCAGATGATAAAGTGTAATATAAACTGAGGTAAAGACTGTTACAACAGAAAGCAAATAAACAGAACCTACACTGTGACAAAACTATTTTAATTATTTGAAAATATAAGATGATTGCATGCAAAAATAATATGAAATCCCATGACTTTTATTTCTCTAGTTATCCAGGTTATCCTCAGTGACCTTTAAACCCACTGTTAAAGAAATGAACTGTACCGTAATGCCAGCAGTATTTCAGAGCCGACTTGTTTTACAGGTTTTTAACCCATGTCTAGGATTTCCTGTTATTTGAAGGCTTACAAATTTGCTTTTATTTTATATTGGTACAAATATATAAATAGCCCAAACCTAGACAATTAGATATTTATTTTACTGACAAAAAAAGTACAAATATGTGATGTGACAAATCGAGGAGTATTCAGTGTAAACATTAATAATAAATCTTTTAAATTACAAATTGTACCAAACAGGCTTACTCAGTCTACGTGGTGAGCACTAAAATAATGGCAAAGAAAAACTGAAAAACAGTAAGCAATAAAAGTGACACAAAGGCTTTGTATGATGAGCAATAAATGGTGGTTACCTCAAACTGCAATCCATATTTTCAAATAACCACCTAATCTACCCTGGCGCCTGTAGGCCATACATTAATAATCAGCTCCTTAGTCTAAGAGACCAATTCAGTTGTAGACTCGTAAGGGGTATAAATTTGTTTTGAGCAGTACCTCAAAATAGGCAATAGCGAATTGGCAGGCGGTTTTGCACTCAGCCTGATTTTCTTTTGCAATGTTAAAACCTCATATTCATTTACAGAGAATAGTTAGCTCATTCAATACACAAAAGATCAGGGCCCAGATGGGTTGTCTGATGGGCATCAATGGGGTTGATTTCCTCATCCATTGGATTCCAAAATGCTGCTACAAACAGGTCACGATGGAAATGACAAAGCAACAATGCATTGCAACAGAGTATTTTGGGCTTATGTAGGGAGTCAAGACATTCAGTTCAAAGACCAGCATCCTGGAGATTTATTTTGAAGTATATGTTTGACTTGCAGCTGTATTTATGGAGGGCAAACACTGTTTTGAATGCTGTGAATAAGCTTGACCACCTAAAGTAGTCACAAGAAATATTACAACAACTAATATTACAGGTACTACTAGTTACATTTATACAGTGTCTTCGATGTCGAAAATGCACCAAGGTGCTTGATAGAAGTGCAGTCATTTGAAAAATGGCACACCAAAGAAAGAGATATTAGATGGGGTAAACAGAAGCTTGGTCAAAAAGGTGGGTTTTAATCTGAGAGCCAAATTTCTCACCAAGCTATCCTCACTGCTTTCACCCCTCAGCCTCTGCACTGAGATACTTATCCCCGGTGATTTCAACTTCCATCTCAACTCATCACCACCTAAAGTAGTCACAAGAAATATTACAACAACTAATATTACAGGTACTACTAGTTACATTTATACAGTGTCTTCGATGTCGAAAATGCACCAAGGTGCTCTCTCTCCTCTGGGTTTACTGCCCTCCTATCCTCCTTAAATCTCTCCTTCCATATTAACAGCCCTATCCATATTCACGGCAACCCCCTTAACCTTGCTATCTCTCGTGGCCTCGCTACTCCCTTCATGTCAATCACAGATAAGGCCACTCTTGATCACTTCTTTGTATCTCTCCCCACCCACATCCCTTTCCCTTTCCAACCCTACTTCCTTCTGTGGCTGCCCCTGGAAAAATTCTCCCCCACTTACAACTGCATTTACAAATTCCCAACTGCCCAGCCTTTGGCCCTCCATTCACCACATTTCTGCAGCTACCGAACCGTCCATCACACCCTCACCTCCATCTTTAATGTCCTTTTCCATTAATAGAACATAAGAACATAAGAATTAGGAGCAGGAGTAGGCCATCTAGCCCCTCGAGCCTGCTCCGCCATTCAACAAGATCATGGCTGATCTGGCCGTGGACTCAGCTCCACTTACCCGCCCGCTCCCCGTAACCCTTAATTCCCTTATTGGTTAAAAATCTATCTATCTGTGACTTGAATACGTTCAATGAGCTAGCCTCAACTGCTTCCTTGGGCAGAGAATTCCACAGATTCACAACCCTCTGGGAGAAGAAATTCCCTCTCAACTCGGTTTTAAATTGGCTCCCCCGTATTTTGAGGCTGTGCCCCCTAGTTCTAGTCTCCCCGACCAGTGGAAACAACCTTTCTGCCTCTATCTTGTCTATCCCTTTCATTATCTTAAATGTTTCCATAAGACCACCCCTCATCCTTCTGAACTCCACTGAGTAAAGACCCAGTCTACTCAATCTATCATCATAAGGTAAACCCCTCATCTCTGGAATCAGCCTAGTGAATCGTCTCTGTACCCTCTCCAAAGCTAGTATATCCTTCCTTAAGGAAGGTGACCAAAACTGCATGCAGTACTCCAGGTGCGGCCTCACCAATACCCTGGACAGTTGCAGCAGGACCTCCCTGCTTTTGTACTCCATCCCTCTCGCAATGGAGGCCAACATTCCATTCGCCTTCCTGATTACCTGCTGCACCTGCAAACTAACTTTTTGGGATTCATGCACAAGGACCCCCTGGTCCCTCTGCACCGCAGCATGTTGTAATTTCTTCCCATTCAAATAATATTCCCTTTTACTGTTTTTCTTTCCAATCTCACATTTTCCGACATTGTATTCCATCTGCCAAACCTTAGCCCATTCGCTTAACCTATCTAAATCTCTTTGCAGCCTCTCTGTGTCCTCTACACAACCTGCTTTCCCACTAATCTTTGTGTCATCTGTAAATTCTGTTACACTACACTCTGTCCTCTCTTCCAGGTCATCTATGTATCTTATAAACAGTTGTGGTCCCAGCACCAATCCCTGTGGCACATCACTAACCACCGATTTCCAACCCGAAAAGGACCCATTTATCCCGACTCTCTGCTTTCTATTAGCCAGCCAATTCTCGATCCATGCTAATACATTTCCTCTGACTCCGCATACCTTTATCTTCTGCAGTAACCTTTTGTGTGGCACCTTATCGAATGCCTTTTGGAAATCTAAATACACCACATCCATCGGTACACCTCTATCCACCATGCTCGTTATATCCTCAAGGAATTCCAGTAAATTAGTTAAACATGATTTCCCCTTAATGAATCCATGTTGCGTCTGCTTGATTGCACTATTCCTATCTAGATGTCCTGCTATTTCTTCCTTAATGATAGCTTCAAGCATTTTCCCCACTACAAATGTTAAACTAACTGACCTATAGTTACCTGCCTTTTGTCTGCCCCCTTTTTTAAACAGAGGCATTACATTAGCTGCTTTCCAATCCGCTGGTACCTCCCCAGAATCCAGAGAATTTTGGTAGATTATAATGAATGCATCTGCTATAACTTCCGCCATCTCTTTTAATACCTTGGGATGCATTTCATGAGGACCAGGGGACTTGTCTACCTTGAGTCCCATTAGCCTGTCCATCACTACCCCACTAGTGATAGTGATTGTCTCGAGGTCCTCCCTTCCCACATTCCTGTGACCAGCAATTTTTGGCATGGTTTTTGTGTCTTCCACTGTGAAGACCGAAGCAAAATAATTGTTTAAGGTCTCAGCCATTTCCACATTTCCCATTATTAAATCCCCCTTCTCATCTTCTAAGGGACCAACATTTACTTTAGTCACTCTTTTCCGTTTTATATAACTGTAAAAGCTTTTACTATCTGTTTTTATGTTTTGCGTAAGTTTACCTTTGTAATCTATCTTTCCTTTCTTTATTGCTTTCTTAGTCATTCTTTGCTGTCATTTAAAATTTTCCCAATCTTCTAGTTTCCCACTAACCTTGGCCACCTTATACGCATTGTTTTTAAATTTGATACTTTCCTTTATTTCCTTGGTTATCCACGGCTGGTTATCCCTTCTCTTACCGCCCTTCTTTTTCACTGGAATATATTTTTGTTGAGCTCTATGAAAGAGCTCCTTAAAAGTCCTCCACCGTTCCTCAATTGTGCCACCATTTAGTCTGTGTTCCCAGTCTACTTTACCCAACTCTGCCCTCATCCCACTGTAGTCCCCTTTGTTTAAGCATAGTACGCTCATTTGAGACACTACTTCCTCACCCTCAATCTGTATTACAAATTCAACCATACTGTGATCACTCATTCCGAGAGGATCTTTTACTTGGAGATCGTTTATTATTCCTGTCTCATTATACAGGACCAGATCTAAGATCGCTTGCTCCCTTGTAGGTTCTGTAACATACTGTTCTAAGAAACAATCCCATATGCATTCTATGAATTCCTCCTCAAGGCTACCCCGTGCGATTTGATTTGGCCAATCGATTTGTAGCTTAAAATCCCCCATGATTACTGACGTTCCTTTTTCACATGCCTCCATTATTCCCTTGATTGTTGCCCGCCCCACCGTGAAGTTATTATTTGGGGGCCGATAAACTACGCCCACCAGTAACTTTTTCCCCTTACTATCTCTAATCTCCACCCACAATGATTCAACATTTTGTTC
The DNA here is from genome assembly GCF_044704955.1 of Pristiophorus japonicus. Lineage (NCBI taxonomy): Eukaryota > Metazoa > Chordata > Chondrichthyes > Pristiophoridae > Pristiophorus > Pristiophorus japonicus. Next base: position 381,353,868 of record NC_091977.1, on the reverse strand, counting down.
ATTAGAGCCAATATCGTCTCTCACAACTGCCCTGATATCTTCCTTTATTAACAGAGCTACCCCATCTCCTTTTCCTTCTTGTCTATCTTTCTGAATTGTCAGATACCCCTGTATGTTTAATTCCCAGCCTTGGCCACCCTGCAACCACGTTTCTGTAATGGCCACCAAATCATACCCATTTGTAATGATTTGTGCCGTCAACTCATTTACTTTATTTCGAATGCTGCGTATGTTTAGGTAGAGTGTTTTAATCCTAGTTTTTAAACCATGATTTTTAGTTTTGACCCCTCCTGCAGCCCCTTTATATTCATACATATTGTCCCTTCCTATCACCTTGTGGTTTACACTTACCCCAGTGCTACTCTGCTCTGTTACCTCCTGCCTTTTGCATTCTTTCTTGGGATCCTGTTCATCTGAGCTCTCACCCATTCTAACTAGCTCAGAGCCTTCTCCTATGTTCCAAATACTCCTTGCATTGAGGCACTGAGCTTTCATGCTTGCCTTTTTATTACACTTTGACCCTTTAGAATTTTGCTGTACAGTGGCCCTTTTTGTTTTTTGCCTTGGGTTTCTCTGCCCTCCACTTTTACTCATCTCCTTTCTGTCTTTTGCTTCTGTCTCCATTTTGTTTCCCTCTGTCTCCCTGCATTGGTTCCCATCCCCCTGCCATATTAGTTTAACTCCTCCCCAACAGCACTAGCAAACACTCCCCCTAGGACATTAAACCCATCAATCTCTCACACTCTGGTCACTTTACCTGGTATGACCCTCAATTCTGCTCCCTTAAGTCCAAGGGACATAGACTTGAATGTCTAAGGTGCACAATTAGTTTAAGCATTCATTGCTTGATCTTGCTGGACCACATAAAGGATTATCAGGTCCTGCCCTCCTCTACCAAAACTGTTCATTATTCCAGGATCATCTTGATATGTAAAGATAACCCCTGGTTTCACTTCTCCATGACAAACCGTCTTCTTAAACCCCTCTCCCATTCCTCCTCCGCCCTCACCTCCAATAGCAAGTGTGAGGAGCTCATGGACTTCTTTGTCACAATCCGTTCAGCTGCCTTTCCCGCTTCCCTCACTCCCGCTAGCCCACCAGGCCAAACTTCCCCTCAGATTTCCTCCTGTCCTAGCCCTGAACTGGCATAATTCTCTCATTTCTCTTTTATCTCTCCTCATATCCACTCTAAGCCCATCTTGTCCATGAGGTCCACCTCCTGCTCTCTTGACCTTATTCCCACCAAACTGCTGACCATCCAACCTCCTTCTTGGCCCCCATTTTTGCTGGTATTGTTAATGGTTCCCTCTTCTCAGGTACTGTCTCCCTCCCTTTCAATTCTGTCATCAGCACCCCTCTCCTCAATAAGCCCACCCTTGACCCCTCTGTCCTTGCTTCTGACCCCACAATCTCTCCATTACAAAGATCACTTACTTCTATCATGACCACCTAACATTGTCTACCTCTGTCTCTACCTGAGCCCAACAGTCTCAGAAACCTTCATTCATGCTTTTTCCACCTCCAGTTCCATCTACACCAATGGTTTTCTGGCTCGCATCCACATATCATAAGTTCCAACTCATGCAAAACTCTGCTGCCAATATCCTATCATACACAAAGATCTGCTCACCCACATTTCCTGTCCTCAATGACTTACATTGGCTCCCGGTCCACCAACACCTCACATTTAAATTTCTCATCCTGGTGGTTATATCTCTCCATGATCTTGCCCCTCTTTATCCAGTTACAACCTTCCGCGAATGCTGTCCCTCTGACCTGTTGTACATTCCCATCCCCTTTGCCCTACCATTGGTAACTGCACCTTCAACCATCCAAGCCCACAATATAGAATTCACTCTTAAATCCTTCCACCTCCCCCACATTGTTTGAGGACCTCCTTAAAACCCACCTCTTTGACCAAGCTTTTGGTCATTCCTTTTCTTATATCTTTTATTGGCTTAGCATTCAAATTTCCTTATGAAGCATCTTGGAACATTTTCTACGTTAAAAAATACTTCCATTTAAATAGCACCTTTCACATGCTCAGGAGAACCCAAATTACTTCACGGCCTATGAATTATTTTTGAAATGTATTCACTGTTATATATGTAAAGACGGCAACCAATTTTCACCCAGTAAGATCCCACAAACAGCAATAATCAGGTAATCTATTTTGATGGTTTTGTTTGAAGGATGCATATCGGCCAAGATACCAGGAGAACCCCTTCATTTCTTCGAATAGTGCCATGGTATCTTCCACTTGAAAGGGACCAGGTTTAATGTCTCATCTAAAAGACAGCTCAAATTCTGGAGTCTGGCTTGAATACACAACTTTCTGACTCAGAGATGAGAGTGCTACCACTGGACAAAGTCTGACAGTTAATAGTGTTATTTAAATGCAAAATGTTGTTGTTTGTTGTTGTTGTTGCTGCTGGTGGTGCTTGTATGTTGACAACTCCAACAGCAACAGCAACAGCAACTCCAACATCAGTCATTGGCAAAATGCTGAAGTCCATCATTAAGGAAGTAGTAGCAGGACATTTAGAAAATCATAATGCAGTCAAGCTGAGTCAGCATGGTTTTATGAAAGGGAAATCATGTTTGATAAATTTGCTGGGGTTCTTTGAGGATGTAATAAGCAGGGTGGATAAAAGGGAACCAGTAGATGTGTATTTTGATTTCGAGTTGAAGAAACATTGCAATATTACAACTTAAATCTGTCCACAGCACAACAGCAGCAATTTAGGCCCTTGTAGAAGATGATGTTTGTAAACAGCTGTTGTATCTAATTACAATAGTCAGATGGAGATTTTCTGCCTCTGTTTCTCAGCTCATGATTTTCTGCCCATTCATTTGAAGCAGAAATTCCCAGCCTGTAACATTAAGAAAAGTAGATTCAATCAGTAATTTTATGAATTCCTGATGTGGACGAACATAAAATGGCCCCCATAGAATATAATCCTCGAAACTGCGAGGCTGTGCTGGTGGTGCATGGCCTCATTGTGAGAGAGCACAGTTTGGGATTTCGGCCATGCGAGGTCAAGGAGCAAAGTGCTGAATGTAGCAATTTGTGTCAGGCAAAATAGGGATCCAAAGGGAGTCTCTGATGCTAGTTAGCTCCTGTCTCCTTTCAAAGGAGTAGGTATGACAATGAGGCAATTCTATTTACCAATTTAGCTATTTTGGTGCACAAAATGCTGCAAAATTTAGCAAGATTATTATAACATTTGAAATTGAATGTAACACAATGTTAGAGACAGGGCGCAGTGAATGTGGTGTATTTGGACTTTCAAAAGGCTTTCAAAAGGCTTTTGACAAGGTCCCACACAAAAGATTAGTGTGCAAAATTAAAGCACATGATTTTGGGGGTAATGTGTTGACGTGGATAGAGAACTGGTTGGCAGACAGGAAGCAGAGAGTCGGGATAAATGTGTCCTTTTCAGAATGGCAGGCAGTGACTAGTGGGGTGCCGCAGGACTCAGTGCTGAGACCCCAGCTCTTTACAATATACATCAATGATTCAGATGAAAGAATTGAGAGTAATATCTCGAAGTTTGCAGATGACACTAAGCTGGGAGGCGGTGTGAGCTGTGAGAAGGATGCTAAGAGGCTGCAGGGTGACTTGAGTGGGCAGATGCAGTATAATGTGGATAAATGTGAGGTTATCCACTTTGGTGGCAAAAACATGAAGGCAGAATAATTTCTGAATGGTGGCAGATTAGGAAACATAGAAACATAGAAAATAGGTGCAGGAGCAGGCCATTCAGCCCTTCTAGCCTGCACCGCCATTCAATGAGTTCATGGTTGAACATGAAACTTCAGTACCCCCTTCCTGCTTTCTCGCCATACCCCTTGATCCCCCGAGTAGTAAGGACTTCATCTAACTCCCTTTTGAATATATTTAGTGAATTGCCTCAACTACTTTCTGTGGTAGAGAATTCCACAGGTTCACCACTCTCTGGGTGAAGAAGTTTCTCCTCATCTCGGTCCTAAATGGCTTACCCCTTATCCTCAGACTGTGACCCCTGGTTCTGGACTTCCCCAACATTGGGAACATTCTTCCTGCATCTAACCTGTCTAACCCCGTCAGAATTTTAAACGTTTCTATGAGGTCCCCTCTCATTCTTCTGAACTCCAGTGAATACAAGCCCAGTTGATCCAGTCTTTCTTGATAGGTCAGTCCCACCATCCCAGGAATCAGTCTGGTGAATCTTCGCTGCACTCCCTCAATAGCAAGAATGTCCTTCCTCAAGTTAGGAGACCAAAACTGTACACAATACTCCAGGTGTGGCCTCACCAAGGCCCTGTACAACTGTAGCAACATCTCCCTGCCCCTGTACTCAAATCCCCCCGCTATGAAGGCCAACATGCCATTTGCTTTCTTAACCGCCTGCTGTACCTGCATGACAACCTTCAATGACTGATGTACCATGACACCCAGGTCTCGTTGCACACCCCCTTTTCCTAATCTGTCACCATTCAGATAATAGTCTGTCTCTCTGTTTTTACCACCAAAGTGGATAACCTCACATTTATCCACATTATACTTCATCTGCCATTCATTTGCCCACTCACCTAACCTATCCAAGTCACTCTGCAGCCTCATAGCATCCTCCTCGCAGCTCACACTGCCACCCAACTTAGTGTCATCCGCAAATTTGGAGATACTATATTTAATCCCCTCGTCTAAATCATTAATGTACAATGTAAACAGCTGGGGCCCCAGCACAGAACCTTGCGGTACCCCACTAGTCACTGCCTGCCATTCTGAAAAGTACCCATTTACTCTTACTCTTTGCTTCCTGTCTGACAACCAGTTCTCAATCCACGTCAGCACACTACCCCCAATCCCATGTGCTTTAACTTTGCACATTAATCTCTTGTGTGGGACCTTGTCGAAAGCCTTCTATAAGTTCAAATATACCACATCAACTGGTTCTCCTTTGTCCACTTTACTGGAAACATCCTCAAAAAATTCCAGAAGATTTGTCAAGCATGATTTCCCTTTCACAAATCCATGCTGACTTGGACCTATCATCTCACCATTTTCCAAATGCACTGCTATGACATCCTTAATAATTGACTCCATCATTTTACCCACTACTGAGGTCAGGTTGATCGGTCTATAATTCCCTGTTTTCTCTCTCCCTCCTTTTTTAAAAAGTGGGGTTACATTGGCTACCCTCCACTCCATAGGAACTGATCCAGAGTCAATGGAATGTTGGAAAATGACTGTCAATGCATCCGCTATTTCCAAGGCCACCTCCTTAAGTACTCTGGGATGCAGTCCATCAGGCCCTGGGAATTTATCGGCCTTCAATCCCATCAATTTCCCCAACACAATTTCCCGACTAATAAAAATTTACCTCAGTTCCTCCTCCTTACTAGACCCTCTGACCCCTTTTATATCCGGAAGGTTGTTTGTGTCCTCCTTAGTGAATACCGAACCAAAGTACTTGTTCAATTGGTCTGCCATTTCTTTGTTCCCCATTATGACTTCCCCTGATTCTGACTGCAGGGGACCTACGTTTGTCTTTACTAACCTTTTTCTCTTTACATACCTATAGAAACTTTTGCAATCCGCCTTAATGTTCCCTGCAAGCTTCTTCTCGTACTCCATTTTCCCTGCCCTAATCAAACCCTTTGTCCTCCTCTGCTGAATTCTAAATTTCTCCCAGTCCCCGGGTTCACTGCTATTTCTGGCCAATTTGTATGCCACTTCCTTGGCTTTAATACTATCCCTGATTCCCTTGATAGCCACGGTTGAGCCACCTTCCCTTTTTTATTTTTACGCCAGACAGGAATTTACAATTGTTGTAATTCATCCATGTGGTCTCTAAATGTCTGCCATTGCCCATCCACAGTCAACCCCTTCAGTATCATTCGCCAATTTATTCTAGCCAATTCACGCCTCATACCTTCAAAGTTACCCTTCTTTAAGTTCTGGACCATGGTCTCTGAATTAACTGTTTCATTCTCCAACCTAATGCAGAATTCCACCATATTATGGTCACTCTTCCCCAAGGGGCCTCGCACAATGAGATTGCTAATTAATCCTCTCTCATTACACAACACCCCTTGTTGGTTCCTTGACATATTGGTCTAGAAAACCATCCCTTATGCACTCCAGGAAATCCTCCTCCACCGTATTGCTTCCAGTTTGGCTAGCCCAATCTATGTGTATATTAAAGTCACCCATTATAACTGCTGCACCTTTATTGCATGCACCCCTAATTTCCTGTTTGATGCTCTCCCCAACATCACTACTACTGTTTGGAGGTCTGTACACAACTCCCATTAACGTTTTTTGCCCTTTGGTGTTCTGCAGCTCTACCCATATAGATTCCACATCATCCAAGCTAATGTCTTTCCTAACTATTGCATTAATCTCCTCTTTAACCAGCAATGCTACCCCACCTCCTTTTCCTTTTATTCTATCCTTCCTGAATGTTGAATACCCCTGGATGTTGAGTTCCCAGCCCTGATCATCCTGGAGCCACGTCTCCGTAATCCCAATCACATCATATTTGTTAACATCTATTTGCACAGTTAATTCATCCACCTTATTGCGGATACTCCTTGCATTAAGACACAAAGCCTTCAGGCTTGTTTTTTTAACACCCTTTGTCCTTTTAGAATTTTGCTGTACAGTGGCCCTTTTTGTTGTTTGCCTTGGGTTTCTCTGCCCTCCACTTTTCCTCATCTCCTTTCTGTCTTTTGCTTTTGCCTCCTTTTTGTCTCCCTCTGTCTCCCTGCATTGGTTCCCATCCCCCTGTCATATTAGTTTAACTCCTCCCCAACAGCACTAGCAAACACTCCCCCTAGGACATTGGTTCCGGTCCTGCCCAGGTGCAGACCGTCCGGTTTGTACTGGTCCCACCTCCCCCAGAACCAGTTCCAATGCCCCAGGAATTTGAATCCCTCCCTGCTGCACCATTGCTCAAGCCACGTATTCATCTGCGCTATCCTGCGATTCCTACTCTGACTAGCACGTGGTACTGGTAGCAATCCTGAGATTACTAATTTTGAGGTCCTACTTTTTAATTTAGCTCCTAGCTCCTTAAATTCGTTTCGTAGGACCTCATCCCTTTTTTTACCTGTGTCGTTGGTACCAATGTGCACCACGACAACTGGCTGTTCTCCCTCCCATTTCAGAATGTCCTGCACCCGCTCCGAGACATCCTTGACCCTTGCACCAGGGAGGCAACATACCTTCCTGGAGTCTCGGTTGCGGCTGCAGAAACGCCTATCTATTCCTCTCACCATTGAATCCCCTATCACTATCTCACTCCCACTCTTTTTCCTGCCCTCCAGTGCAGCAGAGCCAGCCACGATGCCATGAACTTGGCTGCTGCTGCCCTCCCCTGATGAGTCATCCCCCCCAACAGTACTCAAAGCGGTGTATCTGTTTTGCAGGGGGATGACCCTGGGAAAAGGGGAGGTGCAACGAGACCTGGGTGTCATGGTACATCAGTCATTAAAAGTTGGCATGTAGGTGCAGCAGGCGGTTAAGAAGGCAAATGGCATGTTGGCCTTCATAGCTAGGGGATTTGAGTATAGGAGCAGGGAGGTCTTGCTGCAGCTGTACAGGGCATTGGTGAGGTCTCACTTGGAATATTGTGTTCAGTTTTGGTCTCCTAATCTGAGGAAGGACATTCTTGCTATTGAGGGAGTGCAGCGAAGGTTCACCAGACTGATTCCTGGAATGGCAGGACTGACATATGAGGAGAGACTGGATCGACTGGGGCCTGTATTCACTGGAGTTTAGAAGAATGAGAGGGGATCTCATAGAAACATATAATATTTCTGACGGGACTGGACAGGTTAGATGCAGGAAGAATGTTCCCGATGTTGGGGGAGTCCAGAAACAGAGGTCACAGTCTAAGGATAAGGAGTAAGCCATTTAGGACCGAGATGAGGAGAAACTTCTTCACTCAGAGAGTTGTTAACCTGTGGAATTCTCTTCCGCAGAGAGTTGTTGATACCAGTTCATTAGATATATTCAAGAGGGAGTTGGATATGGCCCTTATGGCTAAAGGGATCAAGAGGTATGGAGAGAAAGCAGGAAAGAGGTACTGAGGTGAATGATCAGCCATGATCTTATTGAATGGTGGTGCAGGCTCGAAGGGCCGAATGGCCTACTCCTGCACCTATTTTCTATATTTCTATGTTTCTATGTTTTCCTAAGTAGCAGAATTCCCAGGAGTACAGGGTGAAGTAGATAGCATTTGTGTTGGCATCAGGGCTCCTCACATCAGCCACTTGACCTGCATGAATAAAAGGGATTTATTTTCAATTAATGGTGTCTGACCATAGAAACATGATACTGCATGTCTGTGCTGGCTACGCAGGAAGCAGCCATGATATTTTAATTATGCAGCAATGCATTGTGTTGCAGTATTTCAAGGCTAGCTCAGACTCAACCTTCGAGAGTCAGCGAGACGTTTCACAATTTTGCCACTTTAGAAGTTATTCTTGGGATAATTCACCTCCATCAAGAATTCAATTCGTTGAGAGGATGGATTATATTGTAAGTTGTAGATGGTCTGTTGAAAGAAACAGTTTCAATGGGCCTAATGACTTTTGTGATCCATATTTTGCCCCCAAAGTCTTGGGGGCCCGCTCCACTAGTGCAAGTGTGACAGAGTGGAAGTCCTGTCCACTCTCGACCCAAACATAGATACCATCCTGCATTGTGAGGACAGA